>NC_061121.1:1250531-1362640 GCF_002878395.1 Capsicum annuum
TATCTTGTGGTTGCATGCTTTTATGTATTTTGTTTGTTATATTGTTATCTGTTCTGAGTCGGGGGCTATCGGAAACAACCTTTCTACTTCATCTGAGGTAGTGGAGTACACATTACCCTCCCCAGACCCCACTATGTGAGAGTGCACTGGATATGTTGTTTTTGTATGAATCAGTAGTAAATGATGCCTAATGCGAGCATCGAATATTGAATGAAGAAACTGAAAAATTTATGCAGCACATACTTAAATTAATCGAGACTCGTGTAATTATCGGACATTAAATAAAAAGTTTAAAAACAAAAATAATACATAAGCTTTTTTTTTGCTTTCCCATTTGGTATCCGATATTCGCATAGGAGCTTGACTAATCCGGATTACGCGTTGCAGAGCCTATTAAGGTGGCAGCGCTCCCAACAGAGTTTTCTCCATATGGAGGCTCGAACCCTCGACCTTTGGTTAAGGGTGGAGCAGCCCTATCCACTGCATCACAACCCATGTTGGTACATAAGCTTTTAATATCAAACAAGATGTTGCATTATTTCTTTATTTTTTAAAATAGTTTAAAAAATCATTCTTCTATTTGATAGTTTTTAAAGAAACTTAGTGAAAGAAAAATACGAAAATAATTTTCTCAAGAACTTTATGAAAGAAAAATACGATAAATAATTTGGGACAAAAATAATAATAAGATTTTATTAAATGTGTATCAATGTCCCATATTCTTGAATTTTACATAAGCATGGGTACAACTCCACCCCTAGCCCCTGGTTTCTCTTGGAAGGGGTAGAGTAGAAGTGAGCACAAAATATAATATAATATAATATATAAATATAATAAATATTTTTATTTTTATTTTTAAAGAAGAAGAATTGTTAAAAAAATAAGAAATAAAAATGTCCTAGGGAACAGTACCCATATGGTGGAATGGATTTCAATTGATAAAATGGGGAAAAACAATGAATTATAATGTTTAACCAAAAAAAAAAAAGAATTATAATGACAAAATTTAACTGTTTTTTAAATAAAAAAATTGGAGTAGTTGACTCATATTTGATTTTTATTTATAAATTTAAATAAAATAGAATCTATATCTCTAATTTATATTGATAATATATTAAAAGAGTGAAAATCCTTATAAAAGTGATTTAAACTTTTTGTCTTTCGTTAGAAGACTCTTCTTTAGATAAAACTGTATTTTCATTATTTTTTTAAATTTACTATTTAATTACTTTTTATTATATTAACTAAACTTCCAAAAATATATGGGACTCCTAAAATATATGGTAGGAGAATTAATTAATATTTTCTTTTCTACTATACTTCCTAAAATATATGGGACTCTTAAAATATATAGTAGGAGAATTAATTAATATTTTTCTTTCTGCCGTTCAATTAGAAAAATACTTCTAAAATAGGACTTTATTAAGAAAATACTTCTATAAATATTGAGATGTACGTTAACCTAGAGAACAAACCGGTTTTTATACTGGGAGAACATAATTGATGCAATCTAACTTGATTCGATTGCATGTCTAGATTGATGGATGTTTGATTTTCTAACCCTCAACTCTTCACTGTTTTTGTCAGTATAATAGAATTTTGTTTACATTCAAAATCATTCTTTAGGGTCAAAATTTTCGCTCAGATAAGAATTAGTTGGATCAAAATCGAAGCTTTGTAATCGCTATTATATTTTTTTTTTATAGTATACAGGTCGTAGGTGAATGACGGTTGGCTTTGAAGAATTTCTTGTATAACGGTTAGATTTAATTGTATTATTTTTATATCTTTATCATCTTATTGTTTTATTTTAATTTACAAATACTAGATGAATGTGGGTCTGCTTTGAAAGTTTTTTAGGTAAAGGTTAGGTTTAATTGTATTATCGTAATATCTCCATTAGTTTGTTATTTTGTAGTAGTTTACGGTTCGTAGATGAATCTAGATCGGATTTGAGAAATTTTTGTGGGTAAAATTTAAGCTTAATTGTATTGTTTTAATATCACTTTTATCGTATTTTTTGTTTCAGTTTACAGGTGATAGATAAATGTTGGTCGACTTTGAGGAATTTTTTTATGTAAAGGTTAGATTTAGTTGTATTATTTTAATATCTCTATTATCATATTATTTTGTTATTGTTTACAGAGGTAGATGAGCGTTGGACGACTTTGAGAAAATTTATGTGTGTAAAAGATTAGATTTAATTGTATTATTTTGATGTCTCTATCATTGTATTGTTTTGTTGCAATTTACAGATGGTAGATGAATGTCGATCGACTTTTAAAAATATTTTTGGTAAAGATTAGGTTTAATAAATAAATTCTTCATCTTTACATACTCAAAAGATATTAAATTTAATTATTATATTCATCTTTATTATTTAAACAAATATCCAATTTAATGTAATGTTTGAACTCATTAAAGTGAGGTACACGTGCAAGGCGCGTACACCTAAACTAGTACTTAATAAAAATCTCAGATGTTTCGTTTACAATGCCTCAAAAGACGTCATCATTCAATCGGAGAGCGATATCGTCTATCATACAATGCCTCAAAAGACGTCATATCAATACTCAAATGACAGCTATTATTATATGCGAATTCTGTCAAAAGTAAGTGTTTGCTCCCACTGACCTTCAAAATCTATAACACAGGCTCGACGCATTTTTGGCATGCAAAGGTTCAAAAATTTTTCAAGGGCAATTTTTATATATTTGTTGCGAGTATTGAATAAGCGTCTCTAGATGATCTAATAATGTAAATATTCTCTTACATTATTATTTGTACAAACTAAAATCTTTGACAAAACAAAGGTGGAAAAAAAAAAAGATAAAGAAAAGGTATCTAGATAAATTAAGCTGAATATTCTTAATTATTCCTTTATTCTTCTCCCCATTATTATGATCACTTTTAAAGACATGAACCAATAAAGAACACAAAAGTAAAGGAAATATAATGTGATTTAGACATCAAGACAATAATTGTTGGATACCAATTAGGGTTGTGGTGGAGTGATAAGTACTTCTTTATTTTTAATCAGAGATCTTGAGTTTAAGTCCTCCCGAGTACAGAATAAGCACTTTACCTCTTAAAAGTTGGACTTTCCGGCACGAATTGAAATTTAATCGGGCTCTAATGCAGGATGAACACTGATGGGATATTAAAAAAAAAGGACAATAATTGTTGGACTAATCACTAAGACAATAAAAAGTTGTTAGCTTTAATAACTAATCCATCAACATAATTGTCTTTTTAATTTCTTAATCTACTGATCACGAATGATTGGACAAAAATAAACAGCTTATCAATATTATTATTATTATTATTATTATTATTATTGATAACCGCTTGACCATATTATTAATTAGTAATAATCCAATTAATTTTCACCCTATTTGTTGGATCTACCAAATTAAATAATTAATATATTTTTTATCACTCTGACAACTCCTCCATCACCATATGTTGTTTGAGATTTTGACCAAAATATCTTGTCCACTTATTTTTTTTTTTTTTAAAATAATTATTTAAAGGGGAATCTTAAATTTGAGATCCAAATCAAATATGGATCAGATTTAGAAGAATAATATATCCTCTCCAATTGATAATTTGAACCATCCATATATTTCAAAATAATTATATTTGTGTGTATAGTGTAAAAAAAATATAGAAGTTTCAAAAATTTGCGTTCATGTCATGAGATGAAAAAAGCGAATTAAATGATAAAATGAACATGAATAATATTAAGACTTTGGATATAATTTTTTTCATAATTAATATTTCGAAACGAGTCGAAATACTAATTATTGTAAAATACAAAAACTTTGCTATTGAGTGAGTCAATTGCCTCAAGTTGATGTAATAAAGGAGATTTTTTTTTTTTAAAACACATACTAATATAAAGTGTGAATTAAAATTATTGGATTCGGATAAATTCATAATTGATGCACTAGATCCCCCGAGAGTCAGGGGCGGAGCCACCTTATGACTAGGAGTCGGCGAAAAATTGTACGATTTATATATGATTAAAATTATTTTTTACGTATATAATGTTGATGTTGAACACCTTTCAAATAATTCGTATGCTTGCTTTTTCGATTTTGAACCTCCTTAATCAAAATTTTGACTGCGTCACTGCGGTCAGCTTTTTCAAGTGTCAAACTCAAATAAAAATGTGACACTAACTTTTAGAGGTCATTTTGGAACTTGTGATTTGTGAATATGTATGAATGTGACACTATTCCTTTTGTGGTCACATTACATTGACCCCCACCCCCACCCCCACCCCACCCCAACACACACATACACACCACAAAGACACACAAACAAAGACAAGAAAAGAAAACATTACAACCAATTTGACTAAAGTTTATAAGATAATGGTGTCATCTCAGACAACATTGTTGGTCCTTTAGGTCATGAGGCAAAACATACCTACATGATTGATTTTGATGTGAGAATTAAATGTGACCATAGGTGGATTTTAGGGTGAGTTTTGTAGATTTAATTGAATGCGTTATTTTTTATTTCAAAAAAACGTTCAAATTTAATTTTGATGAGGCAAATTCAGGGCGAGTTTAGTAGATTCAACTGAATACATTACTTCGATTTCCAGAAAAGGTTCAAATATGGTTTTGATGAGGCGGACTCGGAGCGAGTATTGTAAATTCAACTGAATCCGTTTGTTTTCATTTTTAACTATTTATAGATATACAAATGAAGCATTTAAAAGTAAATATGGCTCATCATAAAGAGAAAATGTCTAAATTTACTCATGTATTACTCGAAATTGCTCAATTCTGTTATTCAATAGACTTTTAATTTGCTCATATCTTTGCCCCGGAGCGAAGCTAGAGGAGCGAAAAGGGGTTCATTCGAACCCTTTTTGCCTTATTGTGTATACAAGGTCGATAAACCTGCCTCCACCATCGTTGTTGCCATTATCAAATCATCGTATTTGCAATTATCAAATCAAACTCATTCTAAACTCATTGATTCTAAATCATAAATTTACCTAAAAAAACAATAAAACATTTTTCTAATACCCCAACAATAAAAAAAAAAATTGGTCTAATAGACAAAAACAAGATTTCATTAAAACTAAAAAAAAAATCTAGAAGACAAGAAATATCAGAGACTTCACTTGTTGTCTCAAATTCATATGGTCTAAGATTCCATTTCTCTTAACATTATTCACCTAATTTAATTGCATGATTCCAACAGCCAGATCAATGTCTCATTTCGAGGTATACTATTTTTTTTTTTGGGTTACAAAAATATTGATAAAAATTACCAAAATAAATAAATAAATAAAAGGTGGTCCAAAATTCCAAACTTTTTTGTAATAAATAATAATCCAATTGAGTCTCACATGAATTTTTCTAGAAAATGATGGTGTATAGGATTTGTTGAATGAATGGACCACTTTTAACTATCAAAATCCAACCTAATAAGTGAAGTCTTTTAGGTTGGACTCACTCGTTCAACTTATTAACAAGTATAGTAACATTGGTTGGTCCATCGCGACTTGAAGTTGTGGCCTATCATGAGTGTAAGAGTGTCAGGAGTGGTGACCTAGATTCAAAAGGAATTTAAGTCGTGAACAACAAGGTTGTTGATCCTGAAGAAAGAAAGTTAAAATGAACCAATCAAGTTTCACATGGATTTCACCGACAATTAGTGAGAGGTTTATAACATATTGACGTAGGTTGGTCCATCGCGATTTGAAGTTGTGGCCTATGAAGAGTGTAATAATGTTAGAAGTGGTGATCTAGATTCAAGAGGAAATTAAGTTGTGAAGAACGAGGTTGTTGATCCTGAAAAAAGAAAGTTAAAATGAACCAATCAAGTTTCAGGTGAATTTCACCGACAATTGGTGAGAGGTTTGTAACATATTGACATTGGTTGGTCCATCACGACTTGAAGTTGTGGCCTATCACGAGTGTAAGTGTGTCAGGAGTGGTGGCCTAGATTCAAGAGGAATTTAAGTTATGAACAACGAGGTTGTTGATCCTGAAGAAAGAAAATTAAAATGAATAGATTAAGTTTCACATGAATTTCATCAACAATAGGTGAGAGAGGTTTATAACATTGACATAGGTTGGTCCATCGCGACTTGAAGTTGTGGCCTATCACGAGTGTAAGAGCATCCGAAGTGGTGGCCTAGATTCATGTGAACAACGAGGTTGCTGATCCTGAAGAAAGAAAATTAAAATGAACCAATCAAGTTTCACATGAATTTCACTGACCATTGGTGAGAGAGGTTTATAATATATTGACATAGGTTGGTCCATCGCGACTTGAGGTTGTGGCCTATCACGAGTGTGAGAGTGTCAGGATTGGTGGCATAGATTCAAGAGGAAATTAAAATGAACCAATCAATTTTGAATTTACCGACACTTGGTGAGAGGTTTATAACATATTGACATAGGTTGCTCCATCGCGACTTGAAGTTGTGGCCTATCACGAGTGTAAGAGTGTTAGGAGGGCTGGTCTAGATTCAAGAGGCAAATGTGCTGTGAACAATGAAGTTATCGATCCTGAAGCAAGTAATTATAATGAACCAATCAAATTTCACATAGATTTTGCCAACAATGGGTCAAGAGGCTTATAGTTGCCTAGTCAAAGTAGGTTGATCAATTTTGCCAACAATGGGTCAAGAGGCTTATAGTTGCCTAGTCAAAGTAGGTTGATCAATCATGACTTAAAGTTTAGAGTAGCCTAGATCCAAAAGAAAGTAAATTATGAGATAACTAATTTCGAAATAACTTATTTCCCAGCCAAACGACTCCTATGTGTTTGTTAATATTATGATGTGTTAAGAGACACCATATAACATGAAGATAGATAATGGTACCCTACTTGTATCCTATCCTATATATGTCCTATAGAAGTGTGTGTTTAGTTAGTGTTTGATATATATGTAAGGGCACTTGCTTTGGACAAAAAGTTTTTTTTGGACCACAAGGACTTCAAATAGGAGAAAGACTCAAAAATATTGGCCCCACCTTTCGTTTATCTTGTATTTTTTTTTCCAATTCGATTGTACATTTCTTGTTTTTTTTACATTTACATTGTAATGATTCTATTTCAGCTCAAAAAAAAAAAAAACTACTAATGAAAAGCTTAAGAAAATGTTAGTGATTGAGTTCTAAATTTAAATTTTATATATATTTACTAAATTTAATACGAATACAAGATTTGAATCAGAACTACCGGCTTTGACCAAACTCGTATGTCGGCTTCTAGATCTGCCTTACACAGTTAGGGATAGTTCAGTGTGAGACATAAGGTATAATAATCCCAAGATGAAATACAAAATTATTTTATCTTGCGTTTGATTGGAGGCAGCAGTTAGTCCCTGAATCCCATATATATGTGAGATAACTAATTAAGACATTATTGGAGGCAAAGACGGATTCAAGATTTGAAGTCCATTCATTCTTACAATGACTACAACAACCCAGTATATTCCCACAAAGTGGAGTCTGAGGGTAGAGTGTCCGCAGTCCATACCACTATTCCTAAAGAGGTAGAGAGGCTGTTTCCGATAGACTCCCGGCTCAAGATACAAGTTTCCGATAGACCCCCGACTCAAGATACAAGGCAGTATACAAAAGCATCAAAAGCATAGAACCTGATAAAATAACATAGGTACGACATCCACAAAACATTCATTCTTACAATGACGTCAAGAGAATATACATCATTAACCAAGTTCGCCGTCAAATACCTATAGATATTTAGTGAATACATTAGTAATACATAAACAGAGTCTGGACAAAAGTTATCAAGCTCATATGAACACACATGCCACACACAAAATCCGGCTTTGTCGATTTGCAAAATTAAATAGCCAAAGTTGGTATGTCCTTTGATACACGATTTGAAGAGCTTAATTGTATATTATATAGTATTTAAAGGCCTCAAGAATCAAACCTTCTTCCTAATGGGTTACACTGCCTTTTGACATTTCATACAACATTTTGTCCAAATAAATTACAATCTAATCTAAAGTCTTTGACTACTCCCATCAACCTGAAGTCAGCGAAAACAAAACCGAATTGAGTGTGTACCATAGTTTTTCTTTGGCAGCCTTCTTGACGAGCAGCTGTTTCTTGATCTGACAAACGGCAGCTGGGAATGATCAACTAATCTAACTGGAATGACGCTTTCTCCCTATAAGCAGATTAACATAAGATAAATTGATTAGAAATAGAACAAATATGTAAGGTCAATTAATTTAGCAACACAAAGGGCAAAACTTTCAATATTTGTAAGAATAAGGTACAGAGAATCGACAGGAATTGAGATCGCACGGGATTCAACACTTAGCAGTCAAGTTTCTGATGATCGGAATTAAGAATAGTTTTTCAATAACCAAACTTGTTGTGAGCTGAAAGGGTGTTGCCATGTTGAAGCTATAGACTGTTGCTCGAACTCTACAAAAATGTTGTGGCACCTGTGTCGAATCTTCCAAAAATGCTCTAATTTTGGAGAATCAGACACGCATCCGGTGACATTTTTGAAGAGTCCGAGACATAAGATATAGTAGACCTGAAAGCTTCTTAACTATCAGCTAGTATTAGAAAACAAAGAGTTGCTGGAACAGTAATGACCATGGTTCATACATAGAGAAGAGGCTTTTTAGAACACTAAAGAGAATCACTCCAAATAATAGGTGGAAGATTTTTATTTGCGAGGGAAAGAAGATGAACGAACCATACCAATCTTTTTTTTTATTTTTGACCTGCACCGGGTGTCCGAGACTCTTCGAGCCCCGACTAATCCGGGGGGGGGGGAGGGGGGGCACAGGCCCTCGGCAAGGAGTTTCCCGCAAGTGCACCACGGGTAATCAGGGTTGGCCCTCAGAAATTGTTTGCACCCAGTGGATATCGAACTTAAGACCTTGAAAGGGAGCACCCCAAAGCTCAGCCAATTACCACCAGGCCAACCCCTGAGGGTTACGAACCATACCAATCTAAGTGAAGGCAGATTCAAGAAAAAGATTGTGTGCAGCTTCTATCTCATAATCCTAGAAAAAGCATAAAGAGTTCCAACCAGAATTCCATTTTTCAGCACAAAATGTTTCTGCTCTAACGATTTGAATATATGACATAAGGACCATCAGCCCACTAGATATTAACAGAAGCTCTCTTGACTAACCGAGCTTTAGTAGGACCACGTGAAACAAATGCTTTGGAGAGGCAAAGGAAGTTTCTACGCACTCTTAAGCTTGAGGCGTCTGGATGCTGAATTAACTATCTTAAACTCTCAGTGAAGAGTGGAATCACTTAGGCTCACAAAATCCAAGTAACCGGCGCGATTATATTATTATCCCTAGCAAAATGCGTGTGGAATGCTTAGGATCTAGAGAGCAGTATTTTAAAGGAAAATGGAGGAACTGAATCATTTCAGCTGTAAAGGGGATAGAGTTATCCAAGACCTTAATTGTTCTCATATCACCCATTTGCAGTTTAACTACTTATAGAGACCTTCTCTACCAACTAAGATGACTTTCCAGGTCCAAGACTCTGCTATTGACAGAGCGACTACGAGAGGGCTATATTTTCAATTTACTGATAGAAGAAAGAACAGAGCCGTCTCTACACCAAATACTCCAACGAACTTTATTTTAAGACAAGTAACGCTCCACCCCCCTTCCCCCAACCAAAAAAAAAAAGAGTTGGTTTACAGGTTACGAAAAAGAATGATCTTCCGTGGGGGTCTCCAGATCAAGACAAATGAATGATCATATCAACTTTGTGGAGCTCAGAAGAACATGAACTGAGATGGAAAACGAGGGTGGAAAGTAGAATGGGTCAAGCAAGTTCATATTCTTCGGATACTTCAACAGATAGGCCGCTCTTATACAATACTTCGATATGGGTCCTAGAAAGGGCATCTCAATAAAGAATGAACAAGCATGGGGATAGAGGACTCGTCAAAGACCGCACTAAGATTTGAAGAGTTCGGCAGGTGAATCTTTCAAAAGGATAAATACAGGAGAGAATCCCTTATTGAGGAGGACCCTCTGTAAGATGTCCCAGTTAATTCTATCAAAGGGCTTTACTCATATCAATTCTCAAATAAACAAGAAATTAAAAAGAAGAATCCCTAGTGGTTTCAGTGATTTCGATAATTCCTGAGCAAGAACGATTCTTTCATGGACAATCCTGCCCAGACCATGACATTTTGTTAATAGAAAGCAGAAACAAATCACTGACTTAAGGCTTAAGCTTAATAGTTAATAGAAAGATTTTACAAATCACAAAAAACACATTCATAGGTTCATTTTATAAGGGAAAAACATTGATAGGTTTAATTTAGTCCGGGAGCAAAGTTGCAGCAAAATAAGAGCCAAGTATGTGACAATAACGCTGAAATAATTTAGCAGGCAAGATCTGCTGTGCTAACTTAGCTGTGATTTAGTGTTCTTCAAACAGGATATCCCGGGGAAAATGAAACTATCCTTTTTATGAGCTCAGATTTTCTGTTACACGTAGTATGTAGATGTGACATGAAGCCATTTCTGCATGTGTTTCTTACGCTTTGTGTGCTGGAAAGCTAGTTGTAAAAGTGATTTGCATTGTCAATGCCAAATATTTTGCACTGTGATCTATAATATGTAAAAGACGGATAACGAGCCTCTGATTCTCAAACTATCCAGTAGGTCACCCAATAAAGAGGAAGTAAAGTCCTAATGAAACCACCCTTTCCTCCTCATTGACACTGGTGTTGATCATGCTTTGGTTATTATGGGTGCAATACTATCACCTCTACTTTGAAGGTGATTTAGGTACTATTTTATAAATCATAAACCAACTAATATTATCCTCCTCTGGATAGGCCTGTATGACCCAGTTTCTTTCTATATTTGGATTAGACAGTTGGTTGTTTTCTTTTCTTTGGTCTCTCATTGGGTTATTATGTTGTGTTATCTCATCAAGCGATGTGCTTATTCATTTGTTCAAACATTTTCACTGGAAAATGCAAGAACTTTTTTCCATTGATAAATACAGAGCTAGTTATCTATCCAGCCTAATTAATTTGGTTGATATGCGGCATTAAAAAAGCATCTCTTTACATTTACCATCATTCTCATGAATTGTTTTGCTTAAAAGCTTAACATATCCTTCACTTGAGTAATACATAGCTAGGAATCTATCCAACCTAGGAGATTCAATAATACACGTGCTATGGAATAAACAGTTACAAACACACGAACAACCATCCTGAAAGGACAAAACAGAATGTAGATAATTAATTCAGTTGATATATGGTGTTTACAAGATGTTATATACAGATCAAGGCATCTCTTTACATTTCACCATCATTCCCACCAACTGTTTTGCTTAAGCGCTTAACATATCCATCATTGAGTAGCACAGAGGTAGGAATCTATACAGCCTAGGAGATTCAATAATGCATGTACCTAGGGAATAAACAGTCGCAAACACTAGGCACAACCATCTCAGCAAGGACAAAAAAGAACGTAGATAATTAATGTGGTTGATATATGGTGTTTACAGGATGTTATATATTGAGCTATGCTTCTACTTCACCATCATTCCCGTCAATTATTTTGCTTAAGCGCTTAACATATCCTTCTTTGTGTAATACATAGCTAGGAATCCATCCAGACTAGGAGATTCGATAATGCATGTACCAAGGGGATGAACAGTTACAAACACTCGGCACAACCATCGCAAAGGGAACAAAACAGAATGTTATATGTTGAGCAACCCATCTCTTTACATATCCTTCATTGAGTAATATGGAACTGAGAATCTATCCAGCTTAGGAGATTCGATAATGCGTGTATCGATGGAATGAACAGTAACAAACACCCAAACAACCATTTCAAAGGACAAAACAGAATGTAGATAATTAATTTGTTCGATATATGGTGTTCACGAGATGTTATATAACGAGCAATGCATCTCTTTAATTTCACCACCATTCCCTTCAATTGTTTTGCTCAAGCATTTCACATATCCTTCACTTGACTAATACAAAGCTAGAAATCTATCCAGCCTAGGAATTCGATAATGAATATATCAATGGAATAAACAGCAACAAACACTCGGCACAACCATCTCAACGGGGACAGCTAGAATGTGGATAATTAATTTGGTCGATATATGTGTTCAGAAGATGTTATATACATTGCAATGCATCTCCATTGGTACATGAATTATCAGCAATGAATCTCTTTCCATTTCACCATCATTCCCTTCTATTGTTTTGCTTAAGCACTTAACATATCCTTCATTGAGTATTATAGAGCTAGGAATCTATCAAGTGGAGCCTACGAGATTCAACAATGCATGTACAAATGGAATGAACAGTAATAAACACTCGAACAACCATCTCAAACGACAAAAAACAAAATGTAGATAACTAATTTGGTCGATAGATCATGTTCACTATCATTCCCTTCAATTGTTTTGCTTAAGTGCTTAACATGTCCTTCACTGAGCAATACAGACCTAGAAATCTATCCACCCTACATAATTCACGTACCGATGCAATAAACAATAACAAACACTCAAACAATCATCTCAAAAGACAAAAACAAAACGTAGACGATTAATTTGGTCGATAAATCATGTTCACTATCTTTCCTTCAATTGTTTGCTTAAGCGTTCTTCACTGCGTAAATACATTTCTAGGAATCTATCCAGCCTAGGAGATTCAACAATGCATATACCGATGGAACAAAAAGTAACGTAACAAACACTCGAACAACCATCTCAAGTCTCAACAGGGACAAATCATGCTACTATCATTCCCTTCAATAGCTTTACTTAAACATTTAATATATCCTTCATCAAGTACTTAACGAGAAAACAAATTACCTAATGCCGAAACAAATCAAGCTTGAGTTCCCGTCATAGCCTTCATTTGTATATGACTCGAATCCGCATTCGGCAAAGCTTCATACGACCCAAATCTCCTAATCCCAACACTTTTAGCAACAAAAGCATACGTAACAATAACAATAAGCAACACAAACAGCACATGAACAACGAAAGCCAAATCAAGTATAGCAACAGCTCTAAGCTTAGCATCATCCAAATCACACTTAGTCGAACCTTCAACTCCTCTCACAACATCCAACAGCTTATGACATCCATCCGGTATAAACGCGTCAACATACAACGAAAGCCCCGTCTGCAGCACCCACAAACCCTGCAAACAAATCGAACCTGCTAATCCCACATCCGCTAAGTAAACCTTCGGCTGAAACGCAATGAACAAACACAACAGCGCGGATATCGCAGATATCCTCGCAGATACCGAATCACATTTCGCTTGTAGATCCGACGTCTGTACGGATGCAGCCGACATCGATACCGTATACTGCAGCCAAAAAAGCACTGATCCAAATGCAAACAACAAATCATTCTGTACTATTGCTACCGAAGTCGCTTCCGTTATTAAAACAATCAAAACCATTATAACAAACGAAAGAATCACCACGGCGGCTTGCAGCGAAGTGAATTTGTGCACGGGAGTATGGCCTTTGAGGAGCGGATCATCATCGAACGAAACGATGAATTGGTGAATGAGAGATATGATGAGTCCGAGGAGGAGGAGATAAAGAGGGATACGGCGGAGATGCGGCTGAGATGCGAAGGAGAGTGGGTGGTAGGGTTTAGCGGAGTAGTCGCCGGGGGATTTGAGACGGTTGCGGGTGGTGGAGATGAGGTGGTAAAGGCCGAGGGATAATAGTGAAGAAGATGATAACATGTGATACATTAGAGTCGCCATTGTGTGAAAAAAAATTGAGAGCTCGGGAGCAAATGTATAATGAGTGAAATTTTTTGGTTTTGGTTTGGTTTGGTTTGCTCCCTTTGTTGCATTTTACTAGTTGCTGGGATTTTATAAAGTTTTATACAATATTTTAAAGTTGGAACACTTAAATTCTTGGTAATAATTAAATATTTCAAAATATTTTAAAGGATCTTTTTTTTTGTGGTCCTACGTGTTAATTTGCATGGTCTATTTTGAGTTGACGCAAAATTTTAAAACTATTGAATTTATTTTATAATTATGATATCTGAGTCAACTTGAAAGCACTTTGACTAGTTCCACGGAATATCTGTCACCTCGCACTGGCCTCAACTAATACTTGTCACCTCCCATCGGCAATAGTTACCAGTCCCAGGAACAAGCTCGACTAATTCCACGAGATATCTGTCACCCCCCATCTGGCCCTCTACTAGTTTCACGTGATACTTGTCACATCCCACCAGGCACCTCAACTAATTCTACGGGATATCTGTCACCTCCCATCTAGCCCTCGACTAATCCCACCAGGCACCTCAACTAATTCCACGAGATATCTGTTACCTCCCATCTGGCCTCAACTAATTTCACGAAATACCTATCACCTCCCACCAGCAACAGGTATTAGGAAACTTTGTCCACCAAAACTAGAACAAATGGAAAAAAATCACTTAATATTAGGAAACTTTGTCCACCAAAACTAGAACAAATGGAAAAAAATCACTTAATATTTGTCTCTGTTGAAAATTAAACTTGAGACTTGATGGCCGCCCAACTTCATTGAAACACTAAGCCACACTCCTGAAACTTTTGGTATTAAATTTAATACTAAGCCACGCCCCTGAATATTTTGATATTAAAGATATATCAAATGTATCAATATGTTCAATCTCTAGTCTCCGGAATCAAATCGAATTTGTGTAATAAAGTTTCATGCTCGACCTCTAGGAGAACGGTGATCCCATGGAAAAGGGAAATTGATAAGGAAGTTATGAAGTCGATGGCAAAATTACTTTTCGTTCGTTGTATGGACTGATGGACTTTGTGATGTTCATATGCAAATTTCCATTTAGTGCTTCTGTCCAGATTCAGGCAAAGGTTAAAGAGGACTTTGAAATATAAAAAAGGAAGAACAGATGCAGCTGAGGAAAACAAAATCAATGAGCACTTGGAAAAAAAGTTCCATGTTTTTAAGCAGTTCACAATATAGGGATAATACAAGGTATTCTACACGTTCCCACATTCTTTAAACAGCGCATGTCCTCATATATATAAAGTACATAAACCCGAGCATTTTCTAGGATTGTGTTATCGACGAATCCACCCCTTATAGCTTATTAATCAAGTACAAAAAAAGAAGAACGAGCAATTCGTTTACCAAGCCCTCTTCAGCATTCAAAACTAGCAAATGATTAAAACCGAAAAAAGTACATGAAGTAGCGGCTAAGCGGTGTTGCTTAGTAGGTGTAGCCCTTGACAAACATTCCTTTCTTAGCTTCCTCGCTTTCACCTTCTGCAGAGTATTTTCCGAGCTGAGCCAAAGAGTTTGCTTTAGCACGAATCAAGAGAGCCTTCTGTGCAGCATCCACATTCTCAGGACGTCCTTGCCATGTCTTGAGCACTGTGTTCTGGAGGGCTCGTGCATAAGAGAAGGATACATGCCATGGGTTGGGGCTTTGGTTCATTGCGTGGAGGTTGAGTGTCGCTTCCACTTCAGATTGTCCCCCGGAAAGGAACTGCCAGGTAAGAAGCACGCAGTTCTTAGCACAGTTAAACAAGAAAAAGAGAAGGAATATATAAAGATCACAAGGAGGAGCCGAGTAGCGCCCCGCTATACTTTTTTTCAAAAAAACAAGAACTTCAAGCATGTTATTAACTTAAGTTCCACTTCTTGGTAACAGATCTCGCATCAAATATTCTATTAATCATTATTGCAAAATGATGGCGACAACATGTATCCAAATGAGGATCCATGCTGAAGATACAAACCGACTTCTTCTGGCATTATCACAGGGGATCTATGAAATGAAGTTTCCCTGACCTTTACTTATGGTTAAACTTTAACAATAATTTTTCCCTCTCTACTCAGATGTGAGATTCTGGCCTTAAACTCAGTTAAGTTTGAGACGAAAGCAAATAAACAAATGACGAATCGAAGAGGAAAGACACCGCTCCTGCCCATAAGAAAGATGTGGATTAAATACCAACTCAGGAAAAACAATTTGCCCTTGAACTAGTAAACATGTAATTGCATATATTTATGATCTATTGAATCAGTTAGGAGGGATAGGAAACTGTACCATGATCCCAGGAACAGCAGGAGGAACTCTCCTTTTCAACATTGTGAGTGTGTACTTAGCAATAGTATCTGGAGAAGCCTTCTCTTTGTGTTCAGCCCCAGGAGTAACCATGCTAGGTTTAAGCAGAATTCCTTCGAAAACCACATTGTTTTCTGCAAGGTAGTAGAAGACTTCTGCCCAAACACGTTCAGCAACTTCAAGTGTTCTATCTATTGGGTGATCTCCATCAAGAAGAATTTCAGGCTCCACTATTGGCACTAGACCGTTGTCCTGCAGAATATAAAAAGATTATCTTTAGCAATGAATAGAAAAACTGGTCAACAATTGTCTCCAAATCAAAAGATGGGAGGACATCCAAAAACAAGTGCGACCGACAAATGCTTTAGGAGGTGAGTCCAGTGACTTAGTTATCTCATATTTTCTCTTTTACATCTTTGGAAGGATAGAAAGAAAAAGTCCTAAAAACTACCTGAGAGATGGCAGCATATCGAGCAAGACCCCAAGCTGCTTCTTTCACGGCCAAAGCAGAAGGACCGCAAGGAATGCTAACAACTGTTCTCCTGAAAATTTCAAAGTCGCATATAACTTATGTTCCAGAACTCTTCAGAAAAGTTCAACAAACTTTGGAGATCTATAAGAGAAAACACGAGAGAGGAATAGCCAAAAGAACAGTGAAGGGGCACAACTTACCACTTGGCAAAACGGGCCCCTTGCTTGTAGTATTCAGCAGACCTAGAAGCCAATCCATCCAATCCTTGGCACCAAGATTCATTGTTGGATCCTGGTAGGGGAACCAAACCCTGTAAATAAAAAAAGAAAGGGTTAAACTTGGACGAAGTTCAACAACCAAAATATTTGCAATAAAGTTAAGTAGCGAACTTCAGAAGTGCAGAAATTTTTTATACAAAACGTAGAAAAGGGTTTAAAATGACACCTTGTCAACTTTGATCCCAGGTACAATATTCTGATCGCGCAAGACATCAACAAACTTCTTTCCATCAGTAGTGGACTGAAAAAGTGTCTCTTCAAATAGTATGGATCCAGAAATGTAATCACCTAGGCCAGGAGTGGTCAGCAGTAGCTGACGATAAGCTTGTCTGTTTGCTTCTGTATTGTCCAGCCCAATTGATGCCAATCTCTTTCCAGCAGTTGCATTCGATTCATCAATGGCGAGGATGCCCCTTCCAGGAGATGCAATAGTTTTCTACATCAAGTGAGCAATAGACAATGTTCAGCATTATTATATTTTGCAGAACATCTTTTACAACACATCCTTCCAAGTTCACAGGAATGTTAGGCAAAGGTGACTTCTAATAAGGAAGCGGATATTCTAAAACTACGTAGCATGTTGAACCAAACCCACTGATTGCAGCTCAAACCATGTCTATATATGCGGAAAAGGACCTTTTAAGATACATACACGTAAATCAAAGCTGGAACTGTAACTTTTTTCAACTTTGAAGAAAAATTACATAAAATTTCAGAAATGAGCTTCCATCAATAAAAGTGCTTCTAGAAATGATTTGTGAACAACCTAAAAACAAAAATATTACTTTTATCTGGTTATTTACAAGATGAAATAGACAAGACATCAGCTAACACGCATACTGTATATAGGTAGAAAGGTCAAAAATCCTAATGCAACTTTCATAAAATCTATCCATCCTGAACTAACAAGAATTTGCATACATGATGAGCATTTTTGTATGTGGTGACCTATGGAAAAGAAGAGCGCAATTCCATAGGATCACTTTCCTAGAATACAAATTTCCAAATATCAGACTAAAATAAGGATTTGAAGACCAGTACAACTAGAATAAACCATGTAAGTGTTGCATTGTACAAAGAATCCAATTGATAGAACAGCCAAACATATCAACATCAATATAGAAATATAAACAAATAAAAAGTTGACCAAACTAAACCATTTCAACATCAACCAATTCATTGAAACAACGGCAGCACAGTTGCAAAATTCAGTATTCAATACAAAAATTCAATAGAAAATATCTGATCATAAAACATGCAAACACATAAAATTGAGAAACAGAGACGCAAAAGATTTCTGAGGAGCTCATCGATGTAAATATCACAAGTCATAACTACAGCCAAATACATCAACATCACTATAAGCAACCAAAAAAAAAAAAACAATTTTGACCAAAAGAAAACCTTTTTCAGTTTTCATCAATCCTACAATATCAAAATTCAGTATATTAATCACATCTCTAAACCAAAAAATACATAATCTAGCCTCAAAAAAAAAAAAACTCCAGTGTAAAAAGTAGCATGCTATAAAAGTATGCATGCAAAAAACACATAAAAGTAAGAAATTCATTACACAGAGAGAGAGAGAAATGAGCTCATCGGTATAAGATTCAGAAGGAATAACTACAGAAACAATTAAAAAACAATTTTGACCAATTTCTTCAAAATTCACTATAATAATGACCAATTATCTCAAAATTCATGATACTAATCACATATCTAAACACAAAATCTAACAGAAAAAGCATAATTTAACACCAACAACAAAAAACTCATAGCAAGTCAAAATCAATGTGTCGTAGGTAGAAGCTTTTAGATCCAACCACAAAACATGCAAACACATAAAAGTGAGAAACAGAAAAACAACAGATCTCCGAGGAGCTCATCGGTGTAAAATTCATAAGTCATAACTACATAAACACCTAAAGAAAACAATTTTGACCAATTACCTCAAAATTCATTATACTAATCACATTTCTAAATACAAAATCTAACCCCAAAAAAACTCATAGCAAGTTACACAACCACAAAACATGCAAAAACATATAAAAGTGCGAAACACACAAAGATATTACACCGGTTCTGAGTAGCTCATTGATGTAAATTCATAAGGCATAACTACATAAACACCTAAAAAGAACAATTCTGACCAATTTCCTCAAAATTCATTATACTAATCACTAATTTACCTAAAACCGATTACTATTACTATTATCATCATCATCATATTATTATTATTATTATAATCATTTGATAACCGTGGTGTCTGGACGGCGCCCGACTAAATGCACGGGATACCTATCACCTCCTACCAGGAACAAATATCTCAAAACACAAAATCAACAAGAAAAAAAACGATCATTTGACCCAAAAAAAAAAAATCACAGCAAGTCAAAATCATGCAGCTTATAGATCCAATCACAAAAAACGCACACACATAATAAAGTGATAAACACATACAGACAGAAACACACATATGCATGTATATATATCTGTAGAGAGATAGAGTGCTTACAGCGGTTTTGATGAGCTCATCGGTGTAAGATCCAGCGCGTACAACAGCAACACGGCGATTATTAATCGGCAACCGGCAGGACGAAGATCCTGACCGTTGATTAAACGACTGTTGACCGATCCACGATGAAGACGACGCGTTGAGCTTCACTAAACTCGCCATATTTTCTCTCTGCAAAAAGGACTAGTGCTTTTTCTCGTGCGTACAAAGCGTCACTGTTGAATAAAATACTAGTACTATCTATAGAAAATAGAAAATGACGTTTGGGGGGGTTGGTAGAGACGGCTACTACTTTTTTTGTTTTTTGTAATTTTTGGGGTCCTCGAAGAGTCCGCTAGTAAACAGTATGTGGACAACTCAAAGATAATATAGCTGCGGAGATGCAAAGGAAAAATATTTAGAAATCTACTCGACTTTACTCGTTCACTTTAAAAAAGAATGATGCTATTATTCTTTATTTATGATAAAATATTTAAATTGAAAAATTAAAGAATACTTCCTCCGTTCTATTTTATTCATCCCAAATTTCTTAATTTAATGTCCCATTATATTTGTTCTTTTTTATTTATCAAAACAAAATAATTTTTTTCCCCATTATTATGCTCTTATTATAATTGATTACTCCTTGTTATTAGTCATCCATCAATATTGAAATTAATAACAAGATACAATTAAGACAGACAAAATAATAAAGTTACATTACCAATCAGTGTTTTTTTAATAGCTGTGTCATCTCAATTTAGAACAGATAAAATGGAACAAAGAAAATATTTTACAGCTACATAAAAGAAAAAATTCAGATAGGTTTTTGTATATATATTTGTATGGGGTAAAGTAGTATGATGATGCGTGGCACGATTAGTATAGGTAGCTTGAGCGTGTGACATAGCAACAAATAGGGTCGGGCATATTTTGATTTAAATCAAAAAAATCGAAAAATCGAATCGAAATTTAATTTTGATTTAATTTTTTGGTTTTTCGGATTGGTTTCGGTTTCAAATTTTAGAAATTTGGTTAAACGGTTTGTTTTTTGGATTTACAAAAAAAAAATCGGATAGACCGAAAAATTGAAATTGTATAAATAATATATTATAATATATATATATATAATTTAATATATATGTAAATATACTAAAAATATAATATAATCTGATATAACATATAAATATATAAATTATAATCATTTAGTAACCCTAAATCCTAATATACTGCTTTAATT
This sequence comes from Capsicum annuum, assembly GCF_002878395.1. Lineage (NCBI taxonomy): Eukaryota > Viridiplantae > Streptophyta > Magnoliopsida > Solanales > Solanaceae > Capsicum > Capsicum annuum. Next base: position 1,271,128 of record NC_061121.1, read on the forward strand.
TAGACCCTAACATTAACGTGAAGGCTGCAGCAGCGCTCAACCATCCTCAGTTCGTCAATTCATTTAAAATTTCAATATCGCCAACGACAGTCGTTTGCTCAGTTCATTTGCTCAGTTCGTCACTGCCGTCGGCAGTCGCTGCCGAGTGCGGCCACTGCCGTCACGCCAGCGGCGATGACTCAGCAAGGTCGATATTTATGATTATTTCATGCATGTTGAATTAATTATATTTGAAATGAAAAATAGGTTTGAAAAAAAGATTATTTTTCTAGAAAAATGTCCAATTTTATGCTCACTATTTTAATCTTTAAAATCGAAATAAAAATCCGAAATAACCGAACCGAATTTGTAAAAACCAAACCAAACCGAAATAATTTTGGTTTGGTTATGGTTTTCATTTTCCTCAATCCGAAAATCGAAAAACCGAACCAATATTCAACAATCAAACCGAACAAACCGAATGCCCACCCCTAGCAACAGGAGATACGATCATGAAGATTCTATCTCGGAGCATCAGTAGTAAAGATGCCCTCTCATAAAAGATGAGGGAACTATGCTCAACATCCTTGGTGACATTACGCAATAAGGGGTCGTTTGGTAGAGTGTATTAGAAAACTAATACATGCATTTATTTAATGTGTATTACTAATACCTTGTTTGGTATACTTTTGCACCTTATGTATAACTAATGCTTACTCTATTATGTATTAAGGTATGTATTATCAATACCTCAAAATCTATGGTATTAGCAAGGCAATGGATCCAATACATGCATTAACATGATTAAAGATATTATTATCCCTCAAAAAAATTCACATTCTTTCTAACAAATATATGGAGGATATTTTTGTAAAAAAAAAAAAAAAAATTTAAGAAATTATTTAATTCATATTATTTTTAATACATCAAACCAAACACTGCATAAGAAAAACACAAACATAACTAATGCAAGTATAGCTAACACAAACATTACCAATACAAGCATTATTAACACACTATATTTTCTTATACATTCTACCAAACGACTCCTAACAAATAGGAGATAGGAATGTCAAGACTTTCTAAGGGCGTGGACGAGTTCAGATGGAGCAGAGCATAAGAAGAATATGAGTTGATCCTTGAATGATCGGACACGTGCACACCACAAATACCTTAATTTTTTAGAACAATATTGTCAAAGTGATTTGCCGAAGCCTAAGATTATAAACTGGAAATAGTCGTTATTATTCTACTTACTTGTGAAAGGATATTCTCTCTCACACTCTCAATAAATACAGTAATCTTTAAACGCTCCCAACCCTCCCTCCCCTCTCTCTCTCTCCTATTCTCAATTACACAACTTGCAACAGAATACTGGTTCGTTACTGGCACCACAACTCATAAAAGGAACTCGAGTTGCTATATATGTTAAATGGAATCCTACTATTAAGTCGAATTTTATGCTCAATACTGACTGCTCCTTTGAGCCAATGCTCCCTGGGGGAGTTTTCAGGAATTCAAATGGGGACTGGTGGCTTGGGTTTAAAAGTTATTGCCACACTAGTCAACCAGTAGAAGGAGAAGCCCAAGCACTTCTACTAGGATTAAGCCTTGCATGGCAATATAACATTGTTCCGTTGGAAGTAAATGTTGACTCACAACAACTGTACATATGATATCTGCTCCTACTCATGATAATGCCTTTTTATTTGCTGACTACAAGTACCTTTTTTGAGAACTAGGTAACCCCCGGGTGCATCATGTATATCGGGAACAAAATCAACTAGCTGATGGACTAGTTGCTATGACCTCAACTACTATTACTATAATAATGTTGGATAATTCTACTACAAGTTCTACTACTTTGTTTTGGGAGCCTCCAACATTCTTGCTGAAAATTTTGCGTGCAGACAAATATGGAGCTCAGTATTTAGACAAGTGAAAGTGTCGGTAGCCGACCTTGCTATACCCACTAGGTCTATTGTTAATATTACTAGCTTATTTAATAGTTGTACTACAACTCAGGTTGTAAATATTAAAGCAAGTGCATCTACTACTAACACGTTTATAATAAAGAGGTCACAAACTCTAGTCCTGTAAAGTTTTCTATTAATATGTAATATATAAACCTATCCTTTGTGACCAAAAAAAAAAGTTCTTTCTTTAGTCAGCAGAACTTAATTTGCCAATAACTCGAATTTAAAATAAGTTTGAAGTGTAATGCATATTCTTGACTCATATATAAATTTAATTATACTGCATTGAGAATAAACAATATTTTTATATTTCGATTAAACATTATAAAAGACTGTCAAATTCTTAATAAATTCGGTTTATACAATATTATGTTTGTTCTTATGAATATGAAAATCATATAACTTGTAAAATTTTACTCAACTTTTCAATTCTGAGCATAATTTTGATTTGATAATACTTTCGTACACTTTCGATACATTTGCTTTAGATAAGTTGCTCATCGAGCAATGTCTTCCTTCCCTCTGAATGATTAATACAATAGTTCAACATTCTTAAATTAAAGATTGACCTTTTAATAATTGATCGCTTAAATCACACCCGAATAAATAGGTTTACGAGAAAAATTTACTAGCGAAGAAAGATCTCATAGGAATAAAAGAAATAGGACTAAAGAGAGAGCCAAGAAAGGATCTTTTGTGCATAATCTAGCACAATTTTGAACATTATCAGTTCAGATATATCAGGTATGGAACAAAAGTACCGCAATGATAGTTGAAAAGATTGAGAAACTAGGTATAAGGTGTAGGGTCTCTTTTAATGGAGTGAGACGTTTGGAAGGAAACTGTGCGACTTTGACGCAAAATAGACAATATCACATTATGTAAGAGTATCTTTGATACGGAGCCTAACAACTCATGTGAGAGTCCAAATTCAACGGGATAAGTATAGGAATATGACAGAGTGATAAGGATAAAATGCGGAGCTGGATTTAATGTTGTCACAAATGACACATAATAAATCTCGAAATTGACCCGTGAATTATGGTAATAAGCCATCTGAAACTTAGGTCGATAGATTGATGGGTATGAAAACAAAAGTTCAAACAAGTTCGACATCAACCATAACAATGCCAAAGAATTACCTACGATTATATTATAGTATGTATGCTATTTTTTGTTTTTGTTTTTTACGACTATAGATAATTTATCGCGAAAGGGTTAAGGAAATCGTGTGTTGATTGTTGTGTGTGCTAATCCTTTGAATTCGATACCAACGGATAAAAATATATCCTAATTGACCCATTCGGAATGTTGGATGTTGAATGTTGAATGCTCCTACGATTTAAAAGTTCTCGACCCGAATGGAAAATTTTTATACTGACATAAATATATTTCGTTGAATATCTTATATCAAAGAGGTAGTTCGGTACACTAAACCTCATGCTATGCGTGGAGTTTGAAAAAGGACCAGACCACAAGGTTTATTGTACACAACCTCATCTTTTCTACAAAAAAATTTTACGACTTAAACTTATGACCTCTTGATCACATAAAAAAAACTTTACTCGTTACTCCAAGACTTCCATTCTCGGCAATATCTTTTATAATTTTGCCTAAAAATAAAATAAAAAAACACAAAAATAATTCATTTTTAAAAAAATATATATATCTAGTTTGACAGATCTAATCTAAACCCTAAAAAAGATCTTCATCACGCTCAACAAAATCCAACTAACCAAAAAAAAACCCTAATCTCCATTTCATATAGTTAGTATATATATGATCCCATAATATTCACAAATCCTCTCCCAATTCCCAAAATTCCAAAAAGTTTTGTATCAATGTCTCATGATGGAGCAACAAAGAAGGATAACCCTAACTTTAACGGCGCCGGTAACAGTAACGGCAATCGGAATGTATCAAACGGCGTCGCCGTTTACCCGTCGTATGCATCTCACCGTTTACGGCTGAACCCTAGTGTTGATCACAAATCGGATAACTATGATGACTTACAATTGGATTTTAGTCCATTGTTGTTTAGCTCACTTGAACGTTATCTTCCACCTGCGCTTCTGAATTCTTCGACAAGGGATCAGAAGGTGAATTATATGCGTGAAATTCTGCTGCGATACTTTCCTGAAGGCGAACGTGTTCGTGTAAGTTGATGCATTTTTTATTCGGCATTTTTTTCGCGTTGTTGCATGTGGAAATTGATTAATGTTTGTGAATTGAGCTGTGATACGATGCCGATTAGGTGAAAATTGAAATAATTGGGATGTGTACTGCATTTTCGCGTTTTTGCATGTGAAAATTGATAAATGTGTGTGAATTGAGGTGTGATAGAATGCTGAGAAGCTGGAAATGTTAAAAAAAATTGGGATGTGTAAGTTGCTGGATCTTCAATTCTGCATTTTTCGCGATTTTGCATGTGAGGCGCCCTTGTTTTTATGTGCATTTTGATTAGTATATATGTTTAGCTTGAATGTGTGTGAATTGAGGTGTGATGGAATGCTGAGAAGCTGGAAATGTAAAAAAAATGGGGATGTGTAATGCATTTTTTCGCGTTTTTACATGTCGCATGTAGTTGTTTTTATGTGCGTATATATGTTAGAATGTGTGTGAATTGAGCTGAAAATGAAAATTTTTGGGCTTTCTATAGAAGAATTTTGCATGTATTTTGGATTCCTTGGTTTTCTTTAGTATATCTAATGTTAGAATGTGTGTGAATTGAGCTGAAAATGAAAATTTTGGGCTTTCTATAGAAGAATTTTGTATGTATTTGGATTCCTTGGTTTTCTCTACACTTTGATTAGTATATATAATGTTAGAGTGTTTGTGAATTGAGTTTTGATTGAATACTGAGAAGCTGAAAATGAAAAATAATAAATTGGGCTTTGTATCACAATTTTGCACATTTTAAGTCGTGTAAGAATGTGTGTGAATTGAGCTGCGCTACAATGTTGAGAAGCTGAAAATGGAAAAATTGTGTGTTTTTCATCTTCAATTTTGCGTTTTGCTTAAGTTATTGCATCTTCAATTCTGCATTGTGTTTTACATGTGAATGCGGTTGTTTTTATGTGCATTTTGATGGGTGTGTGTATGATGTGTGTGAATTGAAATGTGATTGAATGCAAAGAAGGTGAAAAGTGATTTTTTCATGTATTTGGCTTTGGTTTTCCTGTGCATTTTGAATTGTGTGTGAATTGAGCTGCGATAGAATGCTAAGAAGGTGAAAATGAAAAGGAAAAGTAGAAGCTAGAATTGTTATGCATGTATTTATCTTTTTTGCTTCACCGTTTGACTATGGATCTATTATTTTAGAATGTGTGTGAATTGAGGTGTGATAGAATGCTGAGAAGCTGAAAATTGGAAAAAATTAGAAGCTGGAAAAAATTTGGGCTTTGTATTGCAGAATTTTGCATGTATTGCCTTTACATGCAAGTTGCTGTAGCTTCTAGGTACAGATTTTTTCAATGTGGGTTGCGGTTTTGTAGTGCTTGTTTCTCCTTTGAGTACATGAAAATCCTTCCTTTGTTGGTGCTATAATGCCAAAGGGAGGTTTTTGAGTTCAATTATGTGGGATATGCATTGTGATTTGAGGTGTGATAGAATGCTGTTATTCTGAGAATGAAAAGTAAGATTTTTGGGCTTGTTATTACTAAAATTATAGGCGTTGTATTGCTTGTAACTGCCGTTATGCAAGTTGCTGTAGATTCCGGCTTTCTTTTGTCGGTGGATTTTGGGAGTTCGGTTGGGGAGGTGGGGGTTGTATGTGCCAGATTTTCAGCAAAAATGTTTGATTATTATAGAACCCTTCAGGGTTAGTAGTGAATAACTTGGAAAATATAGTGTCTGCCTTTAACTATCAGCTGATCTTGTGTTCTGCAGAATTACTTATGCTATTTTTTGGATTTTCTTTTATACAGTTTGAAAAGTGAAAAGTAAAAGGACTAGTTGAAGTGAAAAAAAAAATAGAAGGTCGTTTAAAATAGTGGAAAATGATTTTATATGAATAAGGGAATGTCCTTTGTTTCTTGTGAAGTTTTGGAGCGCTCACCAGTGATGGTTTGTATAGACAGCATAGACCATTGTTAGAAGACTTTTTGATTAAAAATGCAGCAACTGCATATATGATTTCTATCTTACGATGACTATAATTTTGTGTCCCTTTAGTCATTTTGTGCATACCAAACTTCTTCTTATTTGACATATCATTTTGCTTTTTTCAATAGGCAATTGATTTAATAATTTAGGGGTGATATTCCCAGAGCATAGATGAATGTATGAACCACCTAGATTTTGGTTAAACAGAACTAATAACGTAAGTTAAACCTATCTGGTTAATTTGCTTATTATTTGGTAGAATAGTGGAGTAAAACATGCCAGTCTCCTAATGAAATCTTTGTTTACATGAGAATTATTTGGAATGCTGTCTGCTGATATATTCTTCTGATTGTCCTTGCTTTCCAAATTTTTTCCTTCTATTTGTGAAATTTGTACTCTCTCTCATTCCGAAACTCTATCAGTACTATATTCTCATCTTCTCTGCTTTAACAGGTCCAGAAGCATAGAGAATACAGACAGAAGATTGTATCAAACTATCAGGTATTTACGATTTGCTGAAGGTACTTGCGGTTAATATTTCAATGGTAGTTGTAAATGACAACGTTAATTTTCATGTTTTTTTTATGTTAAGTCTATTAAAGTTTACTGGACTTTACATGTATTTTCTCTAGAGAGAAATGCCTTCGCATTTGACGAATTAGAAGCATAGGAGTGTAACACTCATTGATCTTTGTGAATCAGGATTGGTAGTCTTCTTTTCTAATTAGCTTGCCTTCTATTCCAGCCTCTACACAGGGAATTATATACGTTGCATGCTGCGAATTTCTTTGTGCCATCATTTCTTAAGGCAGTTAGTGAGAACACAGAGGAAAGTTACAGGAACATAATGTGTGAACCCTCTCCTGGAGTTTTTACATTCGAAATGCTTCAACCACGATTTTGTGAGATGATGTTGGCTGAGGTACTAACTGTCTTGCTGCTTCTATTTGCAGGCAATCTACCTCTTCTTTGTAGTTTACCTTTTCTATTTTCTTATCAATTTCTGGTTGATTAGGTAGAAAACTTTGAGAGGTGGGTCCGTGAGACGAAATTCAGAATAATGCGTCCCAATACGATGAACAAATTTGGTGCCGTTCTTGATGACTTTGGCCTTGAAAACATGCTGGAGAAGTTGATGGAAGATTTCATTCGTCCCATTTCAAGAGGTAAGAACTTGTATATTTTTTACTAGGATGCAGCAAAGGAAAAAAAGAGGAGCTTATTGAGAAGTTTTGCCTGGATCTGTTTTGATCTTCTACTTTGAATTTTTTGTGCAGTTTTCTTTTCTGATGTTGGTGGATCCACACTTGATTCCCATCATGGTTTTGTTGTCGAGTATGGGATGGATAGAGACGTTGACTTGGGTGAGTTGTTTCTTTTTAGTATTTACACGGTGCAAACTATTGGTGAGTGCCGCAAAATTTATTTGGTTCTTAGAGGTACTGCCTTGCTTCTAAACAGCTTATTTTTCAGGTTTCCATGTTGATGATTCAGAAGTGACTTTAAATGTGTGCTTGGGTAAGCAATTTTGTGGTGGAGAGCTGTTCCTCCGTGGAGTGAGGTGTGAGAAGCATGTAAATTCTGAAACACAACCAGAGGTACTTGTTAGTCCATTGTCTGAGTTGAGTAATTTGTGCATGTGGAATCTCTGTATTCTGATAGAAAGTGCAAATTTACTTTGTTTTTATCTTTCCATTAACAGCAAAGGATAATGAATGCACCCTGTGTTTGCTTGATCACCAAGTGTATCAGCTGATACTTGTTGTCAACATATGGTGTAAATGATGAAGAAAGTTGCAACTCCACCTTTTAGATGTGTGTTAGAGTAGCAATCATCAATTTCACAAAAGAGCTTAATCATGTCAACTGTATGAACATTCACTATTGGATCTTTATTATTATAACAGGAGCTCTTTGATTACTCCCACGCCCCAGGGCGTGCAGTGCTGCATCGTGGTCGCCATCGCCATGGTGCTAGAGCAACAACATCAGGGCAGAGGATCAACTTCTTGTTGTGGTGCAGAAGGTATTAGATAGATACTCTCACCTTTCAAATTTGGTCATGCACTTGACAATCTGTATGCAAAATAGCCGATGTTGTGCTTTTTAAAAAGCAAAGGTATAACTTTTAGGTAGCACTATATCGGCTACTTAAACAACATATCCATACTTAAACAAGATATAGTACAACTTTTAATTGCTTTGAAAGTGTTAAGACTCAGAGGGCTACAACTTTCATCTGTATGCAAATGCAAAGGTATTAGATACTCTCGCCTTACAATTTTTTGTGTTGAAAGTGTTGAGCCGATGTAGTGCTTGCAATATTGATGCTTAGTTATGACCTCCTTTTCATCAACACAGCATTCCTTGATGCATATATTCTAATGTCTTCCATTTAATTTCTGGTATCAGTGCTTGTTTTAAGCATGTTTACCGAAACTTCGTTAAAATGGGCTCCATTGTCCAAATCAATGAACTTGTCATTAGCCTTTGATAGTGGTTGGTGACAAATACATTGTACTTTGATTGCTCTCGCATTTGCCAACTGAATGATTGTTATCATGCCCTTACAGTTCTGTCTTTAGAGAGATAAGGAAGCACCACAAAGACGCCTCCAGCTGGTGTGCAGAATGCCAACGCGAGAAGAAGGAAAGGCAAAGGCAGGCTGTTGCCGCTACTAAATTGGTATGCCGCCGTAACTTGTTTCCCTCGTGACATTTAGCAAGTAGTTAACAAGCTCTGCTTATGCAATACGACATTAAAAGCTGAAATATAGTTACAAACTGTCGAAGAACGTTCTAAATTCTTGTCCTGTGTTTTTCAGGAGCTGCTGAAAAGAGGAGAAACTGCTATATAGTTCATTCTGTTTTAGTTTTATATATCATTTTTTTTTTTTTTTTGTATTTTGCCCCATGTAATATAGCTCAACTCTCATATATTCAGGCAGAGGCACTTTCATGTTCGATATAATATTAAAAGGTGTTGTTCGTTTTACTGAAATAGCTGTACATGTAAATCGAGTAGGTACCTCCTGTTTGCCAACTGAGATGTTAGCAGCATAAAACGGGCAATCGTGTAAGCATTGTTTTGTAGTAATGTTTGTTAATGGAGGCAATTTCTTTTTCAAGTCTGGCTGGTGTTTTACCAATTGAATAGAATGAAAAGTTCTCTACTTATGGTACACCAGTTGATTTTGGTTAACTCAACTTTCACTTTGTAGGTTGGGTGCACAGTACATTTTCCCACTTTGTTCCCTTTCCATCCCCTTACATAAGCTTTTTTATGTGCCCATACAACATTCCTCGTAGGCAAGGCATTTGCTCTTTCAGCACCTAACACCATCACCTACCCGGCTACCTGTATGGTTGGGAACAAGTTATTCTAGCATAATTAATCTTGAGATCAAATATTCTAGAATTAGTTATAGAATAACTCCAACCATACACAAGATAAAATAGATCTTGTATTTTATTTGAGGATTATTATACCTCATGCCAAAACAACTCCCTAAAGTATTCTTTATTCACTTCCTATTATAACCTTTATTCGATCTTACCAAAATGATGAAAAATACTTGCTCCACTTTGAGGGAAAAAGGTACTACAAATAAAGTTGGAAGTTTAAAAGCAATTTATATGCCTATATTAACTTCGTCAGCTAGTCTCCAGATCAACTTTGTTATAATACACTTGGAAGCTAGAAGGAGATGTAAATCTCATAGAATAATCAAATAGATGGTACAACACACATTTTCACATTCAACAACATACCTAGTGTATTCCCACAAAGTGGGGGTCTGGGGAGGGTAAACCGTACGCAGTCCATACCACTACTTCAGATGAAGTAGAGAGGTTGTTTACGATAGACCCCCAACTCAGGATAAATAACAGTATAACAAGCAAAAAAAATATAAAAACAAACAAAACACATTTTCACATTGGAGAAATGATTTGAAGTACAAAAAACTCATTCAACAGGCTTCCTCTTTCTACCAAGTACAGAAGCTTTCTGCAGTCTAGGACCTCCCATTCTCCATTTCTTAAATGCTGCCGTTGAGGATTGACCAGCTTCATACACTTCACCATTGATAAAAACCAAAAAAATAATATATTAATGAATCTTATAAGGGATGGAAAATGATTTCTTAAACAATAAGTGGTTTTCTTATTTATTTTCTTGTATTTGGTAGATAAGTACAAAATATTATCCCACGAACATTTATATACATGATATGGGATGGGGGTGGGGTGGGGTGTTGGGTTGCGAATGACTTTTACAACTCGGTGAGAACCACCCCAAAAACTAGCTATTGAGGTGGGATAGCCCAAAGCTAAATAAACTCCATCTCAATTCTCAACACATAGTGGTACCGATGTGAGATTGGGCCATAACACACCACCATGCTCCGCACTGAAGGGCGGTGGGTGGCTCTGATATCATTATTACAGCCCAGGGAGAACCACACCCCAAAAACTAGTTATTGAGGTGGGAGAGCCTAAGGCTATATAAATCACACCTCAGCATATAGTAGTAGCAATGTGGGACTAAACCATAACAAGGATACAATCAACATTAGGAAAGTCATTTTTCCTGATTATTTAAAGAAACTTGGTTTCTTTTAGTTGAAGTTGGGAAGACCAAACACACCCTAAATCTTATAAGTACTTGGGCCATAAATCATTTTTATAGCAAAAAAAAATGTTTGTTTGATTTTGTTCCTTCAAAAATAAATCTGACAGTACAGAAGTCTTTTGGCCTATAAAAGCAACCTTAGACTGTTTCTGGGGAACATATTTTTGGGAATAGAACTTATAAAAACTACCAACAGCATTTCATTGTGTTTCTAAAACTTTTCCAAAGAAGCGTTTTCAAAAATGTTCTCCAGTAAATTGTCGAAAAGCCCCTAATCAGAAGAGGGTGGTTTCTTTTTTTGTTTTTTTATATTGTTTTGGAGCTATGTTGCTCGAACTATCTAAAATGTTGACGTACCCGTATTAGATAGCCAAAAGGTGCACTACATTTGAAGGATCCGACATGCAACTTGTGGCATTTTTGAAGAGTCCGAGCAACATAGCTTTGGAGGGGCAGGGGGATAATTATGGTGGAGAATCAATAGTTTGGAAGAATTTTCTCACATTTAGTCTCTTCTTTTGTAAGAAGCGTCAAGTGCTTGGGTGCCACAATTGATGCTGCAGTATGAGCCTTGATAAGAACTTCTCTATATCTCGTTCGAAATGCAATCAGAAGCAAAGGTCCAATAGTTTTTTCACCAATCCTGTTCCAATAAGAAAGATATTGAACATGAGCTAACGTTGACCCCAAGGAAAACCAATTTAGCACCTGGGTTTATCAATCGATTAATGTCCAAACAGGAAGGACAAGAAAATCAAGAGACACAACAAATAGTTGCAACTGCAATTCACAAGTTTATTACAAGATACACTCAAACAAGGGACCAGAATTTGAAGAGAAAAAAGTTGACTAACAACATCATTTAACGCGGCAAACTACAATGTAACAGAGGGAAGAAAACTGAGAATAGCTAAAATTTCGATTCCAGGTTTCCTATCAAATTAGAAGTAGCTACAGTCTTGCTACTACTATATATCAATTGTGCCGGGGGATCCATGAACACCTTACTGATAACTCATCATGTAACGGGGGGACTAGGTCCTGATTTTGCACAAGTGAAATCAAATGAGAGGACATAGGCACCCTTCATCTCTACAGAGGCTCAAATCAACCATCAACCACATTCTTATGTTTTAGACCTCAAGAAATGTGCTTTTAAAGGAATACGTAATCCATATATAAGAAGAAAACCACTCTATCTCTGGTAGAACCAAAAGCTCTTGAATTCATTGGAAAAATTCCAGCTTTGCTGGCTGTTTTTGACAGCTCATTGCATATACAGAATCACATAACTGTGCAAACATCCTATCGGGTGGAATCATCATATCCTTTAAGGACTAAAAAGAGTGCCATCAGCTAATGATGTAATGCATACATAGCAAGGTTGGACCTTTTCTCCTTTGTTTTTCTATAGGTTTGATTTTTGGGGTTGGGGGATAAAGTACCATGAACTGCAGGTGTTTCAGGTTAAAACTTTGTGCTTGACATGAAGTGCTATGAGTATGAACTACATCCATTACATGTCAAAAGCTCTCTTTCCTCGTAGCTATTGGTTTCAACACTAACTCAAATTCGAACGCTAGTTCAATAGACTTCCAACTCAATCGATAAAGTGAATGAGCACAAGTAGAGTTGCACATGCTCTGATGCACTGTTCTCCAAATCAGACTACCTTTTGAATAAAATAAAAAGAGTCTATTTGCAGTGAATGCAGCTGCATTGACAGCTTTCGCTTCATTAGGTTTAGAGGTGAATGAGTTTCAACGGGTCAAATTTAGTACTTAAAAAATAAAATCACCTATCCTCCCTTGTGGGTCGTCACTTACTAGGTTTAAAATTGATATGTTAAAAATACCGCGATTGTTATATGAATAATTGCATGAAAAACTTAATAACAAGGACTATCCCACAATATTGAGAAAAGAGAAAGAAGAGCCTCTCCAACAACAATTGAATGAGAAATAAAAGGGAAACAAGTTACATGCATGCACTTAAATTGCCCTTTATTTTCTTTTTCCTTGAAGGAAAAAATAAGATAGCAAACAGCAGATTCAAGACTTTGATGAGCTCATGACATTTTGAGTGCATGATGCGACAAGGTATGAATCTAAACCAACGCTGGTCCAAGTACACTTAATAGAAGTACTTGAATTACATTGACAAGAAGAATTAAGGATCTGTCGTGCCATGATTAAAGATAACGAACAAGGTATTGTAATCAAGTTGACAAAAAACCCCTATGGATCAAGTACAATTAATGGCTGGAAATATGCAAACAACACGAGCCTTGTGAGAGTCAAGATTTCAACCAGACTCACCCGCACCAAACCCCCCCCCCCCCCCAAAAAAAAAATCCACGCACACATTTAATATAGCAACTCAGAGTGAAAAAAAAAAAAGGAACAACAAAATCAATCTTTCTAGAAGCAAAGCTTCCAACTTCCTAATCTCAGCAAAGCACTGATCACCAAAGAAATGCAAGCCCTATAAAGCAGTAACCGTAAGTTAAGAGTGCTAAATATAAAGTACCACATACTGCACTAGTTCCAGGTTAAAAGTTCATGCTTCACATAAACTACTACAAACTACATCCGTATCAAGTCAAAAGTTTTCTTCCCTGACAGCATACTGGTCCAATCTTCTCAATCTATTGGTGGTTTTTCAGTTGGAACTATTATAACTTATTGAGGAAGAGAGTTGGGAGGTGGGATTATGATTGGCCATGGGAAGTGTTGTGGAAAACATATGCACCTACTAAGGTTGCCTGCTGCAAGGGATGCTTGTTTAACCCATGATATTTGCGAAAATGTGGTTTTTGATATGTATTAGATGTTTTCTATGTGAAAGATCAGTAGAGATACAAATCATCTACTACTGCATTGTGAAAGTAGCTGGCAACTTGGATGCTGTTCTTCAATGTTTTTGGCGTTCATTTGGTCATTCCAGCATATGTAAAGAGTTTACTTCAATGCCGGAGAAGTCATAACACTGGCAGGAGGTTCAAGAGGATTTGGAGGATAATTCTGCTGTATCATGTGGAGTTTGGAGTTGGATTGAGAAATAGGAGATGTTTTGAAGGAAAAAAGCAACATTTATCTTTTGTTAAAAATAGTTGTATAAAAAGCGTGTACTTGTCGAGTAAGGAAACTAGGATGGAAGATATGAATCAACTTGTTAAGTTCGTATTCCCAAAACTCTGTTGATGTTTAGATAAGAGCATTTGTATTTTGTTGATGTATGAGGTTGATTTTTCGTAACTTGTTAATTTATATCTCTCGAATAATTTAAATATTCTGACAGCATGATAGCACACTGCAACAACAACATACACAGTGAAATCCCACAAGTGGTGTCTGGAGAGGGTAGAGAGTATGTAGCCTTACCATTGACTCGTGGAGGTAGCATGACAGTACACTAAAAGAGTTTTTTAAACCATTGACGAGTCAGACCAGGTAGAACATAATGCTGTACTAGAAATGGCAACTGCAAGTACAAGTGATGATTTTCTAATCATCAAGATATCAAATAAATGTAGTGATGCTTACAATTAAATAACAAACTAAAAGTCGAAAGAACAAGGTTTTGACGCTCATTACTTGGCAACCATTGCAAACTAAACTCTAAACCAGCTTCCGTACCTGGGTCATTGGGGTCTGGGGATAGAATGACAAAAGTTACAGGCAGAAAGAAACATAGTCAAGAAGAACTCACAGGTGTGCTATCTTGCATCCGAAATTGTAAAAGTAGGGGCATAAACTTCTTAGATCAACATGTGCTGCATCAGCTCCTATCTCATTTCTCGTTTTGGCTCTGGTAAATTAACATACAGAAAACAAACAGGTTTCCACTGTCAGATCTACAAAACAAGAGGACCACTTGTATACAAAGAACTTTAATACTGAGATAAGACACCCAAACTTCGGCAACCCCACCACAAGGGAGAAAAGTTAGACTTGAGATGTGAATTGTCATATGAGATACACATCATGTTCTAAAGAGCAGAATAGAGTCTGAGCATGCAAAATTTCATCAGGCCAAAGAGAACATCAAGCGACTTACAATCCTTTAATTGAATTCTAAAATATACTATAATAAATTGATGTCGGCACAAGTAAGACGAAGTGTCCATACATATCCAACATCTCTTCCAATAACAACCACTTTTCGCATACTAACTAATTCAGCTTTTGTTTAAAATAGAGGAAAGCATGAAAGTATAAGGAGAAACACTATGATCTTTACTTACTTGATATCAAAATAAGGAGGAACTTTGATCGATACTGCTTGTCTCACATATAGCTCCTGGGCAAGCCAAAAGGGCATTTCTACATGTGTACCAGCCTCCACCTGGATTTGAAAGAGGAAATAACCATCACTTTTTGGTCACGAAAACAAAACAGATTCGACATAGATTTCCCTCAGAATTTTACCTTGTTAGTATCATCAGCACAATCAAATATCCCAACTTCATTAGCTGTTTGCAAAAACACAGCTGGAACCATCTGAATTACAAAACAAGTATCAACCATAAATATATTTACATCAATAGCTCATGAGAATCATTTTTAACAAAAGAGAAAAGGCATAATGAAAATTCATGAACTAGTGATTACCTCTTCTTCAGCTAATATATCATCAATGTCATAATAACTTGCCATCTTCGATTGGAGAAAAAAAAGGAACTTCACGACAGTTTGGGCTCCGACTCAGTAGACAACTTGCTGCAATCCAACACCCAAAAAAACTATGAATATTTTGAACCTATCTGATTTCATAATCGGACCATAATTGAGTTCATTGATACAGCCATCAAGAAAATTTGTACAAAAAAAATAGTTTTTTACCACGCAAAATTAGCAGAAACAGATATTAATAACTCACTCAAGCCTTGGGTATGAAAAAATCCTACATAGAAAGCACTACCATTTAGGCCCTACCTGACATGAACTCACATATAAGCCGTACTCCAATATCAATACCGAACACCCTACTCAATGCAAATCCGAATAAATCAGACTCCAATGTGATACCGGACACCCTAACCTACACAAATTCAGATAAGTCAAGCTCCAATACCGGACACCTTACCCGACACAAATCTTCAAAACTCAAAACTCAAATGCTGATAATGGACATCCTACCTGACACAAATTCAATAAATCAGACTCCAATGCCGATGCCAAACACCCTACACAACACAACAAATTCGAATAAGTCAAACTCCAATGCTGGTATCGGACACCCTACCTGACACAATTCCAGATAAGTCTGACTCCAGTGCTGTACCGAACACCCTACCCAACACAAATCTGAATAAGTTAGACTCCAATGTTGATACCTAACACAAATTTGAATGAGTCAGACTCCTATGCTGATACCAAACACCCTACCCAACACAAATGTGAATAACTCAGACTCTAATATTGGTACCATACACCCTACCCAACACAAATCTAGATAAGTATGACTCCAATGCTGGTACCGAACATCCTAACCAACACAAATCCAGATAAGTCTGACTGCAATGCTGGTATCGGACACCCTACCCGACACAAATCTGAATAACTCAGACTCTAATGCTAGTATCAAACACCCTACCTGACACAAATCTGAATAAGTCAGTCTCCAATGATGATACCGGACACCCTACCCGACACAAATATGAATAACTCAGACTCCAATGCTGGTACCGAACACCCTACCTGACATAAATCTGAATAACTCAGACTCTAATGCTAGTATCAAACACCCTGTCTGACACATATCTGAATAAGTCAGTCTCCAATGATGATACCGGACACCCTACCCAACAAAAATCTGAATAACTCAGACTCCAATGCTGGTACCGAACACCCTACCAGACACAAATATGAATAACTCAGACTCCAATGCTGGTACCGAACATCCCACCCAACGCGAATACAGATAAATCACACTCCAATACTGGTACCAAACACCCTACCTAATGAGAATTCAGATAAATCACACTCCACTACATGGAAAAAAAAATAAAAAAAATACTCACTCTGCAACTTGCAGAAATAGAAAACCCAAAAATTTTAAGAACATTTCAAACCTATCTTATTTCAGAATAATTACAACAATTAACTAAAAAACACAAAATTATATCTAAAAATGACTGCTATTATTTAAAATTAGACCAAAAAGCCATTAGATCTTAACAAAAATCAGGCACGTGAATCTAAATTAGTCAAGCTATAATGCTCGTATCGAACGCCCTACCCAATGCGAATTCAAATAAGTCGAGCTCCAATACTAGTAACGAACACCGAATGATAAACCAAAAAAATTAAAACATATTGAAGAAAAAAAAACTACTCACTTTGAAGTACACAATGGAAGAGGGAGTTGTTAATATTTTGAAATTTGAGAAGAAAAATGGCGCTAAATTTGTTAAATAATAGAGGAATTTTGTACATGAAAGAGAGAGAGTGTGTCATTTTGCCCCTTAAAAAATGAATATTAACGGAAATACCCTTGAAATATGAAGGGATTGACAGAATACGTAAATCGCATTGATGGGGAGCCCGATTTATGTACTTTTTTGCATTTCTTTGTTTTAAGTGCTTTTAAACACTTTTTTTTTTTAATGTTCTAACAAAATAAAATATATATAATTGACTAAATTTCAAAGTTGAATTGAAGTAGATGATCGTAATATTTAAAATTTATATGTTTGAAAAGTATAAAAAAAATATTTTAAATTGTAGTCCTTCTTATATTAACATAATGAAATAATAAATTTTAAAATATTGGTCAAATTTCATGCGGTTTGACTCTCAATAAGGATAATGTGACAGATAAAAATGAACGAAAGAGTATTTTTAAGCCAAAAAATAAAAACAAGTCAAAATCATATTCTTTCGATCTATGTTTGACTTGACACACCTCTTAATATACAATAAATAGTTAAGGATAATTTTATTATATCACAAACTATTAATCATAAGTCAATAACAATTGGGAAGTGAATAGTAGTATTTGATAATTAGGATAAACTATACACAAAATGATAAGTTATCTCTTGATTATTAAAATTAGACAAATAAAGTTGGATAATTATTTTTAATATACTGAACACATATAGTACTTAATAGTATGAATAAAAATACATAAAATAATAAATTATCTTTTAATTATTAAAATTAGAAAATTAAAGTTAAACAACTATTTCTAATATACTAGTGAACATCTTGAGTCAACTAGTACATACTCGAGTCAACTAACAAAGTTTATTAATGGAATTAATTCGCAAATAAATATTAGTCAAGATTAATAAATGATGGAGTATTTTTAGTACATATAAAAAATTGAGGTAAATTTTAAATTTTTAAAGTTTTTCAAATAATGAAATTTTTTCCGAATACTAATTTTTTCTAGTATATAAGAATTTGAATTGCTTTTCAAAAATATTTAATAATAATGACAAATTGAATGATCAAATTTTTTTCCCAAGTTTTTTTTTTTTCTCAAAAAGTACTTGAAAAATCTATGGCCAAATGAGTGCTAAATATCTATTTGTGCACACTTAAAATTAAGTGTTAAGTACCTAAATGTCATTTGAAGCTAAGTTAAACGACACGTTTATTTATTTGACCTTTTGATTATTAACTCATGCATATTTAACTGATAAAATTATTAGGGCTGTTCAAAACCGAATCGTAATCGTAATCGTAACCGTTAATCCAACCGCAAAGTTAGTTTATTGGCTTATTGGTAATGAATTATCGGATTAATGATTGGAGAACAGATCAAAATTTTACAATTAGTGGCTTATTGGTGCAGGAGTGGATTACTCAATTTTCTTATCGGACAAATCATTAACCCATTAAGAATTATTATAATTATATTTTACTCCTAGATATATCAAGTATCTCTGTCAATCCAACGTATAAAACTCTATTTATTGTTCTATTCACTTGTTAGTTTAGAAAAAAAATAGATCACTTCTTATGACATCTAACCATAAAGCACAGTCATACTTTCCAAAATGTAAAAAAAAACCTAAAAATAATTCTTAAATCAAACATAAATTATTCTTGACGACACAAAGGACCGCACAAAAATGAAACAACTCAAATGTGTCCTTCACAGAGTTTGATATAAAACATAAAAATTCAAATAATATTAAAGTTTTGATTTTTCTATCGACGTAGTAATTAAAAATGTTTCTACATACATCTTAAGTTTAGAAAAAAATTCTTATTTGATTCTATGTTTTACGGTGTGTTTGGTATGATGGAAAATATTTTTCATGAAAAATGTTTTCCTAAAAAATAAGTTGGTTTTCTACTTATTTTCTCATGTTTGGTTGGTGAGTG
The DNA here is from genome assembly GCF_002878395.1 of Capsicum annuum. Lineage (NCBI taxonomy): Eukaryota > Viridiplantae > Streptophyta > Magnoliopsida > Solanales > Solanaceae > Capsicum > Capsicum annuum. The sequence goes on from NC_061121.1 coordinate 1,290,161, forward strand.
AATTTTTTTTTTTGGAAAATATTTTATGGTGTTTGGTTGGTGAGTAGAGAATATTTTTTAGATTTTTTTTTTTTTAGTGTTTGATTGGTGAGTGAAAAAATATTTTTTAGAAAATACTACTAACTGTTAACTAGTATATTAGTGACTCTAACAAGTCAACAATTTATAAGAAATAATTTAACCATAACAAATAATATCAATATCGAATTCTAAAATACTACAATCACTAAATTTAAACAACTATTAATTAGTAAATATAGAAGACACTTTTCAACATTTTGTCAGGACAATCTCAAGATACTACAATCAATAGAAATATAACGGAACAACAAGCTTATTCAGCTTCGTGAAACAAGTTACATCAATGACAAGATGGAATATGCAATTAACAAATTGTAACATAGGTAAGTTTTTCTCTATGAATATGAAAATAACAATACATTCAACGAACTTATAAGTGTCATTTGTCATTTTCTGAAAAATGACTTCCCTTGACCCACGAGGGAAGTCATTTTCCATCAAATGGAGAAAAATGAGTTGTTGTGGTAAATATTTTCCCAATATTTCATTACAACCAAACAAGGGAAAATTGAAAAACATTTTTCAGAAAATATTTTTCATTATACCAAACACACCCTTAACCTATTAAATAACTATAAGAAGCCTAAAAGATTTATAAATAGATCAATTGTAGTATACAAATAACTTAGTCGGTAAAAAATTGAGGAACTATCAATAATTGCTTGGTATTTCATTATCTCTTAAATTAATCCATCACACCATTCGAAAACCATCCGTTAATTGCTAATCCAATATCGAACCAACTGTTATCTTATTGGGTGACTAGCGGATTAATATATTAAAAGCAGACAATCAATAAGTCGAACCGCTAAATATAATTATCCAACCGATAAACAACCCAAAAGGTTATTGCAATATGATAAAAGTTTATGCATTCAAGACCGCCTATTATACATTCTTATACTAAGACCGTTTCTCAATATTCTGCTGTTCTACACATAGCGAAAGTTTTATTACGCAATACTATTTGTTTTATTTGTTAAAGGAAATAAAAATTATCTCCATTATTTATTCTTCTTTTGTGCTCTCTCTCTCTATTCATCGTCCCTCGTCTGTCTCTCCTGTAAGTTTCATCTTTAATTCTCTCTCTACTTTATTTTTTTTTCTAATCAATTTATTCTCATCAATTATTTTTATATGCATATTAATTTCAATTTCAATCACATCATTAATTAATTAATTAATTTTTTTACTTTTTTTTGTGTTTTTGTTAAATTCTAGGGTTTCGATCGAGCGAAGAACGAAGCTATAATCGAGCAAAACATTCAGCATCAATTGAGACATTCGAGCTAAATTCGACCAATTTGAAGTTTGTATTATATAGGAAAAAAATAGCAAAAAAAAAAATCGAGAAAAAAATTAGGGTTTTTAGTTTTTAATTTGTCTTTTTGTGTTTATTTATTGTATTTTAGTTTATTTGTAGCTGCTTCTCGTAATTTAATGAGAAATTTGTCTCAAGTATAATACTCATAATTTTTATTTTTAGTTTTTTGCCTTTTTTTGGTTCATCAGTTACATTTGTTTGTTGTAAGTGAATTTATTTGGAAAAAAAGGGAAAAAAATTGTGGCTGAAGATTAATTTTGTTATTATATGCAAAAAAAGATTAGAGCCTTGTTGGCCCTGTCAAAAAAAGGAAAAAATTAGAGCTTTATAGAGTTATTGTGTTTTTATTGAGTAAAAAAGAAAAAAGGAGAAAAAATTAGTTCTTTAGTGTTGTTTGGAGGCGATGAGTAGCACTGCTTATGGAATATCTGAGCCAATTTCAACTGGTGGACCAACTGAATTGGATGTTGTTCGAAATCGCGAATTAGAAAAGGTTTGTTCTTGCTTTAGTTTGTAGTTTTGAGTGTGAAGATTTAAGTTTTTGATGTGTTTGTGATGATTGGAAGCATCTTTATTTCTATGAGGCAGGGGTAAGGTATGCATAGAGTCTACCCTCCTCAAAACGCACTTGTGGGCTTACACTGTGTATGTTGTTGTTATTGTTTTAGTGTTTGTGATGATCGGAAATAGTCTCTCTATCTCTACGAGGTAGGGGTAAGAGGTCTACGTACATTCAACCCTCCCGAGACTCCACTTGTGGGGTTATGCTGTGTATGTTGTTGTTGTTGTTGTTGTGTATGTGATGATTGGAAATAGTCTCCCTATCCCTACGAGGTAGGGGTAAGAGGTCTGAATACATTCAACCCTCCTGAGACTCCAATGTGGGATTACACTTGGTATGTTGTTATGTTGTTGTTGCTGTGTTGTGATGATTGGAAAGTCTCTCTATCCCTACGAGGTAGGGGTAAGCGGTCTGAATACATTCAACCCTCCCGAGACTCCACTTGTGGGGTTACAGTGTGTATGTCATTGTTATTACTGTGTTTGTGATGATTGGAAATAGTCTCTCTATCTCTACGAGGTAGGGGTAAGAGGTCTGCGTACATTCAACCCTCCTGAGACTCCAATGTGGGATTACACTTGGTATGCTGTTATGTTGTTGTTGCTGTGTTGTGATGATCGGAAGCAGTACCCTTCCTAGACCCCACTTGTGGAATTACACGGGGTATGTCCTTGTTGCTGTTTTTGTGATGGGTTTTCATATTGTCAATAAAGAGCGTGATTTAACACTTTTAAGGGATTTCCCCCGACTCTGAATACCTGGGAGAGTTGATTTTGCATAATTCAAAGGTTATAAACTGGGATTTTGTGTGTTGTCGACCTTGTTTCTTGAACAGATTTGTAAGTTAAAGTTGCATCATAAGCTTGTTAAATACTTCAGTATATCAGTCAGAACACATGGATCTTCAAAGAGATTCGTCGTTCAACTCCAAAAAGACCAAGGCGATATATATCTATGAGTAAGAGTAATTATAAATTCTGGTTTTAAGTAACCTGCAAGGGTGGCCAAGTTTGTTGAGTAGGGGTCTTCCAAATTGGGTTTCTCAGATTCGAATCCTGCATGTTTTTTGGTCGAGCTGGTCACACGTGGCGTGCCTAGTGAGGTTTACATCGTTTGTGTGGTTTACGAGCTATTACGCCGAAGCAGGGTTTATCCTATGTGCTACCCTTCGGATTCCCTTGTCATAAAGAAAGAGAAGAAAATACTGTTATTAAGTAGTGGTGATAATAAAAGTTTTAAGCCAAGCAAATTAAACTTAGGTCTTACCTAAATGCTTGTACAGGTAGGTTTACATCAATCCCCGTTCAGAAGGCTCGTCAGCTATAAGCCTATAATCCTGCCTAAAGAAGTGTTTAGTATAAATGTTTTGTATTTGGTTGATTAATAGGATAGGACATGCAATTTTGAAGTTAGCCAGATATTACCATGCTTTTGTACTTGTGGCATTGAGAGGGTGCTTTAAAAATCAATCTAAGATGTGATTAAAATCAAGCCAAGTTTTCCTTCTCAACCATATATTGTTTTTCCGTTGAATGATTAAGCTAACACAGATCTGTGTCCCATAATTGATGTCTGATTCAAGAGAGAACAATGTTTGAACCAATCATATATGTGTGTGTGTGTGTGTGTGTGCGTGGATTGTATTTTAAAAAAATACCTGACAAGGACGGTACTTTTTCAGTTTCTTTCAGATGCAGGCTTGTATGAAAGTCATGAAGAAGCCATTAAAAGGGAAGAAGTACTAGGGAGATTAGACCAGGTTAATCTTATTTTGAACTAAGAATTCTTAATTTTCTATAACAAAGTCATTAATTGCTGATTTTGGAATAATACAGATTGTGAAGACGTGGGTGAAAAATGTCTGTCGTGCTAAAGGCTTCAATGATGACCTGGTGCATGAGGCAAATGCAAAAATTTTCACATTTGGTTCATATCGGCTTGGTGTATGTCTCACTTCCTTTTGTTATAACCCTTTGTAAAATTCAACTGGTAGTATCTAGTCTTGGTTTCTTCTTTTTGCATGTCTATGGCTCAATACTGAAACAACTTTAAATGAAGATTTTTTATTTGGAGTTAGGGGTTGGGAGAAGGGGTTTATTTTTATGATTAGATCTTTAGGGAGTACCAAATTTTCTCAGGTCAAAGGCAGCAGTTGCATATATAATGAATATGTCAAATCTTATATAGTACTTGATTTATGAGAGGGTAGTTGGTATAGAACTTTTCTTCAGGTCCTTGCAGATATTTTAATTTATAGCAATCTTGTGATAACTTCAGTAAGCAAGAATAATTTGGTGTTCTTTCACTTCCTTCTCCCATCAATTGGAAACTTCTTTACCTATGAGGTGGGAGTAAGGTCTGCATACACTCTATCCTCCGTAAATCTCACCACTTTGTGGAACAACACTGGCATGTTATTTTTGTCTTGTCAATTCTGTTGTGTTTTCCGACTCTTGTGTTATTTATGAGTTGGTTTTGCAACTTGACCTTTTTTCAGCTTTCTTTTATAACCAGTATATTTGGGTCAATTTGCATGCAACTCGACTTAGTCATGTAGTACCAGCTATCTCCTACCAACACCAGAGTTTGTAACTCTGACCACCAAGGCTTTGGACGAATGGAGAAGAATCGCCAAGTGTTTTTTCTTCTGTTGGGATTTGAACTTGAGACCTCATATTTTTCTTCTCATCACTCTGACTTTGATAGTTTTTTAAATTTGGGAAGTCATGGGAAAGGATTATGTAGTGATAGTTTTTAGTAATTGTCACCCTTTGTGAGGCGGCATTCAAAACTGGAAGGAGAAACTTCAGGTAGTAACATCTTGCATTCTGGTGTTTTGAATGTATTTGTATCTTTACAAAAAAGGTGATTTAAGTCTATAAAGGCCAAAGGAGTAATTTGTATATTATATTTCTTGGCTTATCCTGCTTGTTAGATTCTTACCCTTTCACTTTATCAAGTTAACCTTTTTTTTTGGGTCTCTTTTAACAGGTACATGGTCCTGGTGCTGATATAGACACTTTATGTGTAGGACCTCGACATGCAATGCGGGAGGTACAATGAAAGCTGTTTCAGTTTACATCCTTTAATTTTAGGATTCTGTGCTGAAGGTTGATGCATGTAATATTCTTCTTCACATTTCAGGACTTCTTTGGTGAACTTCATAGAATGCTTGAAGAGATGCCTGAAATACAAGAACTTCATCCTGTTCCTGATGCTCACGTTCCTGTTATGAAGTTCAAGTTCAATGGGGTTTCTATAGATCTTCTTTATGCAAATGTATCACTCTGGGTTATTCCTGAGGTATATGATTCTCTTGTATGTGATTGATTATGCTGTTGCTTTCGGATGCACCATCCTTTGTAGTTCTGGGAAATCTGTCTTCTGATATGCATTTGGCTTTGTTAAATGCTTGTGCATATTATCTTCATAATTGGTTGAAATGGTGAACCTAGCATGGTGGGTTCAACATCTCCATTTGATGCATTTACTTACTCATTTCTTTTGATGAACTGCATTTATTTTTTTCATTTTCCTGATCAAATTTCTAAGTGGCCAAGGAATGTGCAATATGTAAATGACATGGATGGCTTCATAGATTTTATAACTCCATTTATCTTGGTTTGGATGTAAGTAGTAGCTGGTCAAGTGAAAGCTACTATGGTTTTGCTGTATCTTTAAGTAACCGCTTGGATGCTTATTAAATAACAACAGATGGGTATTGAAAGCTGTACCTGGTCATTTTACGAGGATATATATTTGTTTTAGGCTCTTTAACTAATTGAACGTCTGAAAGAGGGGTGTAGGGGAGTGAAATCTTATTACTGTACTATGTAATTTGTGCATAATTACTTGCTACTTCTCCTTGCTCTTTTTTGTAAAATACAAATTAATGTGCTTTTTTCTGCAATTGCACGAGGATTCTGGAACTTCACTGCTTCAAGGTATCTAAACAGAGATTTATTTTTTCTTGTTTACTTCTTCTAAATCTGAACTATAGACTTGCTCATTCCTACTTACTCTTCACTAGTGTTATCTGTTAGCAGTAGTGTTCAGTTATCTTCTCTTCTGTTGTGTGCTAATGACTATACTGTGTTCCTTGTATTTGTTAGATCATAGTTCTGACTAGTGATGTTTTCATACTATTCATCTGAAATCTTGGTATGCTGTTTGAATAAATATTTTAAAATCCGTGAACGAGATGCACTGCATTAGATTTTACTCCTATTTGTCTCTCGCAGGACTTGGATGTTTCACAGGAGTCTATGCTACAGAATGTGGACGATCAGACTGTTCGTAGTCTTAATGGATGCAGAGTAACTGATCAAGTTTTGCATTTAGTACCCAATATTCAGGTTTTTGCCTCACAATTATGTAAATGCATTTGATTTGAAACTTTACACTTAATCTTCCCCTCCCCCTTCTTTGGTTTCTGTAGAGTTTCCGCACCACACTGAGATGCATGAGATTATGGGCAAAGAGACGTGGAGTTTACTCAAATGTAAGAATCTGACATGGCCCCTTGTATCATCTTATGTGTACTTAAAAGGTGCAGTACCTGCTATCTTAGTTTAAGACAGTTGGCGTCTCTTAAACTTGTGTTGCTTCTGTTTTGACCAGGTTACTGGATTTCTAGGCGGTATAAATTGGGCATTGCTTGTTGCTAGGATTTGCCAGCTTTATCCTAACGCATCTCCTAGCATGTTGGTCTCTCGGTTTTTCAGAGTCTATAGTTTGTGGCGCTGGCCAAACCCTGTTTTGCTGTGTCCAATAACTGAAGGATCTCTTGGGCTTGCCTATTGGGATCCTCGGAGGAATTATAAAGATAGGCAGCATTTAATGCCAATAATAACTCCAGCATATCCCTGCATGAATTCTAGTTACAATGTTTCAACGAGTACCTTGCGTGTCATGATGGAAGAATTCCATAGAGGAAATGAAATTTGTGAGGTATTTATATGTGCTTAGTTTTCTGGGGTTTACTGCTTTTACTATTATACTGAGCACAATCATTATGATCTGCAGGTTTTATCTTACCTATTGGTTCTATTAATTTAACCCATTTAATTTCTATTATTTAATACACATCAAAAAGAAAAAAACTATGATTTTGTCTCAAATCATGTTGTTGAATTGAGTGGCATTATGTGGGAGCATCATCTTTGGTTTAGTAGAAGCATTTTGCTCAACTGTCTTTTATCACATGATAAGTAACTTGCTGCTTACTTTCAGTGTTCCATGTTTTCGTTGCTTAATGCATGTCATAATTACTGTAGTTTGGTAGAGTCTGATTGAAGTAGCCTGCAATTGAAGTTACTATTCTCAACAGAGAGTAGCCTGCAATCTTATAGCTCCACGTGATTCAGAATTTTCCTTAATGACTATTCACCTTGTCTTTTACATCCTTTTGCAACAAGGTGGCATAAACTAGAGCTGCTCTCTTCTCTGTCTGTCTGTCTCTCTCTATTAATATACAAAAGGCCTATTATTTCAATTTACGAAGTAGGCGTAATACCCCAAATTAGATGTCTATGGACTGCTATATCTTAACCATAACACCTGAGGTAGTAGCAGCAGACTTTAACTTGGTGAGTATGCGTGATTCTAATAGACCTTGGGAGAAATTAAGCTCTGCTTTTGAGACAAATATCTACAGTTGCTTAGCCCTAATGTGTTAAGTCGTGATTCATATCTGTAATTATTAAGTATTCAGCTGTTGTCTCTAGCATATGTTGCAATCTTAGAAGGTTGACATTTTGACCATGTGAAGTTCTTGTTTTTAGATTGCATCATATTTCTAAAAATGTAAAATAAGAACTTGCGTCAATGAAGGTTTAAAGCTTTGCTGTCATCTCAGTGCTTTACTGAATTTCATTCAGTCTTTGCTCAAATGATGTTTGCTTTTTCCGTGATTTATGATTAACTATTTGTTTTGGAGGTTCTAGCATGCGTATAATGAATTTAATGTTCATGGTTAAATTACTTGATTTCCTAAGGTCTTTTTAGACTGTTCATTTGGTTTTTGTGGCACTTTTGCTTTAAAGTTGTGACTTCTATTTTAGTCCTATTACTGTTATCGTTATTTATAGTTTCATCAATTGAGGTATTTTCATCAATTGAGGTTTTCATTCACTTGCTTACTTTTGTGTATATAGGAAATAGAAGCTAACAAAGCTAGCTGGGAAAGTCTATTTGAGCCTTTCCCTTTCTTTGAAGCCTATAGAAACTACTTGCGAATAGACATAGCTGCAGAAAGTGACGATGACATGAGGCAATGGAAAGGATGGGTTGAATCTAGGATTCGCCAGCTCACTCTGAAGGTGATGTTTCTTTTCTTCTGCTTCAAATTTTTGATGGTTTCACCTCTATCGCTTTTGCCAAAGTAACTGATTGATGAGGCGTCCTTGCTCAATTCATCCAGATTGAGAGAGACACCGTCGGTGTACTTCAATGCCATCCACATCCGGGTGAATTCTCAGATAAATCTAAGCCATTTCACCATTCTTATTTTATGGGTTTGCGTAGAAAACAAGGTGCTAATCCTCAACAAGGCGAACAATTTGATATAAGGGCGACAGTTGAGGAATTTAGGCGAGATGTATATGCATATTTATTTTGGAAAGCTAGCATGTGGATTAATGTGTGTCATGTAAGACGAAAAGATCTTCCTGACTTTGTCTTCCCGGGAGGAGTACGCCCTACTCAGCCTGCAAAAAGTGATAGTCGTTCAGTTACAAGATCACTCGGTTCTTCTAAAACATCATCTCCCGATGCTGCGACTTTTAGCAGAAAGAGAAAACATGACGAAGTTAATACAGGTTTTAGCTCAAAAGAGTCCCTGGCCATGAGTTGCAGTGATGCTAGCTCACCAGGTGAAACTAGAGAGTTGAAACGCGTTGAAGCTGATGTTGGCGATACCTTGAGTAGTGCTACGCTTGTTGATAACCAAGTTGAAGTTTCTATCAAAAGCCCATTGCCTTTGCCTGCGTCAGGTGCTGCTGTAACAGAGACAATAACAGTCGGGCAATCTGCAGAACTGACTGGGGGCCAGCAAAGTGGATCTCATGGTGTTGAAAATCTTGGGGATGAACTGGAGTTGACCAGTGGAGTTAAGCATTTTGATGGGGCTAATGAGCTGCAGACAGAGCCCCCTACACCAGAGCAAATTGTTGGGGCGGCAACATCAGAGGAAAAGGACAGAATTGGTGGTTCTAGCCCTAATGTCTTACAAACCGACAGCTTGGAAGAACTTGAGGTTGTCTTCTAACTTCATAAGACTTCAATTTTAATCCAAAACATGTTGAATACTTGTCTTTTGAGATCCCAATTTTGTGCGTCTTTTGAAATCCCAATTTTGTGCATCCTCAGTCTATCGATATGCAGTTGCATTATAAAAATCTCCTCAATAATTTTCTGCTGTTCAACTTTTTGGCTGCTGCATCATACCTAGATTATTGTTTTGATAGATAATGTTTCATACAGAGACCAACTTACTTAGCCTTCTTGGATTTAACAAACCAGTTGATTGTGCTTAAAAACTAGTTAATTGTGCTTTTCTTTGATGTCTTTGGTTGGGTTTGTCCCTCAATGGTGCTCTTACTCAGACTATCATGTTAGGAAAAACGTCTGATTCTTATTAGTCTTCTTCACTACTTCTTGTAGGAAAAACGAAATTTGGGCAGTTCAATCGCCCTTTACATGTTATGTCAGATAAAAAGAAGGAATAAGAATTGCCATTTTAAAAATCTTCAAAATATCTCTTACTTTACAATCTGTTCAAATCATCCTTTTGAATTTCCCTTCAGACGACTTTATTAGTGTCACCTGCAATATTATTATGTATGTTTTGTTGCTAGCTGTATTCTGAATTTTGTATGTTCCATGTTGGTATGACATAAAAAGTTGTTGAAATTAAGAACCTTGATATGGTCCAAGTTGCTTTTCTAAAATTCCTCCACCTTCTTGTCTGTTGCTCGGACTCTCCATAAATGTTGCCGCACCTGTGTCGGATCCTTCAAAAATACACTTTTTTTGGAGGATCCGACACGCACTCAGAGACATTTTTGAAGAGTCCGAGCAACTTAAGTGTCCTTTTTCAATTAGTCTTTGCACTGAAGAATTTTACAGGAACTTTAATGAAGAGGTCTCCGCAAGATCACTCCATTTCTCTGTCTTGTATGCCATAATAATAAGCTTGCCTGCTACCTCATACGTGTAAATGTTGTATGCAAAATCCTGTAACAATTACTGTGGGACATGAATACCGAAGAAATTCTAATTTTTTTTGCTTTTTTTCTTCTTGCCCCTGAAAGCCGATTGAGCTAGCACCGTCCTCCAGCATTGCAGCTGCTGCATTTGTGGTTCCTCAGAAGCCTCTCATTAGGTATTGTATCGACTACTACCAAATTGAATGAGTGAACTTTTCTAGAGGCGCGCTATTTAGATTTGTGATATATGCCGCACTTATTTGCAGGTTCAATTTTACTTCTTTGCGGAAAACAACTGAGAGCACATGAAGATATGTGCAGTGATCAGATGCTGGAGCTCGGAGCTATTTCTATGTTGAAGGCGCGGGAGAGAAATGGAATAACGAAAAAAGGAGAGCTGTTATCCATTTTCGGCTGGAGGTGCAACTACATCTTGCAATCTCTTAGGCTAAGCCATGAATGTTTCTAAAGCAAAAAAAGAGAGAAAAAGAAAAAAAAAAATTGAATCCAATTTTAACTGAGATTTGGATTTCTTGTAAATTATCAGTTGTTTAATACTCAATACCCACCTTTCATTTGGACAAGAGACTCATTCTCAAGTGCCTTTTGGGTGCTTATTGTAAATTATTATATGGATAATATCTTATCTAAATAATATGTATCTGAACTTTTATGGTTTGTGTAATTCAAGTTTGGATATTATAAAGCCAAAAAAAATCATTTACATGCTTATATGTGGATATAGACAAGGTTAAGGGATGGACTTCATTTCTTCTATTTTCTTCACTTACACCTTACACTTCAGCCGAGTCTAACGAGACTCAGGTGCGGAGCCTTCCACTGTGGATCGAGATTATGCATAGGTAGAACATCATGGAGTCTCTCTACCTCTAGGAGGTAGAGGTAAGGCTTGCGTACGCTCCACCCTTTCCATTGTCTCTTGTACCTCTATTGCATCATTTTCTAAACTGTCTTTTGTCTTCGAGGGATTTATAGGAAACAACCTCTCTACCTCACCTTGAGGTATTAGTATGGACTGCATACTCTCTATTCTTCCTAGACTCGACTCTCTACCTTACTTTTGAGATGATAGTATGAACTGCTTACGCCCTATCCTCTCCAGACCCCACTTTACAGGAATACCTTGGCTATCATGTAGTTAAAAGAATATGTAGATACACTTAAATATTGTTACCAACATGGGTTGTGGTGCGGTGGATGGGGCTGCTCCACGCCTAACCAGAGGTCGAGGGTTCGACCCTAGGTATGGAGAAAACTCTGTTGGGAGCGCTGCCACCTTAATGGGCCCTGCAACGCGCAATCCAGATTAATCGGGGCTCCAATGCGGGCACGAAACCAAAAAAATAAAAAATTGTTGAAAAGGTGGCCACTAAGGGTTGGAATTCAAACACAATCATTCTTTGTTGTCTTAAATGGAGCATTCCAATTCAGGTAGGTAAGTTTAGGTTCAATGGACCTGTCAATTTGCACTTGGTATTACTATTTCATACCCTTGGCTTTTTTTCTTTAAAAAAAAAAAAATTATTTATCTTTGTTTTGATTTTGAATTCAATATTCGATATTCGTATTGAAATTTCAGCTAATTCAAATTCATAATTGCATAAGATTTCTATTGGAATATTTCGATACCAATATTAAAGGGGAAAATGAACCCTACCATTTTTTTTCTTCAAATTTTAATATGAACTCGAGACTTCCAATCAGGATGAATATGATTGGAAGTGACTATTTTGATTACTCGTCTTTAAATTTTGTTATGAGTAGAGTGCAAACAAAAAATCAACAATCAATCGACTTTACTTCAATATTATCTTAACAATTCACTCAGAATTCCCTAAAAAATTGTCGTACTCGTATCAAAGAAAACATTCATTTAATTTGTTACTCTATCCTTTTGCTTTCTCCTTTTTAACACGTAAGGTTTATTTGACTGTTTATCAATTTAATTAATTAAATATAAATTGCTATTCTCCAAAAATACTCATTCAAACAGCTTTACGAGAAAGAGTATTTCTCATAATAAATAGTAGAAGATTAGCCAAACATGCTATAAAGCATTTCTCCATTAAATTTTCAAACGCTAATTTTTATGATCAAGTTGAAAATTTTAGCAAATCTTTTTAGATAAATATACTTTTGAAATAAATCGTGTGATCTATAAGTTACAGGTCTGAATTGCGAGCTCACATCAAGATAAACTGTTTATATCATACGTCTTAACATATAATCCTTCTTTAAACTCGATATACATACAAAATACTTTATGCATCAAATTATTTTACCCTTTATGTATTTGAGGTAAATATTAATTGGGGAAGGCAAGAAGGAATTGTACTCCAATAAAGTCCCATGTGATAATAGTGACTATTTTTTTTTCTTTTTCTTTTTTATTGGATTTAATACTTCACACATATCATTGAAAGTAATTGACATTTTTGTACTTTTCAAGGTCAAATTTGATTATTGTGCTTAATCTTTGATTTATCTTCTTAATGATATTGTGGTTATCATCTTAAATTGTTGTTACTCCCTCCGTTCGTATTAATTGTCATGTTTTGCTTCTCGAGAATAAAATTATATAAACTTTAATTAGCACTATAAAATATATTTTTTTTGATCAAATTAACATGAGAAAAATTTACAATTTGTAGACTTATTTGTTGATCTAATTTAAGTTATTTTAAGAAAATAAATGAATTTACTTTCAAAAAAGAAATATGACAACTAATTGAAAGAGGGAGTGCTTTTTATTTATTTATTTATCTATTTTTAATTCCCAATAAAGTGTGAATCCTCTAGAATTTTTGATTAATTTTGTTGTTTCATGTGCTTGTCCATTTAAAAAGAAAATACTATTAGCTATATATGTCTACCTACCACTATCTTTAATTATTTTTTTAACTATTAAATAGAGTCAAATTGCCATTGTGGTGTGATTTTCTTTATTTATTTTTAAAAAAGTTGACCTTAATCACAACATAATTTGTGGATCATCATAAAAGTGTATGCCAATTATCTTTTATATTTCTGTATTTAAATTCTCTATACGGACTACTCTCTAATTTATTAAGCAATATTACAAGTTCTTTTCCATTTTAAGTGTTTCTTGATTAAAGAATTAAAAGTTGAAAAGCAAAAGAGGAACACGTTACTTACTTTTTATAGCATAATTAACTATTAATTAACCAAATAATTATGAAAAAAATTTAGTTAGGAAGGCGTGGAAGATGTGAATTAGCGTAGAAGGTTAGTGTAAAGAGAAACTCGGTATTTGTTATCGTTGCTAATAGTCATGTTTGTTGTTTTTGATAGATTGATGATAGTATTATTTTTATGGTAGTCTACAAGATCTTATTTTTGTTACTGTCTGTTATTTTATTATCACCTATTGTTCTTAGTTCGTACATTATGTCTTTTTCTGTACTGTTATTGTTTTGAGATGAAGGTCTATCGTAAACAATCTCGATCTCTACCTTACTTCTGAGATAGTGATAGCAACTGATCGAGTACAATTTATTATTCTCTGACAAAATTTATGAGAATATACTGAGTATATATCGTTGTTGAGTTCTTGTTATTGTATTAAACAACATTTACAAGATACAATCAGAACTTTCTAGTTTCTCTAATAAGAATCTTTTATAAAAAATTTTCACTAATATGTTCTGTATAACAACATTTCACTGTAATAATAAGTCATGCTTTATACAGAGCTTTATTTTAAATGATATAATTAGGGATGTTCATGGGTCGGTTATTGGTCAAAACCATAATCAAATTAACTTAATCGGTTTTTAAATTTCAAAAACCAAACCAAACCAACACAAGAAAATAGTCGTTGGTTTGGTTCTTGTCGGTTTAGTTCGGTTTCGTTCGATTTATAACTTTAACTAATGATAAAGTTGAAATTTTACAAAAAATAAATCCAATCAAACATAGTGTTGTGCCCTAATCTTAAAACTAAGATGTCAATTTAATGTTATATTTAGGCAAAACCACGAACAACATCATATGAACACTTTTACAAAAATTATTTAGAAACTACATATAAGAGAACAATATAATAAACCCCCCAAAAGGTGAACACATAATTTTTTTTGCTCAATAGAAACAAAAAGAAAGTTCAAAATTAGTGGTTATTTATAATCTAATTAAATTCACCTGTAAAATTCCCTAGACAACAAGATAATTTTCACAATTAGTATCATTTGTTATTCAAAGTGCAAAAATCATTTAGAATCTCATAACGTACTGTCAACTAGATGGAGACATATGACAAAGAGTTACGGTTAAAGTTAAATTCATGAATAAAATTTAAAATGTAACAAATATTTATTTTTTATTCATGAATAATATATAAATAATTTATATATATATATATATATATATATCGGTTCGATTTGGTTATTTTGTCGGTTATTTTAGAGTAAAACCTAAATCAAACCACATAAATATCGATTTTTAAAATTTAAAATCAAATTAAATCAAACAAAACGTTATTTTTTTAATCGGTTTGATTTGATTCGCGGTTGGATTTAATTTTTAATCAAACCATGAACACCCTAGATATAATAATAGATTACTATCATTTACAATTATCTTTTAAATCACTATGATTATCACCTCCAATTGAATTTTATCAGGTACGTAGTGCCATTGACCTCCACATGTTCCAACTTAAACAATTCCATTAATTAGCAAATCAAAATTATTCAAAAGATTAAGTGGAACAACAAGTGATTAAGCATTTACAATTATTAAATTATAATATAAGAGTGTCTTTGCTGTCAAATTTTCAAAATAATTTCTAAGAACATTCAAGAAGTTGGTATAGGCTTTCCCCTCTCTAACTAATAGTAAATATAATAGAGTTTAAGTTATGCACACTGACATTATAAAATGTTTATGATATTGATTTAAAGGGCGAACTAGCTTAAAGTTGGTGAAAAACTATTCTATTTATACATATTTGAAATTATCTTCTTATGTATATATAATAGATGTCGGACATCTTCGATTAGTTCATATATTTACTTTATATTTTGAACCCTCTTAATAATAATTTCGACTCCACTACTATTGATAATATTTATTTTCTGAAACAAGAGGTAATTTTTCATAATAAACTTTTATGTATGGTATTCGAAAGATATAATTTTTTTTTATATATATAAATATTATCAGTGTATATAACTTAAATTTAATTTCATGATTATCCAAATTTTGCAATTTAAAATTCTTTGCCTTTTTGCTTAATTAACTATATTATGACTTCCTTACCTGTTTTAGGAGTTTCTAGAGATAATATAGTTGTTGAATCAGATATTATTCTGCTGTACTTAGGCCTAACTTTGAACAACCATAATAATAAATATAATATAGTACTCCCTTCGTTTAAAAAAGAATGATCTATTTTTTTTTAGTCCGTTTAAAAAAGAATGACACCTTTTCCTTTTTAACAATACTTTAATTTTAACTTTTCACATGACATGTTTAAGACCACAAGAATAAAGGACGCCATGCAAACGCATGCACAACACACCTCGAACGGATGCGACCCTTCGAGGAAAGAGGCACACTGTTTCGTGTAAAGAGGCATCTGCTCCAACACAGACTGGGCGCAGGTGACGTGACTGTACTGAATAGGTGTCTTTTTGCTGAACCAATGCATCCATCCTTTTCGAAGGGGCACATTAAGGCTATGAACACCTGACACATTCCTCAGGCATTGACATGGTTTTTACAGCAAAAACACTCTTCTTCTTTACAAAAACTTAGTGTGATCATTAGCCATTGAGTGAGTTCGAAGAATTCAATAATTTGAGGTACCGCTATTGTTGGATTGAGAGTCATTTTATCCTGAGAGGAAAATTCCATAATCTCGGGTACAGTGAGGGAATTATTCCTTAAGGACATTCCGTGATATCGAGTATTTGACTTTAAATTTCTGTTTCATCTTATTTCTTAAATAACAACACACTTTTTGGATAGATTATTTTTAATCTAGCGTTGAAGGTGTTGTGTAACTTCATAGGTGTTCTTATTTTAGACTTGAACTTGTATTAAAATTATTGTGTGTCTAAATACAGATTTGTATACTCAAAAACATTGAAAATAACATATTTGTTTTCCAAAATGGTGGTGTATATAAATTTTTACTAATTTCACTATTTTTAGTAAGAGAATGAAGTCTCGTTTAGCGAAGAACGCTTTATCCTAAAGTGAGAATTTTCAATACAAATTCACATTAGCAACCAAAATGCTAAATGCAAATAGTTTTTTTATTGATAAATACTCCTTCCTGTTATGATATTTAATCATGATGGAATAGAGTTTATATTCAATAAATTTGAGTATTTTTTTTTAATTATTTGTGGGGTTGTGGGGTTGGAGGGGAGTGGTTATTTTTTAGATTACAAGTGCAGTCGGTGGATTTGCAAATCTTTTTAGAACTTTTGACTATTTTGGTACTTTCTGATCACTCAATTAATATTCTTCTTCCTAATTATAACCTGTATTATATTATACCATTAATTATAATTAATTAATTAGTTCACTTGGTTCTCCTTTGTTTCAGTTCATTAATTATTTATAAGTTTTTTTCTTAAAGAGAACTGTGTGGTTGATCCAAAAACTGCCTACTAATTGTAGCTTTTTGTTTAATTAAAGATTTTAATGGGACATTTCAATTCACTTTTGTCTGTAAAATAAATAAATAAATAAATAAATAGTATATTGATTGATACCCACAAAGCAACATGCCAAAAATAAAAAGGAAATTAACTGTGGAATGAAGGGAGAAATTACACATTATAATCCAAAACCCTAAACCCTATGAGTAAATATGAGAAACGAGGTTGAGATAATTCGAACAGGTGAGGAAAAGATAGGCAAATGTTTCGATGAAGAGGTGTGAGAGGTTGACTATAATGGGTATTATAAGGAGGGCGAGTTGATTAACATGCGTATTTGTAACTTTTCGAAGACACGATCCTAAATAAAAAGATATAAAGATCGATAACTATCGTAGAAGGTTAGTAGATAGTCGAGAGTGTTTAGTTTTGCTAGTATTATAACTCGCGTACTATGTTATTCTTCGATTTTGCTATTACATGTTGTTTCTTTGCTTCAATTATCATATTATTTGTTGTTATTATTGTTCTTTTTTCTTTTATTTGATTTACGCATTACATACTTCTTGTTTAATATGTTTTACTTGAATCGATGGTCTATTGAAAATAATCTTTTTTATATTGAGACTAATTAAATACACACTCTAAACAAAGGCTTAAAAAAGAGACATTTGTGTAAACCACTTCATATTTTAAACCATATATATATATGTAAATTTCACACCTATTCAAATTATATCATAATTTAAAACGTACAAAACATTTCGTAAAGTATGTTGACTCTAAAATTGTTCTCTCTAATACACTAATTTCATCACATTTAATTGATGGAAAATTGGTAGGGTAGTAGGAATATTCCTATTGACTAAAATTAAATATTATATTACTATAAATTTTCTTCTCATTTATTTGTGTGGCTAGTAATAGATAAAATCAAATCTTTGTAAAAAGCAAAAAGCAAAAATTAAGATATGTCTGCAAGAGAATATATATATACAGCTGGTTGAAATTCTTCGAAATCAAGAATAACCAAAAATAAATCTATTTTTATTGCAATTCTTGTTTGTTTATGTTACTTTTGGTAAAAATAATATATTCTCAACTTTGAAGTTTAGGAGTTAAAATCCTAATGAATAATAGGTGATTTTTCGTAATTATTGAAATTTTGGTAGATAAAGTTGTTCAATATAAGAAATGCTATGTACTTCTTATATTTTGGTGTTAAAGATTTATATATTATCTAAAGTCTTAATAGAGATAGTTATTTGATACTTATGTTAGTAGTATTGTCTATACTTTTGAGATCAATAAATTGTTTGATGAATAAAATTATTCGATATTTGTGTTTACTGAAAATAACAAGTGCTCAATAATGAGAAACATCAAGTATCCATAAAAATAACATTGGCAAAAGAGAGCAAATTTTGATAGGAAAAGTGAAGCAGGAACAAACAAACATATTCAGACACAATAAAAATAATTTAACAACAAAATATTTAATAATTCAAAAAATGACATAACAAACGAAAAATGCAGAGTACATAAACATACTATTCAGCTTGACCATCTATGTCAGAAAGTATACAAATAGAAACTTAAATTATTATAAAATTAAATATTAGATACACCTATCCTATATGACAAGTGTTAGTTTTCTATGAATTCAAGCTACTGCAATGATAAAAACTGAAATGCCAAGAGAAGGGAGGAAGAAGATATTTTTATATATGACAAAATTGGTTCCAATGCATACAACAACCTCTACTTATATATGAACAGCTGCATACTATAGCTGTGTCCAGCTCAGCATAGTTAATTATAACCAACTTTAATCACTGACTGATTATCACACGTGTTAACTAACAAACTAGCTCACTTTAATACTCCCCCTCAAGCTGGAGGCTGCATCAAGTTAAGCACTCCAAGCTTGTTTAACAAATACACATGTTGACCTCTGCTAAGTCCTTTTGTCAGTATGTCTGCCTGTTGTTCTCTAGTGCCAATGTAATGTGTTTGCACTGCTCCTTCTTTGATTTATCTCTCACAAAATGGCAATCAATCTCTATATGCTTGGTACGTTCATGAAATATTGGATTAGCTGCAATCTGCAGTGCAGCTCTACTATCACAAAACACATCAACTGGCGCCTTAACTTTAACTCCCAGCTCATTGAATAATCCCAGTAACCAAACGATTTCAGTTGTTGCTGTTGCTAAGCTCCTGTATTCTGCTTCAGCAGAACTCCTGGAGACTGTGAGTTGCTTCTTCGATTTCCAAGATATTAATGACTTTCCAAATTTAATGACAAAACCTGAGATGGATCTTCTAGTATTGGGACATGATGCCCAGTCAGCATCACAAAAACAACTCAAGGAATCAGTAGAACAACTGCTCATCAGGATTTCTAAACCTGGTTCCTGTTTTAAGTACTTCACCACCCTTATTGCTGCATCCCAATGTGACCTCTTAGGCACTTGCATGAATTATCTGAGGGTCTGCACTACAAAACTGATATCAGGTCTTGTTATAGTTAATACAACAGTTTCCCAATCAACTTTTGATAACCTGTTACATCCTCCAAAAGTGTATCATCTTTATTTTCAATGCACACATCATAAGCTGCAGTAGTAAACTTCTGATTCATATCTATAGGTGTGTTTAATCGTTTTGTACCTCCAAGCCCTAAATCAGATATAACTTCAAGAACATACTTCCTTTGATTTAACAAAATCCCTTTCTTTGATCTCAAAACTTCAATTTCTAGGAAAAATTTTATTTCTCCTAAGTCTTTAACTTTGAACCTTCTGTGCAGTGCTTGTTTTGTCTTTTGTATGAACTCTTTGTTGCTGCCTGTGATCAACATGTCATCTACATAAACCAACACTATCACAATATCATTGTCCTTCTTCTTTGTGAACATAGAATAGTCATACTTGCTTTAACAGTACCCAACTCCAACCAAAGCTTCTGTCAATTTTATGTTCCATTGCCTCGATGCTTGTTTTAAACCGTACAATAATTTCCTTAACTTGCACACTTTATTTTCTCCTTGCCTTTTAAAACCTTGAGAAAGTTTCATGTAAACTTCCTTATCTAGATTACCTTGCAAGAAGACATTATATACATCCATTTGACATAAATCCCATCCTCTTGATGCTGCCAAGGCTATAATAGATCTAACAGTCACCATCTTAGTCACAGGGGAGAATGTTTCATGATAATCAAGTCTTTTTCTTTGACTATATCCTTTAGCAATCAGTCTAGCTTTGTATCTTTCTACTTCTCCATTTGCTTTGTACTTTATTTTGTATACCCACTTAGAACCAATAGCATTTTTTCCTGTCAGAAGTTCAACTATTTCCCAGGTGTGGTTATCTTCCAAGGCTTTGATTTCCTGTTTCATTGCTTTCACCCAATTGTTATCCTTGGAGGCTTCATAGAAATTGTGTGGTTCTACTGATGTTGAAAAGTTTGCTAATACTTTTCTGCAGCTAACAGATAACATATTATAAGATACATAATTTGAGATGGGATAGGATGATTTATCTCTTCCCTTTATGATGACATAATCTTCATGCCACAATGGTGGCTTTATAGCTCTTCCAGGTCTTCTTAGAGCTGTATTATGATTTTGTTCAAATCCATCTGCACCTGCATTTCCTTCAGCATTTTCTCCATCTTGATCAGGCAGAACATGTGCCTGTTCTTGGATCATATTGTCTCCAATAGCTTCATTGTTATCATTGTTCATATCTACATTATTATCATCACCACCAACATCTGCATAATGTTCATCAACACCATCACTATTTATATGGTGTTCCTGATTTAATAATTCCACACCTACATTGTGATCTATAATGTGATATGTCTTCAGAGTATCACAAATATCACCTCTGTTATATAATCATCCACATAGTGTTCTTCTACACTTTCTTCTTGATCAAGTGGTACTGCCCCCGATCAACAGATAGTGTAGAAGGACAAATATCAGTAAAAGAATAGGAGAAAGGAAACAGATGCTCCTTGCATATGACATCCCTACTAACAAAGAATCTTTTAGTAGCACAATTAAGTAGCTTGTAGCCCTTTTGGGTGGTAGAATAACCCATCATGATAGCAGGTTTTGCTCTCATATCAAATTTATCAGATTGCACTAAATTTGTGGCATAGCAAAGGCATCCAAAAACCCTTAAATGATTAAGGGAAAACACCTTATGATGCAACAATGTATAAGGGGATTGACCTTACAGAATTTCACTTGGTAGCCTGTTTAATAAATATACTGCACTTTCAACACATTCAATTTAGTATCAGGCAGGGATATGAGCCTGAAATTTTAATGCTCTACCAATATTCAAAATGTGTCTATGCTTTCGTTCAACAATACCATTTTGTTGCGGAGTATAGACACAACTACTTTGATGGATAATGCCATGAGAATAAAAAATATTATGACACTACATATTAAAGAATTCAGTACCATTGTCTGATCGGACAATTTTAACTACAACATCAAACTGAGTTCTTATTAAGCATAGAAAGGATTTCAATACTGTGATAACATCACTCTTTATCTGCAGCAAATAAACCCAAGTATATTTAGTGAAGTCGTCAACAATAGTAAGTAATAAACTCTTTCTATCATGAGTAGGAATTTTGTATAGACCCCATACATCAAGATGAATCATTTCTAGGTCTGCTGCTTCTAGACGTACTAGTAGGAAAGGTTAACCTGCTTTGTTTAGCCAATGGGCAGATGGGATAATTAGCAGTTGCAGATGCATCTGGAACATATTTCTGGACTACACCAAGTTTGCTCATGACTTGCACTGGTGGATGTCCTAATCTTTGATGCCATATCTCAGTAGTTATTGGCTTCTTTGACTGTACAGTAGAATGTAGAGATAGTATAGACTAAGCATTCATCACTGGAACCTGACTTCACAATGTACAGACTTTCTTCCTCCCTACCAATCCCCCTCACCCTGCCACTGTAAAGATCCTTAAAAATGCAAAAATCAAGAAAGAAAGTGACAGAGCAGGATAGACTCTTGGTTAGTTTTGAAACTGAGATCAAGTTATACTTGAAATCTGGCACATGAAAAACATTATCCACTCTCATATTCTTTATGAACTCAACAACTCCTACATGTGTGATGGTTAGATGTATTTCCATTTGGCAAATGTATATGTTGATGAGCCGAATACTTTGGTTCACTTATGGTCTCTAGTAGATTAACCGAATAGATAGTGAGACCAAGATTATGAACCGAATAGTTCTCTACTTTGGTTCACTTATAAGCCGAATAGATAGTGAGACCAAGATTATTACAAGATTAAGAACCAAATATATTTCAACATTAACCCCTAATGAATGGAATAATTAAAACCACACTCTTACGGTGACCGCCAAGGTAATCGACTCACCCCAAGATCCACCGTTTTCAAGCAAAGAAAAATATTGGCTTTTTCAAGCCCTATACTAAGGATGACTTTTCCAAGTCCTAACTAAGACTATACTAAGGAGGTCTACTCTCAAGAGAGAGGATTTCAAGTGTTTCAATCTTTCATCTTTCATAAAATAACTAGCAAATGAACTAATAGAACCTATTTATAGTCTAACTTATTACATAACAAAATGACCATAATACCCTTAATGAAAAGGGGTGGTCATGAAGTGTTACTTGGACAAGGCTAAGTGAAAAAAATACCCTTAATGAAGGCCTAAAACCGTGAGTCCTCAATTTTCAATGCTCCAAGCAATCTTCCACACGTGGAATTGCTCTTTGGTGTTCTCAAATCGGCCCCTCCATGTAGGATCCCATGTCCTCAAAGCGACCAAAGCTTGATGCCCCACGTATTGACTTCGAATGATGTCATCGAAAACTAAGGTGACCATTTGACTCGTATCAACAGGGGATGAGTATTGCTCACCTTTTCTGTGGATATTGAAGGTAATTTCTCAGAGGAAACTGAGGTAGATCGCAATTCCGACGCCATTCAGATAATGCAACTGACGAAGAACAACTTTGATTGAATATTCAAGCTTGAGATCCCAGTCACTTTGCTCGTTACCGCTTTGATACCATGTTAGTTTTCTATGAATTCAAGCTACTGCAATGGTAGAAATTGAAATGCAGAGAGAAGGGAGGAAGAAGATATTTTCATATATGACAAAATTGGTTCCAACGCATACAACAACCTCTACTTATATATGAATAGCTGCATACTACAGATGTGTCCAGCTCAGCATAGTTAGTTATAACCAACTTTAATCACTGGCTGATTATCATATGCGTTAACTAACAAACTAGCTCACTTTAGTACAAGTATCACCCCATTTTACTTATAAGGCGCATGCATCAACTTTATAATAATTCAAGTGCCTCCTCGTGCACATCGAAAAATTAAAACATATTCCCTCCATCTACTTTTACTTGTCACTTATTTCTAAAATAAATTTTTACTTTTACTGATTACTTTTGACATATCAAGAAAAAATAATTTTTTTTTCCTGTTTCATCCTTAACATTAATCTCTTATTCATCAAATCATTTTCAAGATATAATACTCTAAACATCAATTAATAAAGATAATATAATAAACTAATATAACAACAATAATAATATACCTAGTGTATTCCAACATAGCGAGGTCTGGAGAGAGTAAAATATAAGCAGACCATACCACTACCTCAAATCGAGGGAAACTCTGAATACTAAATATGACCTTAAAAAAGAGGGGTCAAAGTTGGCCAGTGAGACGATGGGGGATAAACTTCATCGCCGAGAGGGAAACAACCCGAATCACCGGCTAAGACCCATAAATGACCGTTCAGTGATAAAGGAGGTAGGGGTACAGAGACAAAAAAAAGGTTTACCTAGAAGCAACCACCCTTGAAAAAGTGCGTAATAGCTCATTGATCGAGCGCTTTTACGTCGAAGATGAACGGGGCTAAGCGATCTCAGGTGAAGTAGATAGATTATTTTTGATAAAATTCGGTTCAATAAAAAAAGGACAGCCCGATACAATAAAACTATCGCTATGTGCGGTGTCCGAGAAAGCCCCCACTACAAGAGTGTATCGTACGCAGCCTTACCTTGCATTTCTGTCAGAGGCTGTTTCCAAAGCTTGAAACCATGACCTCCAAGTCACATGACAACAACTTTATCAGTTACTCGAAGGCTTTCCTTCAATCCGGTTCAATAAGTGAGGCTAAAATTCATATACTCAACTAACCTCCCATCACTTTCCCCTATCATACACCAGCCCTCTTTAGGGATTTGTCTGAACCCTTTACAATGAAAAAATATACTATTTATATATATGATTAAAATTATTTTTTATATAATTATAGTAAGTGTTGAACCACCTTCAACTTAATTTTATTTAAATATTAAACCCTCTTAAAATTCTGACTCCGCCTCTGCCCAACCCCAACCCAATTCTACAACTCCCCCGAATCCCACAAAAATAACACTATATATACAACACACCCACTCTCGTTTCATTAAAGAGAAAGAAAAAGTATCTACCAAATTCTAAAACCATATTATCCCAAAGATATGGGATTACAAAACCAGCTAAATGATATTTCTACTGAATCAATCCCAATATTACTAATCACCCTTTTTGCTAATTCCATTAATTACCTCCGTTCCTTAATTCTCACTTTCCTTCACTTCTCTTCTTCCCATTTTACCCCTCATCAAATCAACAATTCCTTTTCCGATTCTATCGGGTCGGGTCTAACCAGCGTTATTTTCCTAACCGAACAGCTCAATTTAAACCGGTTATTATCTTATCATCTAACCGGTGCTGGTTCGGGTACATGTGTGGTTTGTTTGAACCGGTTGAGTGAAGGTGAACCGGTGCGTAAGTTAGCATGTCGGCATGTGTTTCATAAGGAGTGTTTGGATGGGTGGTTTAATACGTTGAATTTTAATTGTCCAATTTGTCGGAAGAATTTGGTCGCCGGTGAGCGCGTGGGAAGAGTGCGACGGCGCGTGGCTAGTGATTTGGTTGGTTGGTTTTCGTTGAGCTGAGCGAGTGTACATGGTGGATGATGGTGATGCTGAGGCTTTTTGTCTTTTTATTTTTAATTTTCATTTTTTTGGGAATATTTTTGAGTTTCTATTTTTAAGGGGAAGTAAATATATATTATTTCCTTTTGTTTTGAAGAGCATTGGTGAGAAGCTCTTTTCTAAATAGTGATGTAAAAAAGCTTTCATTATTGTTAGTAGTACTACTTAATAATATGATCTTTTATATAAAATATGACGCAACTTTATATTGTTGAGAACATGATTTTAGATAAGAGGTTGTCGAAGATGCAAATTAGGATAAAATAGCAGTACGTAGTAGAGTTTCGTCTTCCTAATCGCATTATTGTAGTTCTTATTTGTAATATTTATCATTTATTTATTACTTATGTTTTAATTATCACACTATTTTGTTGTTATTTTTATTTCTTTCTTATAGTCATTACATTAGAAAAGAATACCATGAATGGGTTCCATTTAGGGATGGGCATGGTATGATACACACCGAATTACCATATCGAATCAAAATTTTTGATACTATAATTTTTGGTATTATGGTATTTGGTATGGTGTATGATATACATTTTAATTTTTTTTTGGTATATGATATGGTATTCGGTATTATTTATAAATGACATACCGAAATACCGAATACCATACCGAAGTATATATAGTTACGTAAGTAATTTTTTTTTTATATATATACACAAAAAAAAAAAACTTACTATTAGTATAAAAATGTTTAGACTTTGAAACTTTCACTACTCTATCTTGATTGAAATGTCTTTTTGGTATAATTGCCTAATAAAAGGAATTGTTTGTACTTCCTTTTCAATATTTCTACATGTGTAATGCATTTTTATGATACAATTAAGACATGCTTTTGAAAAATCGAAGTAATAATACTCTAGTATACGAATATATATTGTCAAAGTTAAACAAACTATGGTTACCGATTACCATACTGCAAAATACCGAAATAAAACGTCAAAATACCGAACCATACCGAATTAATATGGTATGATAATGATATAATATTTTTAAAAACTGAATACCAAAATTATCGTACCAAAATTTCAAATATCGTACCATACCATACCATACCGTACCATACCATATGCAC
Source organism: Capsicum annuum (assembly GCF_002878395.1). Lineage (NCBI taxonomy): Eukaryota > Viridiplantae > Streptophyta > Magnoliopsida > Solanales > Solanaceae > Capsicum > Capsicum annuum. The sequence continues at coordinate 1,316,156 of NC_061121.1, forward strand.
CCAGTTCCATTGGCTTCTTCTAGAAGTTCAGGTCAAATTAGGACGTAGGAGGATGAAACATCCTACGAAATTGAAGACTTCTCCTTTTGGTAATTAAATGGAAGTAGTTATTTGACTAATTTAATTGAGTTTTAAAATTGTTGAAACCTTTTGGTAATTGTAAAAAAAATATGATATTTGCTCATATTACTCGACAACTTATTTGGAGTTGAAGCACACTAATAGTTGTTGTATTACGTTTATAAAAGTTTTTTTTTTTTTTTTGTGATTATCTATAACCATCTAAGTTTATGCGACTCATTCGTCACATCACAAAGACGACTATTATGATGATATGTATACATAATCCAACAAATTGAAGTTAATTTTTTAAGAGGTTAGGGGTAATAGTAATCTTGAATTTTCAATGACAACATTGATATTTTTTAAAGGATGATAATACCAGTAAAAATGAAACTTGAAGTCAACTAAACATTGGTTCTCTAGTGATTTTTGAGACACGTCTCCAAAAAATATATATGATATTTTTGTTTATATTAAGAAATGCAACAAAATTAATCATCATATGGAGTACATATTTATAGTGCAGAGATTAGAGGACATGCCCTCTTTCTCTCTGGCCATATTTCTCGAAGAGCTTGTTTGGTTATCAAATTAACTTATTTTAAGAAGTTCTTGACCATCTTGGTAGTTAGACTAGAAAATAAACCAACTAACAAAGTCCTTCATAGCATTAGTAGCTAACAACTACTTGTTCGGAATTCATCCGCTGCTAGCTGTGTTGTGTTCTATTTGGCTAGGTAAAGGGGTGGTCTCCGGTCCTCGGCGGACTTGAGATATACCCGTCATGACCAGGCCCTGGGGTTCGGGGCATGACACTCTACCAATGAGGATTATACCATCACTGATTGGTTAAAGATTTAGCGCTTGCCATAAAGAAGCTAGCCAGAAAGCGGGTCAGGCAGGCGAACGATAGTACAAGTAAGCTAACACGCGGGCGAGGTTGAAGGGGTTTTTCGCAACCTTTGGATTATCGCAAGCGCAACAATTTTAATTTAACAAAGCAAATAAAACCTATACTTTGTTGTGTTTCTCACATAAAATGAAACAAAAATCTTGGAAATACTTATGGAGATGATTACCACGAGGATCCTGTTTACAACATTTGCTAAAATGTACTTAATGATTACATGCTATAAGTACTTAAAAGAAAAGAAATCAACAACTTCCAGTGGAGTCTGTATTAAACATTTGAATTACAATCAAAGACATATGGTTGGAGGAATTAATCATCACTAAAGGAGTCTTTAACTAGCTTTGGAAGAGACAAAACAAAACAAACATTTCGACAGAAGTATCATAACGTATCAACAAATGTACCACATTAACGTAAACAGAATTACAAGAACATAATGAGCCCTTAACCATTTCACCACCTTCCATGCAATCAAGCCACTCTCTTTATCTCAGACATCCTCCTCTTGAGCACTTGTGATGCAATTATTCTTTTACTTAAAAAGTCAATTTAATTCTCAATTTGCAGTCACTCTTTTTCACAGGTGTTCCAATTATTTTACTTAGTTATAAACAGATCTTTCAATTTATCATCAAGTTATTATCATTTTAAAGTGTGTGTCAAATTAAGGCTTGAGAGACAGAGAACTTGTAGTGTTGAGTGATCTCATGAGTTTCTCTTGGTCAGTGAGTGTGTGGCGGAAATGGCAGCGATGGCCGTAAGGACAAGGATCACCATTAAGGACCATACGGCATACCTCAGTCTTGTAGCGTGGGTGGCGTAGGACAGGACGAAGTTCCTCAATGCCATGAGCAAATTGGCAGTTGTCTCCATAGGGGCATGCTGCTGTTTCTTGCCATTTGTTGCAGAGTTCAGTCTTGAACATGCCTTGATTGTACACATCTAATTCAAGTGGTTGCTCTTCCTTCTCATTTCCTCCTTTCACATATACCCTTTGCTGCATCAGTATCACCACAAAAACATGTGTTAGGCTATCCACAAATTAACCATCAATATCTTGGACTTGCATATGTGATCCCAAACAGTTTCTACAGGGTAAAAGATGAACACAAAGATGGTGTTTTTCCCCTTCGTTCTCAATCAAGTTGATTAAACAGAGCTTTCTGAATGTCTTGGTCATCCTAAATCTTACGGAATCCTTGGTGTCATAAGATATTCTGAACTTCTGACTAGGCAAAATAATGGAACTTTGTGTCATTTTATATTCATGCTATAGGCTGTATCCTAACTTGTTGTCAAGAAAGAAGTTTACTTGTATTACTACATGTAGAGTATTTTCTAGTGTCCCATCCTACTTGATACCAACTCACTTGTTATAGTAGTTTACTTGACCCAAAGTTTATAAAACTTTCTCTTTATACATGTGTTAGCCCCTGCACAAATTAAACATCAATCTATTGGGGAAGGTGATTTCCAACAATCTACAAGGTCAAAGTTAAAGAATACAAAGGTGGTGTTTCTCTAGTTTGCAATCTGATTAAACAGAGCTTTCTGACTGTCTGGATCACCACCCTAGTCTGGCAAAAATCTTTCAGTTTAGAAAATTGGAATCATAAAGATATCCTAACCAAGCAATGATGTAGCCTAGCAACCTTATTGGCAAGAAAGAAGTTACAGTCTATAGATGTGTACCATATATGTTACAATCTCCGTACTTTTTATCGTGTATCACCTTAGTTCAAATTCTAGCTTGATGTCACTATATGAATCATCAATATTTATGCTTTGTTCCGAACTTCCGGTCCATAATATTTCAATACAAATGCATGACAAAAATCAAAATACTACGTAACTATAATCACCATATGACACCATCAATAATTAAGATTCATATTTTACTTTTATATAAGGCATACTGTCAACATATTTAATAATTCAATAAGGAAGCAATAAGATAAAAGAAATATGTACCGCTGTGTTGACTGATGATGCTTTGGCTCGATTCTGCTGCTTACTACTTCCACCAGCTGCATGAATTGTTTTCAAGTAACCACTAGAACGTACTGATATACTCTTGGGCAATAGTATCCGATCCACGCCTTCTACCCGACCCGAATCCATCACGCTTGTTGGGCTCAGATGACGATCCGCAACTACGTCTTCCCATGAATGCCCATCACTGGACATCTCCTCTTCAAGACCAACATGCATCCTCCTCAGCCCATTATTCAGGCCCAAACCTGATGAAGGCCCATAGTCTCTCAGCAGCCCATTATCCAGGCCCAAACCAGATGAAGGTCCATAATCACTCAACAGCGAGGAAAGTCTATTGTTCAAATTGAAATTCGCCATTTTCAAATTGATATTCTCTTGACGAAGAGCTAGAGTTTTCTTCTCTGTTTCAAGTAACTGAGATAACACTCTGTTATGACGGTCCATTAGATCTTGTTGATAATGCTGATCAATAAGCAATTGATTAGAGCTCTGACTTTGACGAAACCGTGGTGTTAGTACTGGCGTCACTGTAGTCTCCGTTGAGTTTTGACTGTCATCGAGTAAAAGTCCGGTAGGATGGAGCAACATTGACGAGTAAAGTGAAGATAGATCGAAGGCGGTAGGCTGGCTGAGTTCGTTGTCATAGCTGAACGCGCCACCGTGGCCGGCGGCGGTTGAGATTTCTCTGTGCATTTTCGTATACGCGGCCGATTTTCTGCAAGTTGCTGCAGATATAATCAGAGAAAATGCATACGTAAATGACTAATCCAAATAGAGCTCACAATTCTAATCCTAAACAGAGTAATCGAAACAAATTCAACCGGAAATTTCGTTCTAATTTTGTAAAAATTGCATCAATTCGATCACAATAATAAGAGAAAATTGAATGCGTAAATGAATCATTTTTCCTACTGAAATTCAGAGTGAAACAGAGTATACAATGGTAATTCTATAGAGAGTAATCGAAGTAAATTCAACCGGTTATTTTCCTTCAATTTTGCGAAAATCGCATCAATTGAATAACAATCAAAGCAGGAATACAACAATATCAGCTCATAATTTCTCTTTTACTTGAAAACTTGCAATGGAAGTTGATGATATTTCACTGTTCTGATTATAACAGCGCAACTTTATCAATTTTGTTACAAATTATGCATTTCAAAGAGCAGTTCTTCGTTCAATACGCAGAAGAGAATGATATTTCAGGCAGATATTTATGATCATTGTATCACTCGAAAAGTTACTCACTTACTAGAAATTACATACAGCTGCATCAGCAATCAGAGATATTCACGGAATGAAAATGAATTTGAGGCGAAAAATGCACTCATCATTGAAATCTACGCACATTCATAACCAGAAATTACTTCGAACCGAATCTATAATCGGAGAGAAAAATGAAATCAGAAGCAAAAAATGCACACTTTACGGAGCACTATAACACGTAACTGAAATCTACACACGTTCCTATTCATAAATTGGCTAGAACTGAATCTATCATCGGACGAAAATGATTCCACAAGCAAAAAAACACACGGAATTTAACACGAGAACACATTCATAATCAAAAATTACTTCGAACTGAATCTATCATCGCATCGAAACTGAAATCAGAAACAAAAACACACAATTCTTAAGCACGAAAATCGAAGAATTTCGAAGATTATACCTGACGAAGCAGCAACAAGCAGGTCGAACCGAACTGAGTATACAGCTAATTCTAGAGAGAGAAAGAGTAAAATTATAGAGAGAGAAATTATGAGCTTGCTATAATGGAAACTGATATCACTTCATGTATATATAATTGAAAGATTTCTCGGAACAGGGGAGGGGTATTTTGGGAAAAAAGAAAATTAAAAACCGTTTGTGTTCAACTGTAACAGAATTGCAATTCAGTTATTTGACACTATTGACCTTGAATTTAGTATTATGTAGAAAGTTTTGGAGGGTAGTATCGTCATTTCAAGAAGTTAGCTCTAACGAACTAAGGGATATGAAGTGGAAATATGAATTGGTTTAAAGCGGGAATAATATGTGGACTTAAATACCCTCAGTTGTATTTGTTTTATTTTAAACAATTCAGTATTTGAAGTCTACTGGCTCGACTTATTTGAATTTGCACCGATTAAATCAAATAGAGGGATAAAACACACTTTACTGGTTCAATTTATCTGGATTTGCATCGAGTAAACCAATATAGGGATAAAACGCTTCTATCGGCTCGACTTATTTGAATTAGCACCGGGTAGATCGCAGAGGGGTAAAACACGCCCCACTGGTTTGATTTATTGACTTCGCACCTAATAGATCAATATAAACGTAAAACACTCCTTACTAGCTCGATTTATATATCTTGTACAAAATAAATACCAAAATATTCAAGTTAATCATCCTTAATGTCACGCACATAGTAAATTTCAAGTACAAAATAGTGACTTATATGTTACAGATTTAAGTTGTGAAATTAATAGATATGTTTGTATTAGTGTTGATTGTCTAAATCACAATTCTTGAAGTGTGGTTCTTCTTTAAATTCTGGTAACTTGAGATGCTTCGTGCACCAGACTGTACTATTATGTAAACAAAAGAAAGTAACTAGTACTATGTTCAGTTTCCTAGAAGTGATTAATCAAGAACTTTATATAGTTTAATTTGATTTTATTAAATTATTGAATAATTATATATCCTAGCAATTGGATCTACAAAGTAGCAATTGGAGAGACATAAAGTTCCAATTAATGAATTTTTGTTCTTCTCCCTTCTAAATTTGGATAATCTTGAGTATATGACTAAATTAATTTATATATTCTTACTTTGTGACATTATTATACAATACAAGAATTAAAAATTGTTAGAGTAAAGTAAATCTTTTAAAGGAAAAAGATAATGATTGAAGTTGATTGAAAAAAAGTGTAATTTACAAGATTAGTGAAAGTACATCACCTTCTTGAGTTTGAACATGTAATCATTTGATTCTTTGAATCAATTAATATATTAAGGTAGATAATTAGATAGCATGTTTAGGCTTTAGAATAAAGAATTTCTACCCCCCAAAAAATAAAAAAATTTAACACATAATAGCAAGTCACTTATCATTCACCAAATTACCAATCTATACTTATCAATTTTTTTCTATAATTACTTAAAATGTGATTCTATAGTGTAAATATTGTTTTTCATTATCAGTATATGCAAAATACTTAATTTAGCATGTCAAATGACTCATGCAAGTTAATACTACTAAAAAAAACACAATTTTCTATGGGATCCAGTGGTGGACCCAACTTTTTTAGGTTGTGGGTGCTCAAAAAAAAATTTACTAAACAATGCAGCTACAAGGATTCAATCCCAGAATGGAAAACATGAAAGTTATGTCTAAAGCCAGAGTACCCAACCATGCTTTTGTTCTCTGGATGCTTTTGTATATATTTTATCATTTTTTCCCCGATTCTTATATAATTATACCTCTTTTACGTTGAGTTTAGTGGGTGCTTGAGCACCCGAAAATTACACGTCGGTCCGCCCATGACGGGATCCCTTGTAAAATGACTTATTAACGATATTTCAGATGATTTTTTCATCAAAAATCCTATATTTTTGACAGTGTTCAACGATAAACGTTCACAGAAAATTCATGTCTTTTAATAATAAAATATTACTACACAATTTTGCAAGTACAAACCTAAACTTTTACTAACAAGCATGACAATAATAATAAATCTTTGAGTAGGTGATTAATTATGTCACACCCCTCACTATCACTTATTATGCCTTGGTACTCAATCATCAACTTATAAACACTTCCATATATTAAATAATTATCTAAATTATTTTACAGTTAAGAAACTTTAGAAAGACAATAAATAGGGTCCCATCATTTATCATCTTTTTACTTCACAAAATCAAATTTATTTTTCTCCATTATTTTCTTAAAATAAAAAAAGAAGAAGATTTGGTTACAACAAAATTTCTCATTATAACTTGCTGTTAGGGAAGACTATATGTTGATTGCTTGTGTTTGCTTGATATAGAAGATTATCAAGATTGCTGTTTGGTGGTTTTATTATTTTCCAATTCTTTTTTAAATCTAATTTATATATACTAACAATGTACATTACAATTAATATTTGTGCTATAAATATATTTAACACACATGTTATAACAGATTACACGTCTTATTTTTCAGGTTACTAATCCCATTTTTATGGAGGGTTTATGTTATCTTTAATTTATTTGACTGGTGTACGAGTTAAGATAAACTATCAATATACAATAGATAAACTCATTTCTTTTTTAGATTAATTTTATACACTGTCTAGTTGTTCAGATGATATTTATATCATTACATGTAAGCATCCTAGAAATATGAAATTTTTAATTTTCAAAATAAGATATATTATCTGTTACAACAAATAAAAATATACTATTATAGTATAAAAATTATTTTTGTTAAAAGTATATTAAATTTTGTCCTATATAGTCATGACATAAATAGGTGGTTAAAGAGATTTGCCATTTAGGAAGGAAACAATGATTTTCATTAGGGGAAAAAAGAGGTTTGCTTATTTATCACAACTTTTAACTAACTATATACTATTTATATTTTTTTCCTTTAATTTTTTTTTTTCATATCTCTCCAATCACAATTTTAATTTGAATCATGTGTTGTTTGGTGTAAATAATGCCAATATGATCCCACATTCAACCTCCTAACTTACACATACATAGTTTCTTTTTAAGTAATTTTCAAGGTTGTTAAGCTAGCTATCACACATATAATAATATTATAGTTTTAACTTACTTTTCATTATAGTTTGCAATATTCACACTCACAGGCCCTACCATAATAACACAAATATTACTCAATGACGCTAATTTCAGCTAGTATACATATGTTTATTTTTTTTTATTTTTTTCAAGATGAAGGAATATAAAACTAAAGAAAATTCCACCTATTATGTTTATTGTTACCTTCCATCGATATAAATATCGGATAATTCTTTCCATCAATAGTCTTAGACAGATGAAAATAAATCACTTAGTCATATTTTTGCTTCAATTGAAATATATGATCGTCGGATTTTCACGATTCTTCTCTTACGCACTCCATTGCACATACCCCGACTATTTCACCGGAAACCATTTGAGTTTTTTTTTTTTTTGTTGGGTGTGTGGGGGTGGGGGGGGGGGTGGGGGGGCTAGACAGTATTCAATGAATTTCTCAATACAAATACATTATTTGAACAAACGTTATTAGATTGTGTGCAACTCGATCGCATCTCATGCCTCCGCCCCAAATTGTTAGAGAGTATATGTAGTTATAAATCGAGATATACACAAACTGATTCAAACACTGCAGAATTTAAAAAAAAATCGAAAGAGGTTGTTGCTTTCATGCTATCCATTTTATTCTCGTATAATAAATTTAAAAAAATGTTAATTCTACTATATATAACGGTATTGATACTTTCATGACATTTATTATTTGTATTGACTGATAGTTTAAGTCATTATGCTATAAAGCAAATTATATGGTTGAACAAACTGGGGTCCCTGATAACTCAATTTAGCCAAGAACAATTTTGAAAAATGTGATACACATCTTGAACATCTTGTCATGTTGAAATGATAAACACTAATTACATATTCATTTTTTTTTTTGGTTTTCCATCCGATGTTCGGTACCTGCATTGGAGCCTTCATACCCAGGACTTGAACCCGAGACCTCTGGTTAAAGGTGGAGTAGTCCCACCACTACACCACAACAGAGGCGGAGCTAGCCGAACCCCCTTCGACGGAAAAATATACTATTTATACATGTTTAAAATTATTTTTTATGTGGTTATAGTAGGTGTTGAACCCCCTTCGACTAAGTTTTCTTTGAATATTGAACCCCCTCAGTTGAAATCCTGGCTCTGCCTCTGCACCACAACCCATGCTGGTATTACATATTCATTTTGTTGGAGGATTGAGATTAGGGTGGGAAGCCGGACGCGTATCGACTCGTACAGTGTTGTAGCTAAGACGCTAAGTATTCTTTGGGGAGTATGTTCGCAAGAATAAAACTCAGAGGAATTCACGAGGAGACTTTTGATATAATTTCTTGAACCCATTGGAGCGCACGGATCCATGCAAATTAATGGACTAAAAATTTTAAAAAAATGCTAAGCAGAGCGGGCTCCAAAAATGCCCGCTCTGTTCAGTTTGTCATCCCTACTTATGTTGCATAGACCCTCCAAAAATGTCGTGCCCCATGTCGAATGCATGGTTTTAGGAGGATCCGACGTGTGTGTTGATTTGAGTACTAACTCAAATCTACATGTCAATGGATAGTGTTTATCACAAAATATTACTACTATGTAACCTCAACAACCAACATTGCACAATAGGTAAATGCTAAGCAGAGCGGGCTCCAAAAATGCCCGCTCTGTTCAGTTTGTCATCCCTACTTATGTTGCATAGACCCTCCAAAAATGTCGTGCCCCATGTCGAATGCATGGTTTTAGGAGGATCCGACGTGTGTGTTGATTTGAGTACTAACTCAAATCTACATGTCAATGGATAGTGTTTATCACAAAATATTACTACTATGTAACCTCAACAACCAACATTGCACAATAGGTAAAAGGTCAATATCTATGAATGTTAAAGATTCAGAATCAAATAAGCCTTCAGTTCAGATGGACTATCACAACATGTCTATGTTGTGCAATTGAGCAAAAATGCTATTTTTCTAACGTCGTTTGTCTGAATATTTTCTAGTTGCTATAGTGAAATACTATTATACCGAACATACGATAGATAACATAAGATGAAAATCGGTTCCACATAAAGCTTGAAAATCGGTTCCACATAAAGCTTGACGATGATAATGAGAATTGAGATGTTGTTATAGAGAGGTAGTTTTCAGTCTCTAACTTTATTGATAATCTTCCAAGTGTTTTATGATTTGCAGTGACAACTAATAATCGATACTTTAATTCTCCTTTTAGCAATATATAATGATCAGACTCTCCAAAAACGCAATTACACCTGTGTCGGATCCTTCAAGAAAATCCTTCAAAAATTGCACTATACGTACTTTGGAAGGATCCGGCACGCACTCCAATGTCATTTTTAAAGATTCTTAGCAATATACTCTCTCCGTCCCAAATTACACGACCCAAATTAAGATGACACATTGATTCAACAACAACAACAACAACAAACCCAGTGTATTCCCACTTAGTGGGGTCTGGGGGGGGGTAAGATGTACGCAGTCCATACCTCTACCTCTGATGAAGTAGAAAGGCTGTTTCCGAAAGACCCCCGGCTCAGGCACAAGATATCACACAAACACATAGTAAAGCACAGAAGCAGATGACAATAATATAAATAAGGCACCCATACGGACTATAAAACAGAGGAAAGCAGAGGAAAGCACACAGATTCGTAATAAGCATGGAACACTGAATACGGAATCATAACAGGAATAAAAAAATAAAAAACCCCCACCAAGTAATTCCCTACACTAGCGACCCAATCTGGCCCTACTCTTCTGCCGTAATTCGCCTCTTCCAGACCTTCCTATCTAGGGTCATGTCCTCGGTGAGCTGTAACTGTTCCATGTCCCGCCTAATCACCTCACCCCAGTACTTCTTCGGCCTACCCCTACCCCGCCTAAAACCATCCAACGCTAGCCTCTCACACCTACGGACCGGGGCATCCATGCCCCTCCTCTTCACGTGTCCGAACCATCTCAATCGTGCTTCCCGCATCTTACACTCCACTGAAGTCACACCAACCTTCTCCCGGATAGTCTCATTCCGAACTCTATCCCTTCGAGTCAGTCCACACATCCAGCGCAACATCCGCATTTCTGCCACCTTCATTTTTTGGATGTGGGAGTTCTTAACTGGCCAACACTCCGCTCCATACAGCAAGGCCGGACGGACTACCACCCTATAGAATTTGCCTTTAAGCTTGGGCGGCACCTTCTTATCACACAGCACCCCCGACGCGAGTTTCCACTTCATCCAACCCGCCCCAATACGGTGCGAGACATCCTCGTCAATCTCACCGTTACTCTGGATCACGGACCCGAGATACTTGAACTTGTCCCTCTTACATACCTCCTGTGCTTCCAGCTTCACTACTACCTCATTCTCTCGCCTCACGTCATTAAACTTACATTCCACATACTCTGTCTTGCTTCTGCTCACCCTGAACCCTTTAGACTCAAGAGTTTGCCTCCACATCTCTAATTTGTCATTTATACCCCCTCGAGTCTCATCAATCAGAACTACATCGTCCGCAAAGAGCATACACCACGGCACCTCCCCTTGAATACGCCGCGTCAACACATCCATTACTAATGCAAACAAAAAGGGACTAAGAGTAGATCCCTGATGCAATCCTGTCCGGACAGTGAAATGCTCTGAGTCTCCTCCCGCCGTCCTCACCTGGGTTTTCGCTCCCTCATACATATCCTTAATTACTCTGATATATGCCTGCGGTACTCCCCTCACCTCCAAGCATCTCCACAGCACCTCCCTGGGGACTTTGTCGTAAGCCTTTTCCAGGTCGATAAACACCATGTGCAGATCCTTCTTCCTTTCCCTATACTGCTCCACCAACCTCCGTACCAGGTGGATTGCCTCCGTCGTCGAGCGGCCGGGCATAAATCCGAACTGGTTTTCCGAGATGGACACTATCCGTCTCAGCCTCACCTCGACCACTCTCTCCCAGATCTTCATAGAGTGACTCAATAACTTAATCCCCCTATAGTTATTGCAACTCTGAATGTCCCCCTTATTCTTATAGAGAGGGATCATGGTACTCCACCTCCACGCCTCGGGCATCTTTGCCGTCCTGAAAATTTCATTAAACAATCCAGTCAACCACCTTACCCCAGCCTCTCCAACAAACTTCCAAAACTCCACCGGTATCTCATCCGGCCCTGTCGCCCTACCCCTACGCATCCTGCGGACTGGTGTCCCTATTAAATGATGTTTACATTTTAATTTGAAGAAAAAGTAATTAATGCAAAGGGTAAAACATGAAATTTTTTTTTTGTCTCTTCTTAATTAATGCAAAAGGACAAGTAAAATGGGAAATCAAATTAGGAAATTTGAGACGGAGGGAGTAGCTTTTTAGTGTCTCCCTTCTTCTAAGTACAACATAATATAATCAAATCTTTTTATAACGACGCTGCTGTCCAGATATCTTTTGGCTGTTGTAGCGAAATACTATTATAGAGAACGTATAGCCATAGATGAAATGTTGTTATCGAGGATGACTATTATAGAGTGGTACTAAGAAATTTTATTGTATCTATTGTCAAAGCCATCGTAACGAAAAGTCCAATGATTGATCACGTTTAGCTCAAGAGTGAGGCTAGTAAAGCATTTGCTTTAAGTCCCCAAAATCTCAAGACCTAAAAAAATTTAATATCTTAATTTTTATAATTTTTTTTTTTTGACAATTTGAATATGGTAAAAAAACAACAACCTATCATCAATCAATAGAAATATTTTAAAACTTCGAATTAAACTACTCAAATCTTTATAATAATAACTAATATGTTTACAATAACATTATTCAAGGTAATGTATTAAAAACACATAGTTTACGTATTATTAACTCGAATCAATCCTTACTGTTATAAATAATAATATTATTATGTGAAATATAATGCTATACTAAAAACAACAATTATGAATAAAAAAAGAAAAAACAATATTAATTTTTTTATTTATTATGTATATGTATTATTTTGAGGCCTCATATTAAAATGCGAATTTAGACCAATAAAATTATTGAGACGTCCTTTTGATTGATTTGGTGTGGTTACATCCGCATACTTTTTCCCTCCATTTTGTCTTCGCTAAAACGGGATAATATGAAATAATTGAATCCATAGTTTTAGTTTTAGAGACAAGGGAAACAAAATAATTCAATGAATCCTAATTTTTAGAAGGGACATGTGATAAAAGAATAACAAAATAATTGGATCCCTAGTTTTAGGATATCCAGTAACATGAAATTAGGAGGAAAAATATTTGGATTCACCTTATTGGATAGGTATTAGTCCAGCAATAATAAAGTAATCCTTAAGACTAAATCTCACTAGAAAAAGTCATCCTTTTGACTACTAAAATTGTTCCTTGTTATGCTATTATTGTTATGTAAAATGTCACCATATAAACAGTTTGATTTTTTTCACTCTCTTTTCTATGCTCTCACTATTTTTTTTTAGTTCCCTTGTATTATACTGATGGAGTTTTTCAAGGAATTACTTACTCTCTTTTGTACTGCGGTAGTTGTTTTCGGCGGCGGATTTTATTACTTCACTTGCCTGTTTGGCCCCGCGGAGCTGAAGGGTAAAACAGCCGTTCAACTTTCTGGTGGTTCTCTAGATAAAGAGAAAGTTAAAGAAGGATACGAACAATATTGGTCGTTCTTCCAACGGGGTGTTAATGGAAATGATCTAAATGCATCTGATAAAGTGCCTGCATTCGTTGACACTTTTTATAATCTCGTCACTGATATATATGAGTGGGGTTGGGGCCAGTCTTTCCACTTCTCCCCAAGTATTCCGGGGAAGTCTCATCGCGATGCCACGCGCATGCATGAGGAAATGGTGGTGGATCTCCTGGATCTAAAGCCCAAAGCCCGCATCCTTGATGCTGGTTGTGGGGTTGGTGGCCCGATGAGGGCTATCGCGGCCCATTCAGGTGCTAACATCGTTGGCATCACTATTAATGAGTACCAGGTGGAACGGGCCCGGGCCCACAACAAGAGATCCGGGCTTGACTCGCTTTGTGAGGTGGTTTGTGGCAATTTCCTAAAAATGCCCTTCGATGACAATAGCTTCGACGGAGCTTACTCGATCGAAGCTACATGTCATGCCCCAAAACTCGAAGAAGTGTATACAAAGATCTACAGGGTGTTAAAGCCTGGATCACGGTATGTTTCCTACGAGTGGGTCACGACCGAATTATATGATTCTGAGGATCCTGAACACGTGGAGATAATTCGGGGGATTGAAAGAGGCGATGCATTGCCCGGGTTGAGAAGCTACAAGGACATTGCTGAAATTGCGACCAAAGTAGGTTTTGAGGTGGTGAAAGAAAAGGATTTGGCTAAGCCACCCGCGGAGCCATGGTGGACGAGGCTCAAAATGGGGAGGATTGCTTACTGGAGGAATCATATCGTGGTGACGATACTTTCTTGGCTCGGGATCGCCCCTAAGGGGGTCGTTGATGTCCACGATATGTTGTATGTGACTGCTGATTATTTGGCTAAAGGTGGCGACGCTGGAATTTTCACTCCCATGCATATGATTCTTTGTAGGAAGCCTGAATAGTACACAATATCGATGCGACGAATAATCATGCCTAGTCTAGTTTAGCACTAGTATCAATTATTTTTGGTGTTTGTAGTGGCATTATTAGTACCTAGGTTAGTACCATTATAGGCAGATATATAGATAGTTCGATTAAAAATAATTCCTAATTTGCTTGTCATCACAACATCAATGACACATGAGGGGATTGTTTCATGTTTCAATATTTTTTTTGAAGGTTAATAACAATATCTACATATATTTTTTGCCCATAATATGGAAACACCCCCTCCCCCCAACACCCCACCTACCCACTCACCATTGCTAATATAATTTGAATTAGATGTTTGTTTTGCAGCTTTGTGCAGCGATGGGAGAAAATTCATAATTCGACGTAGGAGTTTCTGAATTACGAGTTGCTTTTTTCATTGCGATAAGGATTCCAAGAACTACAAGCATCATCTTAAAATTACATTAGTTTTAAAATATTTAATTTGCTGGATAAACAATAACAAACTTTAATATAATGCAATAAGTATACAATTTTCATGTTCATTGAAACTAACTCAACCTCAAAAACTAACTTACGAGGAGACAATTGCCCAAGACCATATAAGGAGACTAAGGACCCGGTGGGACTCCAACGTGTATAAAACAAAATTTGTTCTAGATTGACGGAAATTGATTTTTTCAAGTTGACTACACGCCTGGAATGCCGATTTCACAGCTTCGTGCACACTTGATCAGCCATTTGATCTTGAGCTTGGAGTGTTCAAATCATGATCCGTTTGATCTTACAGAAACTTGACTTTATGGAGTACATCTAACCCAAATATGGAAGATTAAAGTCTGGATTGACCAAGACAAATTTTTGAAGTTGGCGAGGAACCATACTTTTCGGTTGAGGTTTTAATGAGCAATACATGGCGCATCCCCTCTTACGGCTTGGCAACAAGAAACTTGGAGAAGCTTTCTTTTTACTTTTTTCCATCCTTGATGAGAAAATTTCTGCCAATCCCCTCAAGGCTCAAATCTTGGCGCAAGAAACTCCTTGCATCTTGGCGAAGAAGTTTATAGAGCGTCTCAACCTTCAAGATTCAACATGGCAAAAATTATTTGTGCAACTTGGCAATGAAAAATTTGACGTAAAGCAACATTGGTTGATGGGAAGGGGAGCCTTGGAGTAACTGGTAAAGTTGCTACTATGTGATCAGGAGGTCACGGATTCAAGCCGTAGAAACAACATCTAACAGAAATGCAAGGTAAGGCTGCGTACAATTCACCCTTTTAGTAGTTGGAGGTGTTAATTGCGATGGCTGAAAATGAATGCATGATGGTTGACGATGTGTTGGTGCTAGTTGGACATGTTGTTAGTTGTGATGGTGGAGATGGTTGTTAATAGAGATAAATTGTCGCGATGATAGTTATTGAAGTGATGGTAGAGGTGGTGTTACTAGTGACAATGGTGGTGGTCGTCGAAGAATGTGCAGAGGTTGTGATGTATTAGTGGTCGTAGTTAGCGGTGATGCTAGTTGTGATAGATGGGGATTGACCGGTAGTGGTTGATGATGATGGTGCTGTTGACGGCTGTGGTGACGGTAAATATAATTAGAATAATAAAGATAGTAGGTGTGGTAATGATTGACAATAGTGGTTGGTAGCGATATTTGTTATCGATGGTAGTTGTGATGATGGAGGTATTTGGTGGTTGACAATGATGGCGGTGGCAGAGGTGGTGACTGGTGATTATGAATAGAGTGGCGGTGAATATTATCCAACATCAGACTACCTATTCAGACCTATTAAGACTTCATTCTAGATCTGAATGATTAAAACCTATTCAGACCTATTAAGAGCTAAAATCTTAATAAAAAACAAATGCACTTAATGGTCTGAAGTCTGAACCATTCAGATTCAGATCTCCATTAAGTTCAAACAAATGAGCCTTAAAAGTAGGATGCAATTCAGACAAAAAAGAAAGCTAGGAAATAAAGAGAAATAAGCATTAACTAGTAGCAAAAGAGGATTACAAGCTAGGAAATAAACTAGATAAGTTAACAAGTAGGCACTAAAGGCAATTCTACCCAAAAAAAAAAAAAAGTACTAAAGGCAACAAACTTATTAGAAAAGTCAGAGAAAATACCCTATTAAGGGCTAAACTACATCCAAAATGGCAGAGACACATCTCAACTTTAAGGAACGTGTGCCTATGTGGACCCTTCAGTGTGTTGTGCCACGTAGGAACTAAGGGTGTCAAAATTACACTTTTAATTAGCTCGGAGGTAATAAGACCCCCTTTAAGTTGAGTTATGTCTCAACCGTTTTGGGTATAGTTTAAGGATGAAATAGAGCATTTTCTCGAAAATATATATGGCTGGCCTTACATACGTATTGTTCATAAAGAGAAGACGTAGATATACTACTTGGCCTAATTCCCCTTCCTCATACATTTCTACCACTAAAATTTGGATTCACAAATTGATCACTTTGTTCCATTCTTCTTTTTACTTGGACCAAATTTTTATTGTTATATGGATATCTTTGTTGATGAAATGGAACATTATGAGCAACAATACTATAAGTACCGGGAGGATGAATACTTTCTTGGAGCGCGCCCGTTATGAGCGGAGTATGCTCAAGCTTGCAAATGCCTACAAGGGTTAGAAAATCTATTTGCCTGCATTTTCTCGACTTCAGGGAGAGAATTTACCGCTGCGGGCTCCTTCATTTCCACTAATGTGATCTATCAAGAAGTCTTATTAACTTTGCGTCGTTTGGCAATCATGAAAAGGCCATGGCTGACGATCGGGAGGTTATGGAGGCCTTTTTATACCACTATAAGTCAATCTTACCCTAGCATGGAGGATGGACTAATAATGTATTTCGGTGTTCTTATGGAAGAGGCCGATAAGCTGGATCTGGATCAGAATCATATATGATATTCAGTTTGGTCGAGATGCGCGACACCCCTTTTAGTACCTTTCCTCAAAAATGTTATTTTCGTTTGTACTTCGGGTACACAGAATCAGTATATGCAGAACAATAACTTCAACTAGAGTTCAAGTATAAACAAGAACACAATGAAGTATATCAAATATCCTCAACACAAGATCAAAATGACCTTTCCAAGAGGTGTATTTTATTCTTTCAGAAAGTAGATGAAACAAAAATGAATAAGGCCAAGTCGTTCGAATTCAAG
Source organism: Capsicum annuum (assembly GCF_002878395.1). Lineage (NCBI taxonomy): Eukaryota > Viridiplantae > Streptophyta > Magnoliopsida > Solanales > Solanaceae > Capsicum > Capsicum annuum. Next base: position 1,333,652 of record NC_061121.1, read on the forward strand.
GAGTTTCCTTAAGGAAATAATTCCCCTCACTGTACCCGAGGTTGTGGAATTTTTCCTTCCAGGATAAAATGGCCAAACAGACCAATTGTAGAGGTACCTCAAACAATTAGAATATCTTCGAACGCACAGAACATTTTGATTGATCACACAGAGTAATTTGTAAGACAGAAGTATTTTGTATTCTGAAAATTTCTTATGTAAACCTGTGGATGAAAGCAGGTTTATATAGCCACAAAATGCCTCTTCTGAAAAGTGGCAAAGGTTCATCTAAAAGGTGTAACCTTTTCTGAAAATTCATGTCCATTGGTCCAAACAATGTAACTGTTCTGAACAGGCATACCATTTCATGAATAAGTGTGTCAGTTCATCAAAACAATGCATCAGTTTACTGAAACAGTGCATCAGTTCACCGAAATAGTGCATCAGTTCACTGAAACAGTGGCACCAGTTCGATGAAGTATTGCATCAGTTTGAATTTCTGTCTGCATGTATAAATGGAGTACCAAAACCAAAAAATATTTTACTATGTTTTTTGTATTTTCGGATTAGATTTTTGTCTGGATTTCTTCATTTTCGTCAAATAAACTTTGTCCAAAAAGATAGATCTCATCGATCGATCATTTGCTAAATCCAAATCCAAATCTAAATCCAACCCTTGTGGAGTTCGATGGATTCTTATACCTAAGATCACATCTGTAACTCCAAGGTCTTTCATATCAAACTTGCTCTCGAGCATTCGTTTTGTTGTATTTATGTTATAAATATCTCTACTGATGATCAACATATCATCCACATATGAACATACAATGACTTGGTGATTTGGAGTGTCTTTAATATAAACATATTTTTCACATTCATTTATTTTGAATCCGTTTGCCAACATGGTTTGGTCAAACTTCACATACTATTGTTTAGGTGCTTGCTTTAGTCCATACAATGACTTAATAAGTGTACACACCTTATTCTCCTTCCCTAGAACCACAAAATCCTCAGGTTGTTCCGTGTAAATTTCTTCCTCCAATTCTCCATTTAGGAAAGCGGTTTTCACATCCATTTGATGGATTTCAAGACCATATACCACAGTCAAGGCAATTAACATTTGAATTGATGTTATCCTTGTTACTGGCGAGTATGTATCGAAGTAATCAAGTACTTTTTTTTGTTTGAAGCCTTTTATTACAAGTTTTGCCTTGTATTTGTCAATAGTACCATCCACTTTCATCTTCCTTTTGAAGATTCATTTAGAACCTAAAGGTTTATTTCTGGGAGGAAGGTCAACCAATTCCCATGTATGGTTGCTTAAGATTGAATCTATCTCACTATTGACTGCCTCTTTCCAAAAGGATGAATCCGAAGATGCCATCGCTTCCTTAAATGTTTGAGGCTCATTTTCCAAAAGAAATGTCACAAAATCTGATCCAAATGAAGTAGACTTTCTTTGACGTGTACTACGTCTTGGATTTTATTCATTATGTTCATTCTCAATTGGTTCATCACGAGGTCGTTTAGATCCTCTACTAGACTGTTCATGTCTAAGTTTATACGGGTAAATGTTTTCAAAAAATTCAGCATTATCTGATTCAATTATCGTGTTTTCATTAATATCCGGATGTTCGGATTTATGAACCAAAAATTGACATGTTTTACTACTTTTAGCATATCCTATGAACACTTAGTCCACCGTTTTAGGTTCTATCTTAACCCTTTTAGGTATAGAAACTTGAACCTTCTCTAGACACCCGCACACTTTGAAATATTTCAAGTTGGATTTCCTTCCTTTCCATTTTTCGTAAGGAATTGATTGTGTCTTACTATGGGGAACTTCGTTGAGTATACGATTGGATATAAGGATAGCCTCCCCCCATAAGTTTTGCGGTAAACCAGAACTTATAAGTAAGGCATTCATCATTTCCTTCAAAGTTTGGTTTTTCTTTTCCGCAATTTCATTAGATTGAGGTGAATATGGGGCCTTATTTTGATGGATTATTCCATTCTCTACACATATTTGCGCAAAGGGAGATTCATATTCTCCACCCCTATCACTTCTTATCATTTTGATCTTTTTATCTAACTAATTTTCAACTTCATATTGCCTAAATGCATCTATTGCTTTATCCTTACTATTTAGCAAGTGGACATAACAATATCTAGTGCAATCGTCAATAAAAGTTATGAAATACTTTTTCCCATCACGTGATAGTGTTGACTTCATATCACAAATGTCAGTGTGTATTAAATCTAAGGGATTGAAATTCCTTTCAACGGACTTATAAGGATGCTTTACATACTTCTATTCCACACACGTTTGACACTTTGATTTATTGCACTCAAAGTTTGGTAAAACTTCTAAGTTACTCAGTTTTTGTAATGTTTTGTAATTAACATGGCCTAAACGTTCATGCCATAAATCATAAGACTCAAGCAAATAAGAAGAATTCAAACTTTTATTTATTTCAACAGTCATTACATTTATCTTATAAAGGTCTTCGATCAAATATCCTACACTTCACCACATATTCAACCAAAACCGATACCCCTCTCCAAACCACACTAAACTAAATTTCCTTCATCTAAGTAGAAGAAGAGGACAAAATAGAATCCAAAGAGAATGAGGCCAAGCCTCAAGATGGAGAGAAAATAGATGGTAAAGTGCAAGAATAATATGAAGAAAAGAGGGAAAAGGAAAGGGAAGTTGCGGGTAGTGAAGTTAGGATGGAAGAAAAATGCTTGTTTGTGGGACTTGCCCACAAAGGTTCCTTGATGCTTACTAACCCAAAGGCTAGAATTTTACCTAGCCTTGATTCTCCTTATTTAAAGGTTCAAGCCTATGAATTATCAAAGAAGGATCAACAAGAAATCTCGCATGAAAGTGGCCTCAAAAGATCCTTGGCCGAAAGCTTCGAAGGAGTGGATTGTCCTAGTCCAAACCGAGGTAATGTTGCTATTCCCTATATTTCCTTGAGCTTAAATTATTGTCATGTGATTCCTTATGTTGAGGTTTCAGAAGTTCTTAGTGTGGGTGTGCATGTTTCTTCTCTTGTTAGCTCTCTTGATATGTGTAATAAACCATGTACACCTAAGATTAGCTCACTACTTGAATATAAGGATAGAGTAATTGAAAACTTTCAAGTTAGTGTTGATACTAATAATGATGGTCTTGATATTGAACATGGTCCTTTGAACTTGTGTGATGAAATCCCTTATATTAATCTTGTTCATAGTGGCCTTGAGTTTGTCCAAGTGGTGGGTAATGCTTTGAATGATTATGAACTTGGTAACCTAGTGAAAGGAATGAGTCATCTCGACTCAAACCTTTATCTTTTGCTCTCATTTGACCCTAAAATACTCTTGAAATGTGAAGGTTATAGTTTCTGGTCGTGCTCACTTACTTTTGATATTGATGCTATTCATGTCTTTGGTCTCCTATATGCTAAGCTTTTTATGTCAAATACCAAGGATAAGTGGACGTATGTTAAGTGTGAACCACCTTGGAGTGATGATATAATTGTGGTACTAATGCTAACCCTCCTACCAAGAGGATTGTGTGCTTGTTTTCTTCCCTCTTTAGTTTTACAAGGTGTGAATTTGAGGACAAATTCCTTTTAAGATGGAGAGGATTATACAAGCATGAAGATACAAAGAGTACGACATATTGTCAAAGGTTCAAGTTGCTGATTGAAGACCCTTTTGGAGCCTTTCAAGCCTTGTTCATGAAAATAGGAGCTTAGCCTTCAACCAAGGGAGTGTATTTGCTAAAATGTGAAGAAGAGATTTTAATACACTCCAAGGCAGACTTGAATATATTCCAAAGGTGCCTCAACTTAGAGACATTATGGTCTTTTGAGACTCCCTTTTTACACTCCAAAGGAGCACCCTTCATTAAGGGTATTTTGGTCTTTTATGTAATAAGATATAAATAGACTCCTTAGGTTTATTTTTCATTAGACTTTGATGAAATTATTGAGAGATACTCTTTAGTTGTAGTTTTCTTCCTCTCTTAGAGAGAGAATCTGAAATTAGGGTTTGCACTAAGTGATGGATTTCACTTGTGTTGACAAATTGGCAAGAATGGTTGGTGCTTGGGGAAGGTGACTCCCTTTGTGTCTACTTAAGAGAGTGGTTTGAACTTTCATTTGTAAGGTGTGATTGGAGATTTGATACATCTCCTTTTGTTTATCATCTAGTGGAAGTAAGGGTCACTCTACTATCTTTACATTTATGCAATCTTTCTTCTTCATCGCCTTTTTAAGTGTTGTTTTCTCTTTGTGTGCTTGCTGATTTTTGCATATCTAGTATCAATTTCATATTTTAGCCTTTCTTTAGGCTATCACATAGCCTAAACGTTCATTTCATAAATCATAAGACTCAAGCAAATAAGAAGAACTCAAACTTTTATTTATTTCAACAGTCATTACATTCATCTTATAAAGGCCTTCGGTTAGATAGCCTTTTCCTACATACATTTCTCCTTTGCTAATTACAATTTTTCTAGAAATGGTTACATATTTGAATCCGTTCTTGTTTAGAAGTGAAACAGAAATTAAATTCCTACGTAACTCCGGAACATACAAGACATTGTTAAGTGTCAAGACCTTTTCGGAACTCATCTTTAAGCAAATTTTTCCTGTTCCTTCTACCTTAGCCGTAGCGGAGTTAGCCATGTAGATCATTTCTTCTACTTGAGCTGGAGAGAATGATGAAAACAAATCCTTGTTGTCACATACATGACGGGTGGCACCAGAATCCATCCACCATTTGTAAGGATTTCCCGTCAAGTTGCATTCTGAGAACAAATCACACAGATCATCGCATTCTTTATTGGATTCAATCATATTTTCTTGATTCTTTTTCTTGGCTTTCTTTGGGGCATGACAATCTGTGGACTTGTGGCCAATCTTTCCACAGTTGAAGCATTTTTCCTTGAACTTTTTCTTGGGTTGATTGCTTCCTTGTTCAGCTTTCTTCCTTTTCTTGGAATTGTTTTGGTCATCTTCTACAATATGTGCTCCATTAAATGTAGAATTCCCCTTTGAACTTCTTTTGTAAGCTTTATTATCCTCTTTAATGCGAAGTAGGACAATAACATCTTCTACAGTTATCTCCTTGCGTTTATGCTTTAAGTAGTTTTTGAAGTCTTTCCACAAAAGTGGTAGCTTCTCAACTATCGCTACTACTTGGAAAGAATCATTCACAATTAAACCTACAAAACAGTTTATGTGAGTGTTAAGAACATTTTTAATTTGTTCAACTAAGGTATTTTTCAAAGATATACCTTCTGATAGGAGATCATGCATGATGACTTGCAACTCTTGTACTCGAGAGACAACAGATTTGCTATCTATCATTTTGAAGTCCAGGAACCGTGCAATAAAGAATTTCTAAATTCCCGTATCCTCCATCATATATTTTCATTCAAGTACCCCCCAAAGTTCCTTTGATGTCTTGGTTCCACTATAAACATTGTAGAGGTCGTCTTGGAGATCACTCAGAATATAATTCCTGCAAAGAAAGTCCGAACGTTTCCAAGCTTCTACAATAATGAAGCGGTCTTTGTCCGAGGTTACCTCAGGCACCTAAGGAGCGTCTTCGCTAGTGAACTATTGCAGAAATAAAGTGGTGAGGTAAAAGAACATCATTTGGTACCACCACTTGAAATCAATGCCCGAAAATTTTTTGGGCTTCTCCGCCGGTGCCGTTGTTGGAAGAGCATTTGTGCGACTTGATGTGGCAATATTAGTTGCCCCCACAAACGTTGTCGCATCCATCATTTGAATTTCGTTAGTCATCTTTCCTGTCAACACAAGACAGAAAAATTTTGTATTTTCAGAATACTACTTATAAAGTTAAATAACTTTTCAACTTTTTTTCTTGTTTCTAATTAACGATGAAGTTTTTATAACTTTAAATCGTTAACCGAGTGAACTTTAACTTATGATGAAGATTTTATGTCTTCTAATCACTAGTTAGATTCAAGCGGAGTAGAAAGCTTAAAGCTTTATCTCCAAAAATAAGTTATACAAATTTTGTAAAATTAATTTATTTCCTTAAGATTGTGATGTTCGTTTGTACTTTGGGTACACAGAATCAGTATATGCAGAGCAATAACTTCAACTAGAGTTCAAGTATAAACAAGAACACAATGAAGTATATCAAATACCCTCAACACAAGATCAAAATGACCTTTCCAAGAGGTGTATTTTATTCTTTCAAAAAGTAGATGAAACAGAAATGAATAAGGCCAAGTCGTCCGAATTCACGGAGTTTTCTTAAGGAAATAATTTGCCCCACTGTACCCGAGGTTGTGGAATTTTTCCTTCCAGGATAAAATGGCCAAACAGACCAATTGTAGCGGTACCTCAAACAAATAGAATATCTTCGAACGCACAGACGGGAGTAATTTGTAAAACAGGAAGTATTTTGTATTTTGAAAATTTCATATGTAAACCTGTGGATGAAAGCAGGTTTATATAGCCACAAAATGCCTCTTCTGAAAAGTGGCAAAGGTTCATCTAAAAGGTGTAACCTTTTCTGAAAATTCATGTCCTTTCATCCAAACAGTGTGACTGTTCTGAACAGGCATGCCATTTCATGAATAAGTGTGTCAGTTCATCGAAACAATGCATCAACTTACTAAAATAGTGCATCAGTTCACCAAAACAGTGCATCAGTTCACCGAAACAGTGGCACCAGTTTGATGAAGTGTTGTATCAGTTCAAACTTCTGTATGCATGTATAAATGGAGTACCAAAACCAAAAAATATTTTACTGCATTTTTTGTATTTTCGAATAAGATTTCTATCTGGATTTCTTTATTTCCGTCAAATAAACTTTGTCCAAAAAGATAGATCTCATCGATCGATCATTTGCCAAATTAAAATCCAAATCCGAAGCTGAGCCGAGCGAGTGACGACGACGACGGCGCAAGACATCTCTTATTTCTTGCCTCACTTACCATGTGGAGTAAGTGTTCTTATTATAAACACTTCAAAGTTTCCTTCTCCCACCAATGTGGGAGAATTAGTGGATTTCTAATTTGGAGTACACTTTCTAAATTGGGTGTTTCCTTTCCTCCATCATTTTCCATTTTCCAACACTTCATACACACTTTGAACCCAACAATCCCCCACATGAATGGGAAATGGCTATTTTTCGTAAAATTTGTACGGACAAATATGTGATCATCAAGAAAAGACTGATTGCATCTGGATAATTGGGTTTCCCTTTGAACTTTCCGTAGTGAACATGCATCGGATGAACTTAGTCAATCAGTAGATTTGATATCTTTGAGCCGTCGAGATTTAATGTACACCTAGACAATATATGTCACACAACCAGCCTTTTAACATTTATGGTTCCCATGGTCTTGTTCTTTTCAGCCATGAACACGTCCCAGTTTTATGAGAGCTTAGAGAATAGGCCTTTAATTACATTCTCTTTGAAGTGACTTCCACTTCGCCCTCACATAGGTTATTTCTAAATGTTCAACCTGTAGATTAAACTGTTTGATCAAATTTGCCAAATTTAGATAATCATTAAAAGACTTTTCACCTTAAGTCTTATCCTAGTTTACTATACATTGTCTACATCATGAGTATGGGTTGGGTAATTGACAATGTTGAACCTATCAGCCACAACTTTGTTTGATCTCCTTGAACTTAGCTCTTGGGATCTCCAGTCTTCTAGGTAGAGTTACCGTCATGTTGACTCGTCCTAGGCCTTAAACCCATTCCCTTGGATATTCTTTCTACTCCTTCTCTAGATAGGCTTTTTGTAAGTGGATTCGACACATTATCCTTTGACTTTACATAGTCAATAGTGATAATTTGATTAGAGAGAAGTTCCCTAACGGTATTATGTCTCCGTCGTATGTGACGAGATATACCGTTATAAATCATGCTCCCTGCCCTACCTATTGCCGCTTGGCTATCAGAGTGTATACATAATGATGCCATTGGTTTGGGACAATACGGAATATCTTTCAAGAAATTTTAGAGCCGTTCTTCTTCTTCACCGGCTTTATCTAATGCGATAAATTCATATTCCATTGTAGAGCGAGCGATACAAGTCCGTTTGGATGATTTCCAAGAAACTGCTCCACCAATAGTAAATACATATCCACTTATGGATTTTACTTCATTCGATCCGGTGATCCATTTTGCATCACTATATTCTTAAAGTACCATAGGATATTTGTTATAATGCAAAGCATAGTTTTGAGTGTATTTAAGATACCCCAAAACTCTTTTCATTGATATCCAATGAGTTTTTCTAGGATTACTCATGTACTGACTCAATTTACTGATAGAGCATGATAAGTGTGGTCATGTAAAGTTCATTATATACATTAAACATCTCAATATTCTTGCGTACTCCAATTGCGAGTCACTTTCACCTTCATTCTTTCAAAGTGCAAAGCTCTCATCCAATGGAGTCTTGGCAATATCGAATTCCATATACTTAAACTTGTCAAATACCCTGTTGATATAATGAGACTATGATAATGCCAACCCTTATGTAGTTCGATGGATTCGTATACCTAAGATCACATCTACAACTCCAAGGTCTTTCATATCAAACTTGCTCTCGAGCATTTATTTTGTTGGATTTATATTAGAAATATCTCTACTGATGATCAACATATCATCCACATATAAACATACAATGACTTGGTGATTTGGAGTGTCTTTAATATAAACACATTTATCGCATTCATTTATTTCGAATCCATTTGCCAACATGGTTTGGTCAAACTTTGCATGCCATTGTTTAGGTACTTGCTTTAGTCCATACAATGACTTAATAACTCTACACATCTTCTTCTCCTTCCCTGGAACTACAAAACCCTCAGGTTGTTCTATGTAAATTTCTTTCTCCAATTCTCCATTTAGAAAAGCGGTTTTCACATCCATTTAGTGGATTTCAAGACCATATACTGCAGCCAAGGCAATTAACATTTGAATCGATGTTATCCTTGTTACTGGCGAGTATGTATCGAAGTAATCAAGTCCTTTTTATTTGAAGCCTTTTACTACAAGTTTTGCCTTGTATTTGTCAATAGTACCATCCGCTTTCATCTTCCATTTGAAGATCCATTTAGAACCTAAATGTTTATTTTTGGGAGAAAGGTCAACCAATTCCCATGTATGATTGCTTAAGATTGAATTGATCTCACTATCTACTGCCCCTTTCCAAAAGGATGAATTCGAAGATGCCATCGCTTTCTTAAATGTTTGAGGCTTATTTTCAAAAAAAAAATGTCACAAAATTCGATCCAAACAAAGTAGACATTCTTTGACATGTACTACATCTTGGATTTTCTTCATTATGTTCATTCTCAATTTGTTCATCATGAGGTCGTTTAGATCCTCCACTAGACTGTTCATGTCTAAATTTATACGGGTAAATATTTTCAAAGAATTCAACATTATCTGATTCAATAACCGTATTTTCATTAATATTTGGATGTTTGGATTTAAGAACCAAAAATTGACATGATTTACTACTTTTAGCATATCCTATGAACACACAATCCACCGTTTTTGGTCCTATCTTAACCCTTTTAGGTGTATAAACTTGAACCTTCGCTAGACACCTCCACAGTTTGAAATATTTTAAGTTGAGTTTCCTTTCTTTCCATTTTTGTAAGGAATTGATTGTGTCTTACTATAGGGAACTCCGTTGAGTATACAATTGGCCGTAAGGATAGCCTCCCCCCATAAGTTTTACGGAAAACCAGAACTTATAAGAAAGACATTCATCATTTCTTTCAAAGTTCAATTTTTTCTTTACGCAATTCCATTAGATTGAGTTGAATATGGGGCCGTAGTTTGATGGATTATTCCATTCTCTACACATATTTGCACAAAGGGAGATTCATATTCTCCGCCCCTATCACTTCTTATCATTTTGATCTTTTTGTCTAACTAATTTTCAGCTTCAGTTTTATATTACCTAAATGCATCTATTGCTTCATCCTTACTATTTAGCACTTAGACATAACAATATCTGGTTTAATCGTCAATAAAAGTTATGAAATACTTTTTCCTACCACGTGATGGCGTTGACTTTATATCACAAATGTCAGTGTTTATTAAGTCTAAGGGATTGAAATTCCTTTCAACGGACTTATAAGGATGCTTTACATACTTCTATTCCACACACGTTTGACACTTTGGTTTGTTGCACTCAAAGTTTGGCAAAACTTCTAAGTTACTCAGTTTTTGTAACGTTTTGTAATTAACATGGCCTAAACGTTCATGCCATAAATCATAAGACTCAAGCAAATAAGAAGAATTCAAACTTTTATTTATTGCAACAATTATTACATTCATCTTATAAAGGCCTTCGGTTAGATAGCCTTTTCCTATATACATTACTCCTTTGCTAATTACAATTTTTCCAGAAACAGTTACACATTTGAATCCGTTCTTGTCTAGAAGTGAAATAGAAATTAAATTCCTACATAACTCCAGAACATACAAGACATTGTTAAGTGTCAAGACCTTTTCGGAAGTCATCTTTAAGCAAATTTTTTCTGTTCCTTCTACCTTAGCCGTAGCGGAGTTAGCCATGTAGATCATTTCTTCTACTTGAGCCGGAGCGAATAATGAAAACAACTCCTTGTTGGCACATACATGGCGGGTGGCACCTGAATCCATCCACCATTCTCGAGGATTCCCCGTCAAGTTGCATTCTGAGAACATAACACACATATTATCGTATTCTTTGTTGGATTCAATCATATTTTCTTGATCCTTTTTCTTGACTTTCTTTGGGGCCCGACAATCTGTGGATTTTTGGCTAATCTTACCATAGTTGAAGCATTTTCCCGTGAACGTTTTCTTGGATTTATTGCTTCCTTGTTCAGCTTTCTTCCTTTTCTTGGAATTGTTTTTGTTATCTTCTACAATATGTGCTCCATTAATTATAGAATTCCTCTTTGACCTACTTTTGGCAGCTTTATTATCCTCTTCAGTACGAAGTCGGACAATAAGATCTTCAACAGTTATCTCCTTGCGTTTATGCTTTTAGTAGTTTTTGAAGTCTTCTTAAATGGTGGTAGCTTCCCTACTATCGCTGCTACTTGGAAAGCATCATTCACAATTAAACCTACAAAATAGTTTATGTGAGTATTAAGAACATTTTTAATTTGTTCAACTAAGGAATTTTTCAAAGATATACCTTCTGCTAGGAGATCATGTAGGATGACTTGCAACTCCTATACTTGAGAGACAACAGATTTGCTATCTATCATTTTGAAGTTTAGGAACCGTGCAATAAGAAATTTCTTAATTCCCGCATCCTCCGTCTTATATTTTCTTTCAAGTGCCCCCCACAGTTCCTTTGATGTCTTGGTTTCACTATAAACATTGTAGAGGTCATCTTGGAGACCACTCAAAATATAATTCCTGCAAAGGAAGTCCGAATATTTTCAAGCTTCTACAATAACGAAGCGGTCTTTGTCCGAGGTTCCCTCGGGCACCTCAGAAGCGTCTTCTCTAGTGAACCGTTGCAGACATAAAGTGGTGAGGTAAAATAACAACTTTTGCTGCCACCGCTTGAAGTCAATGCCCGAAAATTTTCTGGGCTTCTCCGCCGGTGCCATTGTTGGCGGAGCATTTGTGCGACTTGATGTGGCAATATTAGTTGCCCCCACAGACATTGTCGCATCCATCATTTAACTTTCGTTAGTCATCTTTCCTGTCAACACGTGACAAAAATATTTAGTATTTTCAGAATACTACTTATAAAGTTAAATAACTTTTCAACTTTTCTTCTTATTTCTAATTAACGATGAATTTTTTATTACTTCAAATCATCAACCGAGTGAACTTTAACTTGTGATGAAGATTTTATGTCTTCTAATCACTAGTTAAATTCAAGCGGAGTAGAAAGCTTACAGCTTTAATCTCCAAAAATAAGTTATACAGATTTTGTAAAATTAATTTATTTCCTTAAGATTGTGATTTTCATTTGTACTTCGGGTACATAGAATCAGTATATGCAGAACAATAACTTCAACTAGAGTTGAAGTATAAACAAGAAAACAATGAAGTATATCAAATACCCTCAATACAAGATCAAAATGACCTTTCCAAGAGGTGTATTTTATTTTTCCAGAAAGTAGATGAAACAGAAATGAATAAGGCCAAGTCATCCGAATTCACGGAGTTTCCTTAAGGAAATAATTCCCCTCACTGTATCTGAGGTTGTGGAATTTTTCCTCCCATGATTAAATGGCCAAATAGAACTATTGTAGCGGTACCTCATATAATTGGAATATCTTCAAACGCACAAAATGTTTTGATTGATCACATAGAGTAATTTGTAAGACAGGAAGTATTTTGTATTTTGAAAATTTCATATGTAAACCTATGGATGAAAGCAGGTTTATATAGTCACAAGATGGATCTTCTAAAAAGTGGCAAAATTTCATCTAAAAGGTGTAACCTTTTCAGAAAATTCATGTCCATTCGTCTAAACAGTGTGACTGTTCTGAACAGGCATGCCATTTCATGAATAAGTGTGTCAGTTCATCGAAACAATGCATCAATTTAGTAAAATAGTGCATCAGTTCACCGAAACAGTGGCACCAGTTCGATGAAGTATTGCATCAGTTCGAACTTCTGTATGTATGTATAAATGGAGTACCAAAATTAGAAAATATTTTACTGCATTTTTTTGTATTTTCGAATTAGATTTTTGTCTGGATTTATTTATTTTCATCAAATAAACTTTGTCCAAAAATATAGATCTCATCGATCGATCATTTGCCAAATCCAAATCCAAATCCAAATCCGAAGCCGAGCCGAGCGAGCGACGACGACGACGGCGCGAGGCATCTCTTATTTCTTTCCTCACTTACCATGTGGATTAAGTGTTCTAATTATAAACACTCCAAAGTTTCCTTCTTCCACCAATGTGGGAGAATTAGTGAACTTTCCAAAGTTTGAGTACACTTTCTAAATTGGGTGTCTCCTTTCCTCCACCTTTTTCCATTTTCCATTCACACTTCATACACACTTTGAACCCAACAATCCTCTACATGAATGGGGAATGGTTATCTTTTGTAAAATTTGTACGAATATGTATGTGATCATCAATCAAAAACTGATTGCATCTGGATAATTGGTTTCCCTTTGAACTTTCCGTAGTGAACATGCATCGGATGCACTTGGTCAATCGGTAGATTTGATAGCTTTGAACCATTGAGCTTTAATGTACACCTAGAATTTACATGTCACATAACCATCATTTTAACGTTTATGGTTCTCACGGTCTTATTCTTTTCAGCCATAAACACGTTCCGGTTTCATGAGAGCTTAGAGAATAGGCCTTTACTAACAATCTCTTTGAAGTGGCTTTCACTTATCCCTCACATAGGTGATTTCTAAACGTTCAACCTATAGATTATACTGTTTGGTCAAATCCGCCAGATTTAGATAATTATTAAAAGACTTTTCACCTGAAGTCTTATCCTAGTTTACTATACATTATCTACATCATGAGTATGGGTTGGGTAATTGACAATGTTGAACCTGTCAGACACAACTTGGTTTGATATCCTGAAACCTAGCTCTTGGGATCTCCAATCATCTAGGTAGAGTTACCATCATGCTGACTCGTCCTAGGCCTTAAACCCATTCCCTTGGATATTCTTCCTACTCCTTCTCTAGATAGGCCTTTTGTAAGTGGATCTGACACATTATCCTTTGACGTTACATAGTCAATAGTGATAATTTCATTAGAGAGATGTTCCTTAACGGTATTATGTCTCCGTCATATATGACAAGATATACCGTTGTACATCATGCTCCCTGCCCTACCTATTGCCGCTTGGCTATCACAGTGTATACATACTGGTTCCACTGGCTTGGGACAATATGGAATATCTTTCTTGAAATTTCGGAGCCATTCTGCTTCTTCACCGGCTTTATCTAATGCGATAAATTCATATTCCATTGTAGAGCGAGTGATACAAGTCTGTTTGGTCAAACTTTGCATGCCATTGTTTAGGTGGTTGCTTTAGTCCATACAATGACTTAATAAGTCTGCAAACCTTATTCTCCTTCCCTTAAACCACTAAACCCTCAGGCTGTTTCATGTAAATTTCTTCCTCCAATTCTCTATTTAGGAAAGCAGTTTTCACATCCTTTTGATGGATTTCAAGACCATATACTGCAGCCAAGGCAATTAATATTCAAATCTATGTTATCCTTGTTACTGGCGAGTATGTATCGTAGTAATCATGTTCTTCTTTTTGTTTGAAGCCTTTTACTACAAGTCTTGCCTTGTCTTTGTCAATAGTACCATCTGCTTTTATCTTTCTTTTAAAGATCCATTTAGAACCTAACAGTTTATTTTTGGGAGGAAGGTCAACCAATTCCCATGTATGGTTGCTTAAGATTTAATCAATCTCACTATCTACTGCCCCTTTCCAAAAGGATGAATCCGAATATGCCATCGCTTCCTTAAATGTTTGAGGCTCATTTTGCAAAAAAAATGTCACAAAATTTGATCCAAATGAAGTAGACGTTCTTTGACGTGTACTACGTCTTGGATTTTCTTCATTATGTTCATTCTAAATTGGTTCATCACGAGGTCGTTTAGATCCTCCACTAGACTGTTCATGTCTAAGTTAATACGGGTAAATGTTTTCGAAGAATTCAGCATTATCTGATTCAATTACCGTATTTTCTTTAATATCTGGATTTTCGGATTTATGAACCAAAAATCGACATACTTTACTACTTTTAGCATATCCTATGAACACTTAGTCCACCGTTTTAGGTCCTATCTTAACCCTTTTAGATATAGGAACTTGAACCTTCGCTAGACACCCCCACACTTTGAAATATTTCAAGTTGGGTTTTCTTCCTTTCTATTTTTGATAAGGAATTGATTGTTTCTTACTGTGGGGAACTCCGTTGAGTATACGATTGGCCGTAAGGATAGCCTCCCCCCACAATTTTTGTGGTAAACCAGAACTTATAAGTAAGGCATTCACCATTTCTTTCAAAGTTTGTTTTTTTCTTTCCGCAATTCCATTAGATTGAGGAGAATATGTGGCCGTAGTTTGATGGATTATTCCATTCAATACACATATTTGCGCAAAGGGAGATTCATTTTCTCCGCCCCTATCACTTCTTATCATTTTGATCTTTTTGTCTAATTGATTTTCAACTTCAGTTTTATATTGTCTAAACACATCTATTGCCTCATCCTTACTATTTAGCAAGTGGACATAACAATATCTAGTGCAATCGTCAATAAAAGTTATGAAATACTTTTTGCCACCGCGTGATGATGTTGACTTCATATCACAAATGTCAGTGTGTATTAAGTCTAGGGGATTGGAATTCCTTTCAACGAACTTATAAGGATGCTTTGCATACTTCGATTCCACACATGTTTGACTCTTTGATTTATTACACTCAAAGTTTGGCAAAACTTCTAAGTTACTCAGTTTTTGTAACGTTTTGTAATTAACATGGCCTAAACGTTCATGCCATAAATCATAAGACTCAAGCAAATAAGAAGAATTCGAACTTTTATTTATCTCAACAGTCATTACATTCATCTTATAAAGGCCTTCGGTTAGATAGCCTTTTCCTACATACATTTTTCCTTTGCTAATTACAATTTTTTCAGAAACAGTTACACATTTGAATCCGTTCTTGTCTAGAAGTGAAACAGAAATTAAATTCCTACATAACTCCAAAACATACAAGACATTGTTAAGTGTCAAGACCTTTCCAAAACTCATCTTTAAGCAATTTTTTCCTGTTCCTTCTACCTTAGCTGTAGCGGAGTTAGCCATGTAGATCATGTCTTCTACTTGAGCCGGAGCGAATGACGAAAACAACTACTTGTTGGCACATACATGGCGGGTGGCACCAGAATCCTTTCACCATTCGCGAGGATTCCCCATCAAGTTGTATTCTGAGAACATAGCACACAAATCATCGCATTCTTTGTTGGATTTAATTATATTTGCTTGATCCTTCTTCTTTTCTTTCTTTGGGGCACGACAATCTATGGACTTGTGGCCAATCTTGCCACAGTTGAAGCATTTTCCCTTGAACTTTTTCTTGGATTGATTGCTTCCTTGTTCAACTATCTTCCTTTTCTTGAAATTGTTTTGGTCATCTTCTTCAATATGTGCTCCATTAATTGTAGAATTCCCCTTTGACCTTCTTTCGGCAGCTTTATTATCTTCTTTAATACGAAGTTGGACAATAAGATCTTAAACAGTCATCTCCTTGAGTTTATGCTTTAAGTAGTTTTTGAAGTCTTTCCACAAAGGTGGTAGCTTCTCAACTATCGCTGCTACTTGGAAAGCATCATTCACAATTAAACCTACAAAACAGTTTATGTGAGTATTAAGAACATTTTTAATTTATTCAGCTAAGGTATTTTTCAAAGATATACCTTCTGCTAGGAGATCATTATGATAACTTGCAACTCCTGTACTTGAGAGACAACAAATTTTCTATCTATCATTTTGAAGTCCAGGAACCGTGCAACAAGGAATTTCTTAATTCTCACATCCTCCGTCTTATATTTTTGTTCAAGTGCCCCCTACAGTTTCTTTGATGTCTTGGTTCCACTATAAACATTGTAGAGGTCGTCTTGGAGACCACTCAAAATATAATTCCTGCAAAGGAAGTCCGAATGTTTTCAAGCTTCTACAATAACGAAGCGGTCTTTGTCCGAGGTTCCCTCGGGCACCTCAGGAGCGTCTTCTCTAGTGAACCGTTGCAGACATAAAGTGGTGAGGTAAAAGAACAACTTTTGCTGCCACCACTTGAAGTCAATGCCCAAAAATTTTCTGGGCTTCTCCGCTGGTGCTATTGTTGGCGGAGCATTTGTGAGACTTTTGCCCCCACAGATGTTGTCGCATCCATCATTTGACTTTCGTTAGTCATCTTTCCTGTCAACATAAGACAGAAAAATTTAGTATTTTCAGAGTACTACTTATAAAGTTAATTAACTTTTCAACTTTTCTTCTTGTTTCTAATTAACGATGAAGTTTTTATTACTTCAAATCGTGAACCGAGTGAACTTTAACTTGTGATGAAGATTTTATGTCTTCTAATCACCAGTTAAATTCAAGCGGAGTAGAAAGCTTAAATATTTAATCTCCAAAATAAGTTATACAGATTTTGTAAAATTAATTTATTTCCTTAAGATTGTTATTTTTGTTTGTACTTCGGGTACACAAAATCAGTATATACAGAACAACGACTTCACATAGAGTTGAAGTATAAACAAGAACACAATGAAGTATATCAAATACCCTCAACACAAAATCAAAATGACCTTTCCAAGAGGTGTATTTTATTCTTTCAGAAAGTAGATGAAACAGAAATGAATAAGGCCAAGTCGTCCGAATTCATGGAGTTTCCTTAAGGAAATAATTCCCCTCACTGTACCCGAGGTTGTGGAATTTTTCCTCCCTAGATAAAATGGCCAAACAGACCAATTGTAGCGGTACCTCAAACAATTGGAATTTCTTCGAACGCACAGAACGTTTTGATTGATCACATAGAATAATTTGTAAGACAGGAAGTATTTGTATTTTGAAAATTTAGTATGTAAACCCGTAGATGAAAACAGGATTATATAGCCGCAAGAGCCTCTTTTGAAAAGTGGAAAAGATTCATCTAAAAGGTGTAACTTTTTCTGAAAATTCACGTCCTTTCGTCCAAACAGTGTGACTGTTCTGAACAGGCATGCCATTTCGTGAATAAGTGTATCAGTTTGTTGAAACAATACATCAGTTTACCAAAATAGTGCATCATTTCACCGAAATAGTGCATTAATTAATCGAAACAGTGACACCAGTTTGATGAAGCATTGCATCAGTTCGAACTTCTGTATGCATGTATAAATAGAGTACCAAAACCAAAAAATATTTTACTATATTTTTTGTATTTTTGGATTAGATTTTTGTCTGGATTTCTTTATTTTCATCAAATAAACTTTGTCCAAAAAGGTAGATCTCATCGATCGATCATTTTCCAAATCCAAATCCAAATCCGAAGCCGAGCGGAGCGAGCAATGACGACGACGGCGCGAGGCATCTCTTATTTCTTGCCTCACTTACCATGTGGAGTAAGTGTTCTTATTATAAACACTCCAAAGTTCCCTTTTCCCACCAATGTGGGAGAATTAGTGAACTTTTCAATTTGGAGTACACTTTCTAAATTGGGTGTTTCCTTTCCTCCACCATTTTCCATTTTTCATTCACACTTCATACACACTTTGAACCCAACAATCCCCACATAAATTAGGAATGGCTATTTTTCTTTAAAGTTGTACAGACAAGTATGTGATCATCAAGCAAAGACTGATTGCATCTGGATAAGTGGTTTTCCCTTTGAACTTTCCGTAGTGAACATACATCGGATGCACTCGGTCAATCAATAGATTTGATATCTTTGGACTGTTGAGCTTTAATGTACACCTAGATAATATATTTCACATAATCAGCCTTTTAACGTGTATGGTTCTCACGGTTTTATTCTTTTCAGCCATGAACACATCTCGGTTTCATGAGAGCTTAGAGAATAGGCCTTTACTAATATTCTCTTTGAAGTGGCTTCCACTTCTCCCTCACATAGGTGATTTCTAAAAGTTTAATCCTGTAGATTAAACTGTTTGGTCAAATCTAACAAATTTAGATAATCATTAAAAGATTTTTCACCTTAAGTCTTATCCTAGTTTTCTATACATTGTCTACATCATGAGAATGAGTTAGGTAATTGACAATGTTGAACCTGTCAGACACAACTTTGTTTGATCTCCTTGAACCTAGCTCTTGGGATCTCCAACTAGGTAGAGTTACCGCCATGTTGACTCATCCTAGGCCTTAAACCCATTCCCTTGGATGTTCTTTCTACTCCTTCTCTAGATAGACCTTTGTAAGTGGATCCGACATATTATTCTTTGACTTTACATAGTCAATAGTGATAATTCCACTAGAGAAAAGTTCCCTAACGGTATTATTTCTCCGTCGTATGTAACGAGATTTACCGTTATACATCATGCTTCCTGCCCTACCTATTGCTGCTTGGGTATCACAGTGTATACATACTAGTGCCACTGGCTTAGGCCAATACGGAATATCTTCCAAGAAATTTCAGAGCCATTCTGCTTCTTCACCGGCTTTATCTAATGCGATAAATTCAGATTCCATTGTAGAGCTAGCGATACAAGTCTGTTTGGATGATTTTCAAGAAACTGCTCCTCCATCGTTAGTAAATACAAATCCACTTGTGGATTTTACTTCGTTCTATCCGGTGATCCAGTTTGCTTCACTATATCCTTCAAGTACCGTAAGATATGCAAAGCATAATTTTAAGTGTATTTAAGATACCCCAAAACTGTTTTCATTGTCATCCAATGAGTTTTATTGGGATTACTCGTGTACCAACATAATTTACTGATAGCGCATGCTATGTCTTGTTGTGTACAGTTCATTATATACATTAAACATCCCAATACTCTTGCGTACTCCAATTGCGAGTCACTTTCACCTTCATTCTTTCGAAGTGCAAAGCTTGCATCCAATGGAGTCTTGGCAATACCGAATTCCATATACTTGATCTTGTCAAGTACCTTTTCGATATAATGAGACTGTGACAATGCCAACCCATGTGTAGTTCAATGGATTCTTATAACTAAGATCACATCTGCAACTCCAAGGTCTTTCATATCAAACTTGCTCTCGAGCATTCGTTTTGTTGCATTTATGTCAGAAATGTCTCTACTGATGATCAACATATCATCCATATATAAACATACAATGACTTGGTGATTTGGAGTGTCTTTAATTTAAGCACATTTATCACATTCATTTATTTTGAATCCGTTTGCCAACATGGTTTGGTCAAACTTCGCATTCCATTGTTTAGGTGCTTGATTTAGTTCATACAGTGACTTAATATGTCTACAAAACTTATTCTCTTTCACTGGAATCACAAAACCCTCAGGTTGTTCCATGTAAATTTCTTCCTCCAATTCTTCATTTAGGAAAGCAGTTTTCATATCCATTTGATGGATTTCAAGACCATATACCGTAGCCAAGGCAATTAACATTCGAATCGATGTTATCCTTATTACTGGCGAGTATGTATCGAAGTAATCAAGTATTTCTTTTTGTTTGAAGCCTTTTACTACAAGTCTTGCCTTGTCTTTGTCAATAGTACCATCTGCTTTTATCTTCCTTTTAAAGATCCATTTAGAACCTAACGGTTTATTTTTGGGAGGAAGGTCAACCAATTTCCATGTATGGTTGCTTAAGATTGAATCTATCTCACTATTGACTACCTCTTTCCAAAAGAATGAATCTGAAGATGCCATCGCTTCCTTAAATGTTTGAGGCTCATTTTGCAAAAGAAATATCACAAAATCCGATCCAAACGAAGTAGACGTTCTTTGACGTGTACTACATCTTAGATTTTCTTCATTATGTTCATTCTCAATTGGTTCATCACGAGGTCATTTAGATCCTCCACTAAACTGTTCATGTCTTAGTTTATATGGGTAAATGTTTTCAAAGAATTCAGCATTATCTGATTCAATTACCGTATTTTCATTAATATCCAGATGTTCGGATTTATGAACCAAAAATTGACATGCTTTACTACTTTTAGCATATTTGAACACGCAGTCCACCGTTTTAGGTCCTATCTTAACCCTTTTAGGTATAGGAACTTGAACCTTTGCTAGACACCTCCACACTTTAAAATATTTCAATTTGGGTTTTCTTCAATTCCATTTGTCGTATGGAGTTTATTGTGTCTTACTATGGGGAGCTTTATTGAGTATACAATTGGCTGTAAGGATAGCCTCCCCCCATAAGTTTTACGGTAAACCAGAACTTATAAGAAAGACATTCATCATTTCCTTCAAAGTTGGAATTTTTCTTTCCGCAATTTCATTAGATTGAGGTGAATATGGGGCCGTAGTTTGATGGATTATTCCATTCTCTACACATATTTGCGCAAAGGGAGATTTATATTCTCCACCCTATGACTTCTTATCAATTTGATCTTTTTGTCTAACTAATTTTCAACTTCAGTTTCATATTGCCTAAACGCATCTATTGCTTTGTCCTTACTATTTAGCAAGTAGTCATAACAATATCTAGTGCAATCGTCAATAAAAGTTATGAAATATTTTTTTCCACCATGTGATGGTGTTGACTTCATATCACAAATGTTAGTGTGTATTAAGTCTAGGGGATTGGAATTCCTTTCAACGGACTTATAAGGATGCTTTGCATACTTCGATTCCACACACGTTTGACACTTTGATTTATTGCACTCAAAGTTTGGCAAAACTTCTAATTTACTTAGTTTTTGTAACATTTTGTAATTAACATGGTGATACAAGCATAAAGAGCACAAGGATTACAAGGTCTTATAAAAGCTTCACGCTTCGGATTGTCAAAGGTTCAAGCCTCGGATTTGAAAATGCTTGAAGACGTTTTGGAACCATTACAATGCCTTGTTCAAGTTGAAGATTGGAGAAAGGGTTCTTACACTCCAAAGTCGCCTATACTTGGGATTATTAAGGGAAATATTATCTTTTGATGTCTCTCTTTTACACTCCAAAGGAGCACCCTTCATTTAGGGTATTTTTGTCATTGTTATGTAATAGTATAAATAGACCTATTAGCTTCTATTTTCCTTAGACTTCGATGAAATTGGATATTACTCTTATATTGTAGTTTTTAGTCTCTAGTTTTTGCTCTTAGAATCTGAAAAGTTATGAAATACTTTTTCCCACCACGTGATGGTGTTGACTTTATATCACAAATGTCAGTGTGTATTAAGTCTAAGGGATTGGAATTCCTTTCAATGGACTTATAAGGATGCTTTGCATACTTCGATTCCACACACGTTTGATACTTTGATTTATTGCACTCAAAGTTTGGAAAACCTTCTAAGTTACTCAGTTTTTGTAATGTTTTGTAATTAACATGGCCTAAACGTTCATGCCATAAATCATAAGACTCAAGCAAATAAGAAGAATTCAATCTTTTATTTTTTTCAACAGTCATTACATTCATCTTATAAAGGCGTTCGGTTAGATAGCCTTTTCCTACATACATTTCTCCTTTGCTAATTACAATTTTTCTAGAAACGGTTACACATTTGAATCCGTTCTTATCTAGAAGTGAAACAAAAATTAAATTCCTACATAACTCCGAAACATACAAGACATTATTAAGTGTCAAGACCTTTCCGGAAGTCTTCTTTAAGCAAATTTTTCCTGTTCCTTCTACCTTAGTCGTAGAAGAGTTAGCCATGTAGATCATTTCTTCTACTTGAGCCGGAGCGAATGACGAAAACAACTCCTTGTTTGCACATACATGGCGGGTGGCACCAGAATCCATCCACTATTTGCGAGGGTTCCCCGTCAAGTTGCATTTTGAGAACATAGCACACAGATCATCGTATTCTTTGTTGGATTCAATTATATTTGCTTGATCTTCTTCTTTTCTTTCTTTGGGGCACGACAATCTATGGACTTGTGGCCAATCTTGCCACAGTTGAAGCATTTTCCCTTGAACTTTTTCTTGGATTGATTGCTTCCTTGTTCAACTATCTTCCTTTTCTTGAAATTGTTTTGGTCATCTTCAACAATATGTGCTCCATTAATTGTAGAATTCCTATTGGACCTTCTTTCGGCAGCTTTATTATTCTCTTCAATACGAAGTCGGACAACAAGATCTTCAACAGTCATCTCTTTGCGTTTATGCTTTAAATAGTTTTTGAAGTCTTTCCACAAAGGTGGTAGCTTCTCAACTATCGCTGCTACTTGCAAAGCATCATTCACAATTAAACCTACAAAATAGTTTATGTGAGTATTAAGAACATTTTTAATTTGTTCAACTAAGGTATTTTTCAAAGATATACCTTCTGCTAGGAGATCATTATGATAACTTACAACTCCTGTACTTGAGAGACAACAGATTTGCTATCTATCATTTTGAAGTCCAGGAACCGTGCAACAAGGAATTTCTTAATTCTCGCATCCTCCGTCTTATATTTTTGTTCAAGTGCCCCCTACAATTTCTTTGATGTCTTGGTTCCACTATAAACATTGTAGAGGTCGTCTTGGAGACCACTCAAAATATAATTCCTGCAAAGGAAGTCAGAATGTTTCCAAGCTTCAACAATAACGAAGCGGTCTTTGTCCGAGGTTCCCTCGGGCACCTCACGAGCATCTTCTCTAGTGAACCATTGCAGACATAAAGTGGTGAGGTAAAAGAACAACTTTTGCTGCCACCACTTGAAGTCAATGCCCAAAAATTTTCTGGGCTTCTCCGCCGGTGCCATTGTTGGCGGAGCATTTGTGCGACTTGATGTGGCAATATTAGTTGCCCCCACAGACGTTGTCGCATCCATCATTTGACTTTCGTTATTCATCTTTCCTGTTAACACAAGACAGAAAAATTTAGTATTTTCAGAATACTACTTATAAAGTTAAATAACTTTTCAACTTTTTTTCTTGTTTCTAATTAACGATGAAGTTTTTATAACTTCAAATCGTCAACCGAGTGAACTTTAACTTGTGATGAAGATTTTATGTCTTCTAATCACTAGTTAAATTCAAGAGGAGTAGAAAACTTAAAGCTTTAATCTCGAAAAATAAGTTATAAAGATTCTGTAAAATTAATTTATTAGAACAATAACTTCAACTAGAGTTCAAGTATAAACAAGAACACAATGAAGTATATCAAATATACTCAACACAAGATTAAAATGATCTTTCCAAGAGGTATATTTTATTTTTCCAAAAAGTAGATGAAACAGAAATGAATAAGGCTATTTCCAAAGCCGAGAGAGCAACAACGACGACAATGCAAGACATCTCTTATTTCTTGACTCACTTACCATATGGAGTAAGTTTTCTTATTATAAACATTTCAAAGTTCCCTTCTCCCACCAATGTGGGAGAATTAGTGAACTTTCCAATTTGGTGTACACTTTCTAAATTGGGTGTCTACTTTCCTCCACCATTTTTCATTTTCCATTCACACTTCATACACACTTTGAACCCAACAGAAAATAGAGATGAGTAATAAAAAAATAGAAGGGCTCCCAATTACCAAAGACGCGCCCGTGAGCACTTTCCAGAGATCGAGCTACTTTTTGTTGGATGAAGATAATGGCGAAGAGAACGAACCTCTTGCCTTTGGATAAAAGCATTTGCAACTTGTTGAATTGGTCTATTATAATGACTTGGAAAATTACCATATCAAACCATTAGTTGCCATGTATTACAGAATGAGAGTTTTGATCTATCTGACTAGTTCTGGCAAATGGAGCAACGTTATTATAAGTTGCTGAGTGGTCATGAATGCTTCCTTGAACCCTAGGATTGTGTCATCACATTGATAATAGATGTACTTTCTTTCCTTAGTACGTAAATGGATGGACAATGGATCTTCATGCCAAATTCGTCGAATGGGAGTACGTGTACTAAGCAAATGTACTACAATTTCTTCTCATGTTGTTAGTCTCGAACATCTACGAACCGAGATTCCATCAGGCTAATTTTGAATAATAACTAGTAGTTGAGTGATCACTTGAAAAATTAACTCCTCCATTAGATCGGACAAGGAAATAATCCAATGTATTTATTGGTCATTTTCTTCTTCGTAACATAGTCGATATGTTGCTGAGATGTGAAATAAGGACATGAATATCTGTTCTCCTTTTAGATCAAGCAGTAATATACCCGATATCTATTTAGAGAGGATTTTATCGCTCCTTTGGTGACATTGATAGAAATTGTCAGCAACAATAAAGGAAAGTAAACTCGAAGTGCTTTTCATTTCTCAATTACAAGAGTTCTTAAATAGATAAAAGCTATAATAACAAAACACGCTGTTAATCCTAATTATTTTGATCTAAACTCACTCCACTAATCCTCTAGCCTAAACAATAGGAAACAACTTATTTCACTTCCAAACAATAGCAACAAAACAAAACACTACCCCACAATTATAGGGAAAGAATGCCCATTACTTCTCAACGAAAATGGAGAATCGTTGAAGGCTTGGATCATTTCATTTAATATTTAATCTATTTATTTAAATAATTTTTTTAAAATATATTTATTTCATATCTATATGTATTAGTACTCCAATTTTATTTGCTATTTATTTTATATTCTATAAATGCGTTAAAAGTAGTTAAAAACAAAGAAATTATGGATCAAAATTCTAGAAATTAATTGATTTTTCAAACTGAACCTTGATGTATAAATATTAACAGGATAATGTTTACAACAAAACATCTAGCATTTATTAAAAGCCGCTGGCCCATGGGCTGTGCAATGTAGGTTGGGTCAGCTTATGGGGCCAAACGTTAATAGTAAGTAATCACTATTTACTATTATTTAGAATTTAGCCGCCTTCACTCTTGGCAGCGGCAATCGTCTTCTCCTTTGTAATGCATACCTTAGTAACTGCAATCTCATTCGCCAATATAATATTCAAAGTTTAACCAATCACTGTTGGAATAAATATTTGGTTAATATTTCTGTTTAGCTAGTTATATTATTGCTCCTTAATTGTTTATTAATATCTCTATTTGATTTGAATTGTCATGTAAAAAGTTATGCAGTTTCGCAATTGTTAGGATTTTTTTTTTGTGAATTTGAGACTTGATTAGCAAGTAGAAACACCACGGAATCATTCAGTATAATGTTTTATAAGAAAAGTGGATTTAATTCTTGTGCTCTTTTGTGAACAATGAAATTAGTTTCTAGTGTCACACCCTTTTTCCAACTCCGAAAAGATTTGATTTTAAGTTCGAAAGAGTTTTATTATTAAGGTGACAAAAATGAAAAATTTGTTTCGAAAAAAAAAAAAGGACTATTTACATTATTATTTTTTCTTATTCAAAATCGCCACTTGGCATAATCTGGTGTGCCAAGTCACCTTTGGAAAATCCTTTTCGAAACGGTTTGACTCTAAAAACTGATCCGCGAACAGAGATTCCGGCTAAGAAATTCTGTTGACCGAGGGGAAGGTGTTAGGCACCCCTCGATCCCGTGGTTCGACCACGGTCGCTTGGTGGAGCGTATCGACTAATTTGACATTACAAATGTACAAACCACATAAACACACAAAATAAGCAAACAAACAAATCACACAAAATTCAAAACAGACCAAAATAATGTTCAGTCCAAATTATACAATCCAAAATAAAAGAGATGCTGAAATATAAAACCTATTCTATTCTAAACTAATCCTAAACTAAACTCCACCCGACATTCCGGGCCTTGATCACGAGCCTCCTTTGCATACATGCTACTTCGGGGCATTCCCCGGACAAATCAATACAAATCCTTCGGGGCATTCCCCGGCCAAATTGTACAATTGATCCAAAAGTGATAAAACAGAACCATTCAACACACATTTCAACCATTCATTAATCCAACATTCTTAAATGGCCTACTCGAACCTACTATGTGCCTACCCGCTCGACGACATACCACGTACGACATTGACAATGAATCAAAATACCATAATATTCACTTTAATCAATTTTTTAATTCCCGCCCCAACTTCAATTTTATCAATCATGCCATCAAAATTATTCAAATTTTGTTTCAAATATCGCCAACATAGTATCATCAAGCACATAAATCATAATATCAACCAAAATCCAACAACCATAATCACACCACACAT
This sequence comes from Capsicum annuum, assembly GCF_002878395.1. Taxonomy (NCBI): domain Eukaryota; kingdom Viridiplantae; phylum Streptophyta; class Magnoliopsida; order Solanales; family Solanaceae; genus Capsicum; species Capsicum annuum. Next base: position 1,360,374 of record NC_061121.1, read on the forward strand.
AATCACAACCAATTCAAAATCAAGATGAAGAAAAGGGAAATGGATTAAAGAAAAGGACCTCAATAGAACATTCTCGTAGATAATAAAGAAGTCCGAAACCGAAATCCTCGAACAAAGAACCCCAACGACGAACACGCCAAATCAATAAACCGAGATCACCGACCGAGCAAATTTCAACCCAGAATAAGACCTCAATGTGAAAACCAAAATCACGAATATTGATATGACTTAGTCGCGGAAACCCCCAGAAAGCAATATCGAACGAATCCCGCAACAGACAAAACCCGAAACACCCTAAAACTCTAATAAAAGAACTGAACCCGATAGAAATCAAGCTCAGGCGAGCTGACAGCGACAAAACCAGTTGGAATAGACCAGATTCCAGCTAGGTCTCGTCTCGATATCGAAAGAAAATAAGGGATTTTTCAGCGATTTATGACTGATTCGGCCCAAAAATGATGACGGACATCAATTCCGATGCGGATATCAACAGAAAACACGAAAAAGAATCGGATTTCTCCCTGTTTTCAGATCTCTTTGCCAAATCTCCATCTATTACCCCTCCATTTTTCGTCTCTCCCTTACTAAGTGTGTGTGTGCAAGTGTTTTCTAGCTAGAGCAAGTGTATGTGTGTGTGTGAATCGTGAGGTTTGTGTGTGCATTAATGGTGGTTTCTCGTGAGTGAGATCTGCTATGGTGAGGATGATGGATCGTATATGGGTGAAGTATGGTGAATGGAAAATATTAGTGAGGGTGTCTGTGAGTATGCTGGTTCATGGAAGAAAAATGAGAATCCCTGGTTAGTGTGTTGTGAAGATTCGTGTCAAAGAGAAGAAGGATTTTCTCCCCATTGCTCTGTGTGTTTTCTCCCCTTTCTTCCTCTCCCTCTCGCAGCTCTCTCTCTCTCATAGATTTTTCTCCGATCGTGTGGGATTTAGTGATTATGCGAAGAAGAAAAGGAAACAAAAACAGAGTTCAAAAAAATGGCCATCCCCTGTATTTTTGTGATCTGTGAGAGGAAAACCAAATGAAGAAGAAGAAGCCCCCCAAAAATTCTCGATGGTGTGTGTATTTATTTTCTTGTGAAATTGTGGAGAAGGACCCCTATTTTTTGTGAATTGTGTATGTGTATATATCTGTTCTTTACCATAGATTCCCAATTGTGGTCCCTCCTAGTTATTGTTGTTGTTTCTTGGAAGTTTCCTCCATGTATATTTCTTTGTGGACAAGAAAAAGAGAGGGTGGGGTGTTGTTTTTTACTTGGAGGGGTAAGAGTTAGGTGTCTTATTTTAATTGAAAGGGTTGTTATGATATTAAAAAGGATAAAAGTTTATTAGGAATTTTGTTGAGAGTTGTCTTTTTTTTTTTTTGTATTTTTTTGTGGGATGTAATTACATGGGTGAGGTTATATGGTAGGATAAGGTAAAAATGGATAAAAAATGCTATCGGAAAGGGACAAAATTACGTGTCTACATCTAGAAATTGGATCCATAATTTCTTTGTTTTAATTACTTCTAACACATTTATAGAATATAAAATAAATAGCAAATAAATTGAAGTACCAATACTTATAGATACTATCTTTGAAATAAATATATCTCAACAAATTATTTAGATAAATAGATGAAATATTAAATAAAATGATCCAAGCCTCCAATGATTCTCCATTTCCATTGAGAAGTAATGGACATTCTTTCCCTATTTGTGGGGTAGTGGTTTGTTTGTTGCTGTATTGTTTGGAAGTCATATTAGTGGAGTTAATTTAAATTAGAATAATTAGGAGCAATAGACGTGTTTTGTTATAGTAATTTTTATCTATTTAAGGACTCCTGTAATTGTGAAATAAAGAGCAGTTCCATTGGAGAGATAAAATCCTCTCTAAACATATATGTATCATACCACTAGAAATATTAAAGAATATATATATATATATATATATATATATATATATCCAGATTTGATATATAGTCTTGTTTTTTACCAGATTACGCATCGATTTGTTGTGTTTCCCTTTGGAGATGACATTATTGTCACTAGTGTCCATCGAACATTCATGATCGCTTTGCTTTTGACACCTTTCCTCGGAGTTACCGCTTATGTTTTGGAATGTCCAGGGGAGGAAGTTTCTCCTCGGAGTTACCACTTGATCTAAAAGGTGAACATATATTCATGTCCTTCTTTCTCATCTCAACAACATATTGACTATATTACAAAGAAAATGATCAGCAAATACATTGGATTATTTTCTTGTCCGATCTAATGGAGGA
>NC_061121.1:1365640-1386118 GCF_002878395.1 Capsicum annuum
AAGGACTCTTGTAATTGTGAAATAATGATCAGTTCCATTGAACTTTCTTTTATTGTTGTTGACAATTTCTAACAATGTCAGTAAAGGAGAGATGAAATCCTCTCTAACCATATATGTATCATACCACTAGAAATATTAAGGAATATATAACCAGCTTTGGAGATGACATTATTGTCACTAGTGTCCATCGAACATTCATGATCGCTTTTGCTTTTGGAATGTCTAGGGGAGGAAGTTTCTCCTCGGAGTTACCGCTTGATCTGAAAGGTGAACAGATATTCATGTCCTTCTTTCTCATCTCAGCAACATATCGACTATATTACAAATAAAACGATCAGCAAATACATTGGATTATTTTCTTGTCCGGTCTAATGGAGGAGTTAATTTTTCAAGCGATCACTCAACTACTAGTTATTATTCAGAATTAGCCTGATGGGATCTATGTGCCGGTAAATGTTGGAGACTGACAACATCAGAAGAAGTTGCAACACATTTGCGAGGCAAACCTACTTCCTTCACCAAGTTGTTGTATGGCTTCAACGAATTTGGCATGAAGATCCTCTGTCGTTGTTGTACACCTTCAACAAATTTGACATGAAGATCCTCTGTTGTCGTTGCATGGCTTCAACGAATTTGGCATGAAGATCATGTGTCATTGTTGCACGCCTTCAACGAATTTGGCATGAAGATCCTTTGTTATTGTTGTACACCTTCAACGAATTTGACATGAAGATCCTCTGTCATCGTTGCATGGCTTCAACGAATTTGGCATGAAGATCCTCTGTCGTTGTTGCATGGCTTCAACGAATTTGGCATGAAGATCCTCTGTCGCTATTGTATGGCTTCAACGAATTTGGCATGAAGATCATGTGTCATTGTTGCACGCCTTCAACGAATTTGACATGAAGATCCTCTGTCGTTGTTGTACGCCTTCAACGAATTTGACATGAAGATCCTCTGTCGTTGTTGCATGGCTTAAACGAATTTGGCATGAAGATCCTCTGTCGTCGTTGCATGGCTTCAACGAATTTGGCATGAAGATCCTTTGTTGTTGTTGCACACCTTCAACGAATTTGGTGTACGCCTTCAACGAATTTGACATGAAGATCCCCTGTCGTTGTTGCACGCCTTCAACGAATTTGACATGAAGATCCTCTGTCGTCGTTGTACGCCTTCAACGAATTTGACATGAAGATCCTCTGTCCACCCATTTTGTGAGAATACTAATAAAACTACATCTATTGTTAGTGTGACGACACAGTTCAGGGATTAAAGGAAGCATTCATCATTCAGCCACTTATACTAATGTTGCTCCATTTGTCAAATCAAGTCGGATAGATCAAAACTCCAATCCTGTATTAACATGACAACGAACGGGTTCTCATGGTATTAACTGGGAAAAGGAGGTACTGAGAAAACAAGATATCTACCCGTTGAAGAAGCACTCTGTCTACCATGAGTACGCGTCAATAAAAATGGATATCCTCTGAAAATTGCTGGCTCCTCAAGAGTTGTGACAACAAAATCCATGGAAACCGTGACTCGAGGGAACTTTAGCAAGCATGGAGCTCCAACTTCAAAATCGTTCCCTGAGAAGAGCTTAATGCGAGTGGCATGTGATGAATCCACTCATGACTGTGGGAATACACTGGGAATGTTGTCGTTGATCCAAATGGTGAACAAATTCTCATCTTAGCAAGACGACAACAACATATCAAACTGTATCACAAAGAAAATGACCAAAACATTCATTGCATTATTTCCTTGTCCGATCTCATGGAGGAGTTTATTTCTCAAGCGCTCACTCAACTACCAGTTATTATCTCAGAATTATTTCCCTGATACACATAATTGCATTTCTGGACCGCTTCAAGGCCTTCTTATTATATGTAGAAATGGAATGTCACGGGGAAATACGTTCGATAATATTTCATGGATTTATTGTTATAGGTCTTTGTAGAACTCAAAACAATCTTCCATCTTCTGTTTTGTGAAGTTTTAAGAATCACATGAACTAATTTTTTGTATTCTCTTTAAACATGAGACGTGGATCTCCTTCTTGAATTTATTTTCATTATGTTCCTACCATGCCTTCTTTTGTTTTAGGAAAATGAAGAGTACTATTATATGTTGATATTTATGCTTTGCAGAGAATTGAACATATTCACAGATCATATATATAGCTTAATCATCACCTAATCTAATTGTGTTAGTGAAAAATATTTACTTGTTCTGAGAGCCCTCGAAAATCTCGTCTGGTTCAAAACCTTAAGATGTTTGATGATATCTATAAACATTCCATCTTTTTGTTGGGTTCGAAATCGAGAGAGCGTCATGCGGAAGCTTAAAATTTGCAAACAAAGATGGTGATAATACAAATGACAAATAAAAGTATATATACTAAAAAGACATATTATTGATATTATTTGACCAATTGACTTACACATAAAAACTAATATTAAAGAAAACATAAAATTATTGGGAGAAAGTAGGTCCAAACTCTTTCCTCCAAGAAAAGAAGTTAGCCAAATATGGAAAAAATTATATTTTTCTTTCAAGAAAAGTAAAAGTAATTATCGTATTACTATTATTTTCCTTCTAGAAAAAGTAAAACTTAATTTTAGTAATAAAATCAAAGCAAAAACACTAACACTTTTTTGATCCAATTAAAGCATTTTACTAAAGTAGTACGAAAGAGAAAACTGCAAAAGGTTACAAAGTTCAAGATTGCCTCATACGCCACAGAAAAACAGATTACCAAATTAGAACGGCAAAGATATCGATGAACTAGGGGTTTGCGGACCAGTAACCATGTATCTACATTAAGAAGATCCACTAAATATTTATAATATTTTTATTAAGAACCAAATTATTATAGTACATCGAATTGAGGTCGCTGTAGGAACCCATAAACTGGAAGAAACATAGTCCACAAATGAAAATAATCTTAGCAGAAACAATTGAAATAAAAAGATAAAAGGGTCAAAATCATTTTCCCTCCTCAACTTTGTCTTAAAAATCAAACCCCCCTCAACTTTGAACAATAATCATACTCCACCCTTTATCCTAATTGACTTTTTAAAATTTCTATTTTACCCTTTATCATCATTTTTTTTTAACTTCTTTAAAATCATCATATTTTCATTTTAAAAAAAAATCATATAACAAAATTTTCATAAAAACATAAACATTATCTTCTAGGAAAAAAAGTAAGAAATACTAATTAAGTATATAAGCTAATGATGATCTTTATGAAGTAAATTAGCATAATGAGAAAATTAATTTTATTAATAATAACCAAAACTATAATATTTATTTTACAAGTGAAAATAATAAGTAATACTAATTTTATAAACATATTTCAATGCAGAAAATACAAACAATAAATAAAAGCGATAAGCCTCTAGTACCACCCCGAACTATGGTCAAAGTTGTTACGACACACTTCAACTTCACAGGGGTCCTACTATCCCCTGAACTCAAATTTAACGTATTTTTGTCATTTTTTGTGCTAATGTGACACCTTTATTACATAAAATGGAGCCCATATCAAATATGTCACACCATCTAAAACGATTGACAAAAATATGCTAAAATTTAGTTTAAGGGTAATAGGACCCCCGTGAAGTTGACGTGTGTCGTAGAAAATTTGGTCATAGTTCGGGGGTACTAGATATTTTTCTCGAATAAAAGTAAGGTTAAATTTTAAAGATTATATTTATTTATGTAAATTATAAAATATGTAATACTCTGTTAATGACAATCACAACTTATTTACTGATATAGCCAATAGATAATATCGTGTCTTATCACTTGATTTTCATACTAAAAATAGATATTTTAATTTATCTGCTTAATTTGTGAAATCAAGAGAATTGTATTATGTTTTTTTCTACCCTTTAGTGTTAATTAACTATATAAAGTAACAATATAGATAAATTTAAAGTTTTAAATTATCATTAATAAAGTTAATTTAGCAAAATATACCTCTAAGTAAAATTTTCTTAAGGATTGTGTTATATCAATAAAAAGTTAAGTAATATGAAACGAATTTAGTAAGAGAGTGATAAAATACGAAAATATGCGCACATGCATGTACATACATATGTATATATACATACTTAGGAGTGGGTTGTTTAGAAACAAGTTATTCCGAAATTAGTTATCACAAAATAAGTTGTACTAACATGAGAAAATTGAAGGAAAGGTGTCTTTTAAGTCTTGAATGAAAGATTGGTGACATTGACCAACAGATAGGGTCAAACATCATTAGGAAACTTGATTAAGTTAATTGTGGTCTTGATTAATATTTTCAAAACTTTCTAATCTTTTCAAAAATACAAATCAACCCAACCCACACCCCTCTTCAATCCAAATCAACCACTCTCTCTCTCCAGCTTCTCTCAACTCTCTCCCAACTAACAATTCTGCAAAAATTTTCCCTTCAACCTCCAGCGATAAATAGTCGGGCGGATTTCTTTTCTACTTTCAACCGTCAATCGACGTGAATACTTCTTTGGCGACAACAACTTTGAGTTCTTCGTCCTCTCATTTTCTTTTTCACAGGTAAAAAATTATGAGGAACTTGAGCCAACTACTCTTCTGGTATTGAAATATGGACTGAGTAAAATCCTAATTTCTAGCATTTCTGCATTTCTTCTTCTCGTTGTCGTACTATTGATTCAAATTTATTGGTGATTTTTTGTCACAGTTGATGTTCTTAGTGTGTGTGTGTGTGCGTGTGATATGTTGGTGTTGCTGGGTTGATTTGTTGTTTGTCTTGGTAGAAATGGTATTACAACAGTTGAAACATCTGATGTAATAGATGAAACATATGATGCAACTGATGAAAATCTGATGTAACAGATTAAAAATCTGATGCAACTATGAAAATTTGATGCAACAGGTGAACAATCTAACAGATCATTCATCTGTTGCGACAGACGACTCTTCTGTTTGGAAGAAATCTAAACAATATTGATCCAACAGATAACTGATTAGTGATTTATTTTTATTCTTTCTAACGGTTTACTCTTTATTTTACAACAGATTAGGACTGTTTTTATTCTTTCCAATGATTTACTCATCCGTTGCAACAGGTCAATTATCTGTTACAACAGATAACATTCCTGATGCAATAGATTAGTGATTCATTTCTATTCTTTCCAACGGTTTACTCATCCGTAGCAACAGATCGGTTATATGTTTCAACAGATAAAATACCTAGTACAACAGATTAGTGATCTGTTTTTATGATTTCCAATGGATCAGTTATGCGTTGCATCAGATAAAATACCAGGTACAATAGATAGTGCTATTTTTATGGGTCCCATGGATTACTCATCCGTTACAATAGGTTGGTTATATGTTGCAACAGATAACATACCTGGTGCAACAGATTAGTTGTCTGTTGGAACTGTTATATTATGTTATGCATTAATCAATTATAATCTATGTTATGTTCCTATTAATTTAAGATAACATGGCTTCCAAAAGAAAAGAAATTGAATCAAGCCCAAGTAAAGGAACAAGTGCAGCAACTCAGCTACATCCACCACTCTATGATCTTGCTTTACAAGCATTATCTCAATCAGGAGCAGAAGATAATGAAAACGGGAGGAGGAATCTTTCAAAAGAGATGACCCAAATGCTAATAGCACTTCTATCGAAGAGTTGGTCAAAACCTTCAGCATTGATCATTATCCTGTGAGAATGCAGTGCGATGGTGCCACAAATTTAATGGGTGATCTCGTGGTTAAGTCAGTCATGGGAAAATCTTTTGATGCCTTCAGAAAAATACTATGGTCAAAACCTTCAGCATTGATCGTTATCCTGTGAGAAACAATGATAAGATAGATGAGGTGTGGATAAATTATTGTGGCATGCCTGTTTGTTTTGGTTGGGAGGAGTTTGCCATAGTTACCAGACTAAAATGTTATCCTCCTTCTCCTTCTTAAGTTATATCTAATTTTACCCAAAAAAAAGCACCCCGCACACCCAAAAAAGGAAAAGGCAAGTCGAGTGATCTTGATGACCTGGTGTCCATTGTTGGTCCAAGCTTTAAAAACAAAAATCTGATTGAAGCGTTGAAAGGTAAAGGACTTTCAAAGAAGCATAAGCAATCATTGTGCTTGGTTTGGTTTGTACATAATGTTCTTTGGGCGAGAGAAGTTAACAACAATATAAGCCTCGGTTTAATATATCTCTCCGAGGATCTTTAGGCATTTAACAGTTATCCTTGGGGTTATGAAATCTTCAAAATGACGGTCGAATATTTGTTGACTCCGTTAACGCCAAAAACAGTCAACTTATATGGTTTTTCATGGGCCTTCATGGTAAATATTTCTTTTATCATGATATGATTCATCATTTTTTATTCAATAATGTTTTTTATTTATTGGCGTTATGTTATAGGCTTGGGCATTTGAAGCCATTCCTTATTTGAGACAACAAGTGAACTACCAAGAAGAAGTTTCCTGTCCAAGAATTCTGAGATGGTTGTCGGCCAAAACCGATAAAAATGCAAAATTTTTTTATCTTTTCAATCCCCCCAAGGAAGCAGTAAGTCCAATTCTAATCAAGTTTTTGTTTTAATGAATGATTAAATGATTTCATCATCATTCTTAATATATGTACCGATTTATTTTAGATTGTCCATCTATGACTTGTTCCGAATAACCGAGGGTTGAAGATGCCATTTTTTCATACTTTACAGTCTGTGCAAACTTTATCGGACCCTAAGTTCGTTGATAGAATAAAAATGAAATTTTTTCGAGCAATAGCCATCACAAGAAAAACAATTTTGGAGGGTGAGGCTAATGATGCTCCTCTTACAGTTTTTGAAACAACAAGCCATTATGATTATTATCATAATGGTTGTACAGATTTTCTCTCGATTTTGCCGTATTTAGCGAATGTTATTCATGCAAATATCAAGACTGTAAGGTGAAACACGATGGAGTGATTAATGCTATTAATGCACTATCTGCTTCTGTAAAGGAAATGATATCTAAGAGGGGTGTCATTCCATCAAAGAGGATTTCATATCCAGACACTCCACTAGAGATCAAGGCGGCTAAGAGGAGAAGGAAAGACACATCCAAGGCATCATCAATCATAAAAAAAAGTAAGATTGCAATGCCTCTATCATTGTCTTGCACCGATGTTCAGTATGCAATGGCCAAAGAAGAGTAGCATGAGCTGAAGAAGGTGAATGTAAATCATCTGTTCCGAAAAATAAACAAGCACATATCTTTTTCAACAGATGATACATATGCTGAAAATTATCAAACAGATGTATACATCTATTGCAACTGTTGTCTAACCTGTTGTATCAGATTCGTTATCTGTTTCAGCAGATGAGTCTTATGTTGCAACAGATCGGTCATCTGTTCGAAATTATTTTACTACTCTAATTTACCTGTTTGAATTTGTCCCAACGGATAATCCATCTGATGCAACATAAGACTCATCTATTTTAACAAATGGAAAATTTGTTGTATATATCTACTTAGCATTGACAATTCTGGTTTTCCAGGTAGATGTCACAGCTACTGCCGAAGAGCATAATATGACAATTGATAATCCATCAACTGCTTCCAAAGATGAAGAAAAAGTGGAGCCTGTCAGTTTGGGAGAACGAAAGAATTATCCATTTGAAGGGTTCAACATCTCGGATGAGGCTCCAAAAAAACTAACACAGTTGATCAATGACTATTCAGAATGGATTGCCGATGGGCTGTTAAAGCATCATGCCGGTAGGTACATAAATCAATTTTATGGATATTGGTTTATACAATTCTTGTTGTAAGAACCTAACATTAACACATATAAATCATCATGTAGAAAACAAAATGACGAGCGCTACAATGTGAATGAATCAAGTCTTGGTTTTGATATGTTCGACTTTGTTATTGCACATCCCAGAATGAAGAATTGGTTCTATTTGATGCCACAGCCCCAAACTTGCTGGAATGATGAGGTTTAAAGGTCATACATATTACTATTAATTAATACTTTATTAAATGTATCTACGTATAGATTTTTTCATCATGTAATTCGAAATATTTGATAATATGTGCAGCATATCAATGCCATTTTTTACTACCTCCGAAAGAAGGCCAAGTTGCAAACACAAGAACAATACAGATACACAACAGGCAATTGTTGTACAAATTTTACATCAATAATGCCTACGATAGGTATTGTCAACAGCAGCCAAAATTTTCCCGAAATGAGGAATGCTTAATCAACATCATCAAAGGTTTTAGCATTCCGACTGGCTTACCTTGACATGTGGTCGATGAAGTGTACATCCCAATCAATTATGGTGATGAATTTCATTGAGTGTTGGATGTCGTCGTTCTAAAAGAGAGGCGCATCCGAGTTTATGACTCGATGTCACGAAGGAGACATTCCAGACTGTCGTCTGAGATACAAAAGCTGACTAAAATATTTCCTACTTACCTTGATATGAGTAGATTTTTGGATCAAAAGGTTTATACTGATTGGTCGACGATTGAAGCATACAGGGATAAAATGGCTAATCCATTTGATGTACAATATGTTGATGGAATTGCTCAACAAACCATTGGTATCCTGTAAGTTTAAGTGTCATGATTTAGTTTCATTTCACAAATTTCACAACGCTTGCATGAACTACAAGATATGAATTATCTGCTTTTTTATAATGCAAGGATTGAGGTCCTTTTGTTGCCGCCTATGCCGAGTATTTGAGCGATGGATTACAAGTACCAAATGATGGACTTGATTCTGGATTACTCCGCAAAAGCCATGTTGTTCTTTTATGGAAATATGGAGAAGCGAAAGCTCAGAAGCCGTACGCAACCAACGTTAAAGATCCACGATGACCAAAGTCGAATTCCATAGCACTGAATGAAGAACATCTTGTCCATATTGATTAGATCTTTATAGCTTGAGTCCATCAATGTAATAACCTATCCTTCTTAGTTTAACTTGTTGATTTATTTGTAAAGTAGATTGTTTGTACTCATAATGATTTTTTTTTACATTTTATTTATTTGTTAAGTTATTTCATGTAATTTTCGAAGGCTTCGATTTATTTTATTTTGTCTATGAATATAATTAATTCTAAGTTTTGAACATGCTAATTGAAATGGAGTACTAGATTCAAATATCGCAACAGATAATACATCTGCTGCAACAGATGATATATCTTATCAGATAGATTTACACATATGTTGCAACATGAGATGCAACACGTAGGTCATCTACTGGAAATTATATAACAGGTCTTCCTACTTTTTTGATTTGCTCCAATAGATTATCGATCAGTTGCAACAGATAAGTTATATGTTGCAACAGATCGATAATCTTTTGCGACAGACAGACGGGGAACATCTGCATAATGCAACAGATGACCAACCTATTCCAACAGATAATCAATCTGTCACAACAGGTACTATATCTGTTACGATAGATATAAAATCTATTGCATTATAAAAATTCAACTTTGCCAGACATAAAAATTATTACCCCTATATGTTTAGTGAATTGGCTTGAAATGAAAATTTTTTATCGTGTTCGTCTTTGTCTTTGTACATATTATTTTTTATACACGGGCTCCAACAATTTAGTTAGTACCCCATATTCCCAGACCCATTGCATCTTTCCCACAATGGTGTCGCACACACTGATTATTTGTGTGCCGATCAGCAAACACTCGATGTATGCAAGCAAGTATGGCCCGTACGCTGCACCGGTTGTATTTTTTGGGATTTGGATATTCTTATTTCGACCTTCAAAAACCCATGATTCCTTCGCCAAGAATTCATCCGGCAAATGATCCAGCAACTTACTCTGCGTCAACAACTTGGGAATCAACTTCAAGAGTGGCTGCATGTGGGTTAAAAACATCTTCTCACTGAACACAGGTAAGTTGCAGTCATAAACCTTAATATTTCCCTCGTATAGTAGTATCTCAAAAGTGAGAAAATGGGTGACATCCACATTCATGACTGGAAGAATTCTCTTTGCCTTGGTCCAGCTCTTGCTGTGTGAATATGGCCTCTTCTCTCTAATATATTTAATCACTTCTATTGGAATGTAGAAACTAAATGATCAAATACCGAGCCACCCAAATAAGCTATCTTACAGAGTTTAGCGTACCTATCCTTGAAATTGTTGTAGAAGTTGAGGTCCATTATTCTATCGGCAGCATCATAAGCATCCGGGTACGCTAATTGCCTGCCCCTCATGAGGCAGAGAATTTTATCAACATACTGTGGTATAAGAAGACAATTTTTAAATAGGTTAGTAATTGAAAAGAATAAAAATACAGTTGAAAGAATCCAATGTAGAGGATTCTCTGAATCAGTTCATAGATTACCCAACCAACGCAACTTATGCAATAGATGTGTATTATGTTGCAATAGAATACCAAGTTTTTGCAACAGATTACATATCTGCTGCGTAGATTATTCTTCATGGAGTAGATTGGAAGGGTAGGTTAGAAAAAGTAAACTGACCTTGTCCTCGTACCACATGCATATATTTGTCATATTCGAGAAGTCTTTAGCGGCAAATGAATGGATGGTGTATTCTTTTTGAACCTTCATCTTGATGAATTCTTTCAGTTCCTTCTTATTTTCCTTGCCAAGCACAGCGAATATGTCCACCTTCTTCGGTGGCCGCTGAACTTCAACAACTATTAGAGAAGGGGGAGTGTCAATTTTTGTTGATTTCAGAACGGAGAGAATTTGTCTAATTTTTCTTCTCTTTCTCCTAACCTCTACTTTAGGAGTGCATGCCTCCCTCACCTCGTTAGATGGTATGACACCCCTCCTGGATTTCAACTCCTCGACAGCTTCAGCAATAGCCTTTAGCTTGTCGAGGATTTTATCCTCTCTGTCCTTGCACACTTTGCATTTGCAATGAGAACATGAGGGTAAGGAGGGGTGAGAGCGAGCATTTGTAATGAGAACATGAGGGTAAGGAGGGGTGAGAGCGACCACCATAAGGGTAGGAGGGACCGGTGTAGGGGTGAGAAGGAGGACCTGTGCAAGAGGTGTTTTCAAATATATTTATTTTTCGCTGAGCACCAACAGGCTTATAATCACGACTGGCAGTAGAAGAAGAAGCAGGATGGCTGCCACCATCACAAATAACTCCACCAGCAACACCCCCAGAAGAAGCACCCGGATCTGTTGTAGTTTGAGTTAGGTCGTGAAAAGCTTCAACATTAGACTAACCTTACCTAACTGCTCTTCTTATGGATATTGCTCCATCCAATTCCTTCTTTATTAACTCCACCGTTGGGTCTTCTTTTGTATCAACAAGACCCATAGTAAGAAAAAAAGTCATCCCCAACTCATCAATAGTAGGCATGATCCAAGGATGCACAACCTATAAAAAAATGACAGGAGGAATTTAAATCATATAATAATAATTTACAGTCAGTTGGGTTACATGGGGCTTGGGTTATGTTAACACAACCAACTTATGCAACAGACGATCTAGCTACCGCAACAGCTAATCTGTATATTAAAACAGATTGATAATATGTTGCATCAGAATCCCCATCTATTGCATAATTTACAGTTAATGGGTAATCTGTTGAGTAGGGTTCAGAGAATAGAGCAACATATGGTTAATCTGTTGTGAAATATGGATTGTCAATTGCAACAGATTACCCATCTGTTGCACCAGTTGCAGTTGACGGGTAATCTGTTCCAACAGATGGAACATCTGTTTCAATATCTTTTTTTGAGGTAAATTATTTTAGTTGAAAGAAGATGTACTGCATCATTCGGAGGGTTAAAGAGATCAGCCTCATTAATTTTTTTTTTGTTGCTCTCTACTGCAGCCAACCACCTAAGGATCCTTGGATGAGAAACCTTATCCGGGTAATCGGTGAAATGCTTTCGGAGGGGAGGAATGGCTTCACATGCCCAAGCCTAAAAATTGTAAACAGGAAGCAAGCAAAAAAAAAAGTCACAAGTATATTCAATATAAATTAATAAATGAATAAAAATAGTGATCAATTTTACCATGAAAGCCCAAGGAAAGCCGTATATTGTGGTCGTCTTTGGCTTTAGCTCTTTCAGTAAATATTTGACAGTCAAGTAGTAGCTGTCGTAGCCCCAGGGATAGTCGTTGAATTTTCCAAAATCATCAGTAAGCACAAACAAATCACGTTCTATGACTTTCTTGACATCTCTTGCTAATAAAACAGAATGGACAAACCAAACTAAGCACAATTTCTCTCTGTAGTGCTTTGGTATGTCTTTATTCTTGAGATCCAATATCAAATCCTTCACTTTGTAGCTAGGTCCAACAATGCCCAACAAACTATCTTTTTTACCTTGCATTTTTTGGACCCTTTGTGGGGTGTTTTCTTGATGGCAGGTTCTTCTGGACGATCACATCTCAAGCCCATCACAATGGCAAACTCTTTCAATCCAAAACAAACCGGCATGCCATAGTAGTTGATCCAGACTTTATCCATCTTATTTCCGCCCTCCTTCGGACCTCCATCATCCCCTCCATACATGATCCTGCGCTTGAGAAGGCCATATACCATGATCATTGGGAAATGAAGAGGGCGGGGCCCAGACAGGTCAAGAAAGTTTGCAAAGCAGCTCTTCTTACAAAGTCCATCTATGTTTTCCTTCTTCACAATACTCCTAAGTTCGTCAAAAGGTTTTCTCAATTGACATTTAAGTACAAGATCACCAAATACTTTAATAGGGTTATTCATCGGCATCGCAACTAGAAACTTGTCATACTAATGGTAGAATCATGATGGAATTTCAATATTATTTCACGCCCCATTGGTGAGGAGGAGTTATCACTTTCCTCGGCTTCATTTTGCCCTGACTGAGACTGTTTTGGAAGTTCCTCCGAATCTATCTGTACTCTAGCCTTTTTTGTCTGGTGATCGGAAGTTGATCCACTTTCTTCACTTTCTGATTCTTTTCTTTTGGGAGACATCTTTTAACTACAAATAAAAAAAATAAAAAATACATTGCATTTGATGTCTACATAATTTTTTTTAAAAAGGTGAGACAAATTTCAATAAATTATTCTTACCGTATAACCAAAAAAAAATACTCCAACGGACAACCCATCAGTTGGAACAGATGGGGAACCCAAATCTGTTTGAAGACCTATTTAATATCTCCCCACAGATATTTCACCTGTTGCAATAGATGGAGAAATTTTAATAAATTATTCTATGTCATATTACAAGAAAATACTCCAACGAATAACCCATCAGTTGGAACAGAAGGGGAATCTGTTTGAAGACCTATTTAATATCACCCAACAGATCTTCCACCAGTTGCAACAAAACAGAAATACAAGCACTACCAACAACAGCCACCAACAACACCACAAACACCATCCAATAATACCACGACAGTCAACAAAACACTGAGAGAAAAACTAGGGTTTTCTTAGGTTCTTCCTACTTTTTTAGCATCAAAACTCAAAATTGTTAACTCATTCTCGAAGATAATACAACTAAAAGTCTTTTTTTTATCATTAACTAAAAAGCCCTATTTTTTTAGAATAAAGAACAAATGTAGAACTCTTCTCGAACTTTGTTACATGCGAAGATAGAGAAAACAATGGATACAAACGGGAATGAAGTCGAAAAAAACAACTATATGTAGTCGTAAATGGGAACAAAATCGACCTGTTTTGAAGGGTTGAGCAATATGTTGAGTAGTTATTGTTTGTATTGTTAAGAGGCAGAGGACACCTCTCGAGAGAGATAAGAGCGAGAACTTAAGATTTGAAATGAAAAGTTTTTCGCGCAAATAGATGATTTGTATGGGTTGATTTGTAATTTTGAAAAAGAATGACAAGTTTTGAAATTCCTAATTTGGTTCGAATTGATCTTAATTAATTTTAAAAAATTTAAAATATATAGTTTTTAAAACATTGAGTTGTTGAGAACTCATTTCAACTCAGAGTGATCGATCAACGACTTTGGTCGGAATGAACACAATACCAGCGCCATACAATTACAAAGACTCGATTAGATTTATAGTTGAACCTGCAAGCTCATTCATTCATCCTTAGTTCCACCTAAATCAACTTAGGTACTATCACTATACTAACATTGATTTGATAAGAACTCATTTTAAATCAGAGTGATTGATCGACGACTCAGGTCGGGATGAACACAATACCAGTGCCATGCAATTGCAAAGACTTGATTGGATTTGTAGTTGACCCTGCGAGCTCATTCATTCATCCCTAGTTCCATCTAAATCAACTTAGGTACTATCACTATCCTAACATTTAGTTGATGAGAACTCATTTCAAATCAGAGTGATCGATCGACGACTCGGGTCAGGATGAACACAATACCAACGCCATGCAATTGCAAAGACATGATTGAATTTGTAGTTGACCCTGCGAGCTCATTAATTCATCCCTAGTTCCACCTAAATCAATTTAGGTACTATCACTATCCTAACATTGAGTTGTTGAGAACTTATTTCAACTCAGAGTGATCGATCGATGACTTGGGTCGGGATGAACGCAATACCAACACCATGTAATTGCAAAGACTCGATTGGATTTGTAGTTGAACCTGCAAGCTCATTCATTCATCCCTAGTTCCACCTAAATCAACTTAGGTACTATCACTATCCTAACATTGATTTGATGATAAATCATTTCAACTCAGAGTGATCGATCGACGACTCGGGTTGGGATGAACGCAATACCAATGCCATGTAATTGCAAAGACTCGATTGAATTTGTAGTTGACCCTGCGAGCTCATTTATTCATCTCTAGTTCCATTTAAATCAATTGCAATAAAATCTGTTGCAACAAACGACTAAGCTGTTGAAAATTTTCAAATAGGTACATATATATTGCAACAGATGACATATCTAATTTAATTATCAAATAGATATTTGCATCTGTTGTGACAGATGACTGAGCGATTGAAAATTTTCAAAGAGATATTTATATCTGTTGTAACAGATGACATATCTGATTTTATTAATTATCAAATGAACATTTTCACCTGTTTTGGAATTCTTAAACAGATATTGTTATCTGTTGTAACAGATGACTGAGTTGTTTAGATTTCTAAACAGATATTTATATATGTTGCAACAGATGACAAATCTGTTTGAAAATCTTTTTTTCTCTTTTAATTTTAAAGCAAGAAGCTTCTGGTCCGAGTAGATAATATCAAGTAGTAGTACTTACTACTAAAGGCGGTAAAACATGTTTCTTGAAATATCTCAAAAATGAGTTCATTGAGCAGTCTTGTCTTGTCTTTTCAATGTCAGTAGTCTTAGTCTTCCTCGTGCCCCTCAAATTATTAATGAAATTAATGAATATTAATTAATGGATATTGAAAACCACCACGTCTACGTACACAATACATATATAGAATTTATCTCATCTCTTCCTTCAACTACAGTTTATTTTATTCAACTCTCATCTTTTTCTCTCTCCTCTTTAGGGTCACAGTCTTTTTTCTCTCTTTTCTCTTCTCTTCTTATAAAGATCTTTTCGGATCAAAACCCATCCATATCTTTCCTCCTCGACTTAAATTTCTGTTTTGATCCCCTTTTTGATATTAAGGTATGGTTCATTATTGCTCTTTCATTCTCGTCTTCTTCTTTGCAAGTTATTTACATCTATTTTTTATTTAATTACTATTTATCCATATCATATTTATTAAAAAAAATTTAAAGAACTTGTAAGTGTTGAATAAACAATCCGAGAATTTTTATTACAATATGAGAAAAAAGTCATCTGTTGGGAGAAGTTTAAAAGCCTTGTTGGAAGTATCATTTTTTGTATGTATTTTGTTTGTTTCATTATTATTGATGCGGTTATTGATGTTGTTGGTGGGGTTGGCATTGTTGGAATTTGTGGTGTGGTGTTGTTTATGGTTCTGGGACAAAGAATGTTGCTTCTTTGTTGTTGATGATGTTGTTGGAACAAATATTATTTTTTTTGTTGATGTTTATGCTGTTGTTGATGTTGCAACAGATGGAGAAACTGTTGGAACAAATAAAACCACCAGAAAGGCTAGTTTGATGTATTGCATCAGACTCCACATCTGTTACAACAGACTCCACATTTGTTGCAACAGACTCCATATCTATTGAAACAGATCCACAGCTGATGCAACAAATGGACAATGTTCTTTTTGTGAAATTAATTTTTTTACTTTTATTTGTAGATATAAGGAACTGACAGTTGATCAACTTTTGATGGACTATCGCAAGAGGATGCAGTAAAGATGGGATCGGAGGAATAAGCTATTTGTAGATAGAACCATGTTATATGTGGGAGGTATGTATTACTGATAATGTTATCGTGGAAACACATACAGAGTGCAATGATTTTGTGAATAATATTTTTACTGATTAGTCATAGATCGTTCAAACAAGATGTCTGTAATTTTACAGTTAAGTTTGGTAGGTCCAAATTGATAAGGCTGAGGGACCATGAATATGGTTCTGATATCCTGTTAAGATTTAATGTTGGTTGTTGCTCATGTTTATGCATGTCAAGCATTGTGAATGGATCTAGTTTTTGTGTCATTGTAAAGATATTCAATAGCAATTGGACTAACTTTTAGGGTGCATTGGACCCTTAGAGGGCCTTCGAAGCTTAGCACTGCATCTAACAAGAATGGAAAACCAATATATTTATTGCCCTAGCCAAAATTTATATGGCTGGGTTGCTTGCTTGGGGTGATGATTTTATGCCAGAATATGCGGTAAGAGAATGTTTTCGAAGGAAAATGGGTGGTTGATGGAAGACTATATCATCTGAGAGTTAATTGAAGAAGAGACATAGGGTAGAAAGTAACTTCTAACTAATTTGGCCAGTGGAATTATCTTAACAGATGCGAGATCTGAATCAAGTACAAATATAAAAGTGTATCCGGTAATGTAATTTCATCTATTGTGTCTCTAAAATAAAAATAATGCATCTGAATACTTTGCTAGAGAGCTGCATGGTTGAGATTATCACTTAGATAGAAAATAGGAAAAGACCAACAAAGAAGCCTCACGGGCATCGAGGGTTGAAATGATGTACATCAAGTCTAGAAAACTTATGCCAACAGCAACTGCAATTAAAATAAGGAATCTAAGCGAAGGCGGCAAAATTCTGAATTTTAAATTTCATCCCATGCTTTCTTGTTTGTGTTTCCAATCAGGTCCACTGTCGTTGACCTGATCAGAACCACAAACGAGATTGAATGGAAAATAGAGTATCGTTGCTTCCTTAGCAATATAGTTATAATTGATTGTGTTTTCTTGCCTTGACATGCTTTCAACATTCCTTGGAGAAGATCAGGTACTTGTTGTAGTATGTGAATCTCGATAATTTTCAAGTTTGCCTCCAGCTTGTTGATTCTGTATTCAAGCTGGTCATTGCCCTCTTCGAAGTTGGTAAGGAGTTCCTCGTCTCTTGTGAGCTCGATCAGGAACACTACCTTTAAAGTTGTGGCATTCTAGAAGCCCTTCAGAACACTTTCCTCAGAAGCTTTCAAGGATATATGGAGGGTCTCTGTGTTTATTTTAGGTCAAAATGTGTTGATTCACATTGAAGATGTGGTCCTAACAGTTGAACAACACACTTTTATCGAGCGTTGCTCCATGCATCTTGCTCAACCAATTTGATAAATTAGTAAGCATAGAGTTACGTAGCGTGTGATCTAAATCGGCTCTACCAAGCCTATCAAACTTTACGTAAATATGATCGAGTTAGTGCACAAATCGAACGAGCTCAATCTCTCATCCTTTCTGCTGATCGCTCTTCTCCAATATAGATGACAAGATATCTGCTATGCAAAAGTCTACACCATCGCCAGACATGTTTACCTGGGAGCAATTCTTCTGAAGGATATCTGTTGATGTCTTCTGAAGAATTGCTCCCAGGCAAGTACGTCTGGCGATGGTGTAGACTTTTGCATAGCATATATCTTGTTATCTATATTAGAGAAGAGTGATCAGTAGAAAGACTGACAGATTGGGCTTTTTTGATTTGTGTGCTAACTCGGGTATATTGTTTTGATAGGGTAATGAGCTCGGAGTTACGTAACGTTTGATAGGCTTGGTAGAGCCAGTTTAAATCACATGCTACGTAACTCCATGCTTACTAATTTATCAAATTGGTTGAGAAAGATACATGGAGCAACACTCGATAAAAGTGTGTTGTTCAACTATTGGGACCACATCTTCAACGTGCATCAACACATTTTGACCTAAAACAAACACAGCGACCCTCCATGTATCCTTTAAGGCTTCTGAAGTAAGTGTTCTGAAGGGCTTCTAGAATGCCACAACTTTGAAGGTAGTGTTCCTGATCGAGCTCACAAGAGATAAGAAACTCTTTACCAACTTCAAAGACGGTAATGACCAGCTTGAATACAGAATCAACAAGCTTGAAAATTATCGGGATTCACATACTACAACAAGTATCTGATCTTATCCAAGAAATGTTGAAAGCATGCTAAGGTAAGACAACACAATCAATTAATCTATATTGCTAAGGAAGTAATTATACTCTATTTTCCTTTCAATCTCATTTGTGGTTCCGATCAGGTCAACGGCAGTGAACCTGATCGAAAACACAAACAAGAAGATGGGATGAAATTTAAAATTCAAAAATTGCCGCCTTCACTTAGTTTCCTTATTTTAACTGCAGTTATTGTTGGCGTAAGTTTTCTAGACTTGCTAAACATTATTTCTACCCTCGATGCCCGTGAGTCTGCTTTGTTGGTCTTCTTCTATTTTCTACCTAGGTGATAATCCAGACCATGCAGCTCCCTAGCAAAGTGTCCATCTGCATTGTTTTTCATTCAGAGACACAACAGACGAAATTACATTACGTGATACACTTTTGTATTTGTACTTGATTTAGATTTCACATCTGTTAAGATAATTCCATCGGCCAGATTCATTAGAAGTTACTTTCTACCCTGTGTCTCTTCTTTAATTAGCTCTCAGATGATATAGTCTTCCATCAACCACCCATTTTCCCTCAAAAGCATTCTCCTACTGCACCTTCTGGCATATAGTCATCAACCCGAGCGAGCAACCCAGCCATATGAATTTTGTCCAGGGCAATAACTATATTGGTTTTCCGTTCTTGTTTGATGCAGTGCGAGGCTTCGAGGGCCCTCTAAGGGTCCAATGCACACTTAAATTTAAGTTCAATCGCTATTGGTTCTCTGCAGTGATGACAAATATTGATCCCTTCTTAAAACTTGACATGCATAAACACGAGCACCAACCGTCAGTAATTCGTAACAGGGTATCTGTACCATCTTCATGAGGTCCTCAGCCTTATCAATTTTGAACTCATCAAACTTAACGGTACAATGCAGGATCTTATTTGAATGATCAATTCCTAATCGGTTAAAAACTGCATTCACAAAAACATTGTACTTTGTGTGTATTGTCCCGATAAACTTAGCAGTAATACATACTTAACTCCCACACATATAATAGTGGATCCATCTGCACGCACCTTATTCTTCCTAGCCCATCTATGTCTTAAATTGAATAAACAGATGACTAGCTTGTTGCATCAGATGACACATCTGTTTGTATTGTCAAACAATTGGAGACATCTGTTACGATAGTTGATCAACCTGTTGCTGAAATCAAACAGATATATACATTTGTTGCAAAAAGATTGCCAGTATGTTGTAAGTTATCTAACAGAAAGAATATATTTTGCAATAGATTACCCATCTGTTAGATTTATTTTAAAGCAATTTTCTTTTCTTTCCGAGATACAATAATTTATAAATAGGTCCCTCCTTACAAATATGGATAATCCATATTCGTACAAGAATATTCATATCGAGTCCTTGCGTGAACTTCAAAGGCAGTTTGATGAACTTCAGAGAGATTTGACTAACTTCGGAGCAAGGCTGCGGGATGAAAGATGTCTTATTGACAATAATAATAATAGTAGTAATAATAATTAGGTAATATTTTTTATTTTAGTGATTATTTTCCTTCTTTTGTATATCAAATCTACCCAAGGGATTCAAAAATCTATGAACATTCATTTCATTTTGTTGTCGACTTTGAATTTTTAATTCTTATTTAGTATAAAATAATAATCATTCTGTTTATTCCTTGTTCTCAACATGTCGACGGATGCTGGTAAGGATTGAGTAGCAATTTGTGTCAATAGTTAGAGGTTAACCTGCTACGACAGATCGATCATATGTTGCACCTGACGGTTATTAATAAAAAAGGGCTATTGTTGTTATTGAGAGGGTGAAAAGAAAAAGACATGACTTTCCGTTCCGCTTATTCAATATGAAAAATGTTTCGTAAATAAATAATAAGGAAATAAATAATAAACACAATTTATAATCACAATTTTAATAACTGATCGTGACTTTTCACCATTTTTGTTTTTGAATTTATTTTTAAAATTATTTATTATATAATAAAATGGTTATTATTTTATTAAGGAATTTG
>NC_061121.1:1389118-1436204 GCF_002878395.1 Capsicum annuum
GAATTTGGCGTGAAGATCCTCTGTCGTCGTTGCATGGCTTCGACGAATTTGGCATGAAGATCCTCTGTCGTTGTTGTACGCCTTCAACAAATTTGGCGTGAAGATCCTTTGTCACTGTTGTACGCCTTCAACAAATTTGACGTGAAGATCCTCTGTCGTTGTTGCACGGCTTCAACTAATTTGGCATGAAGATCCTCTGTCCACCCGTTTTGTGAGAATAGTAAGAAAACTACATCTATTATCAGTGTGACGACAAAGTTTTGGGGTTAAAGGAAGCATTCATCATTTAGCCACTTATACTAATGTTGCTCCATTTGTCAAATCAAGTCAGATAGATCAAAACTCCAATCCTGTATTAACATGACAATAACGGGTTTGGATATAGTTATTTTCCTGGTTCTCATGGTATTAACTGGGAAAAGGAGGTACAAACCGGGAAAACAAGATATCTACCCGTTGAAGAAGCACTATGTCTACCATGTTGCGTCACTCAAGCGATCACTCAACTACCAGTTATTATTTCAGAATTATTTCCCTGCGCTTCAAAGCGTTATATGTAGAAATGGAATATCACAGGGAAAGATGTTCGATAATATTTCATGGATTTATTGTTATAGGCCTCTGTAGAACTCAAAACAATCTTCCATATTCTGTTCGTGAAGTTTTAAGACTCAGATGAACTAATTTTTTGTATTCTGTTTAAACATGAGACGTGGATCTCCTTCTTGAATCTATTTTCATTAGGCATAATACAAAAATATGACCCTAAAACTTGACATCAAATTATAACATTGACCTTGAAGTTTGACAGTACACAAGTAGGCCCTTTAATTATACAAAACCTGAACAAATAAACACTCCGATTTTGCAACTTACCCGCGTGTACCTCACTTGCACCTACGTGGATTAGCAATCTACTTTGATACTGCCACCTAATAAAAAAAATATATTATAACTATGACCTTAAACTTTGACAGGGCCTAAATTGAACAAAGAAACTGTTGAGATTATTGAAGTATCATGTAAAGTTTGATTAGCTGGTAGATTAGAATATTTAATTATGTTGTTAGTGGTAGTTAGTTAGCTGACTAGACTTAGTTAGTTAGATAGTTGTTGACAGCTGACACCTACACACACTTGTATATATGTTGATTTTGCATTCACGAAATAGAGTTAGTTACCATTTCACAAAATATTTTCTCGTGATCTTCTCTCAGTTCTCTCTCTCTCAATCAAAGCTCAAGGTTAACTGCACAACAATGGCAGATTTCAGTTTATTATCTTCATAAATCCTCAACTTTAACATGGTATCAAAGCAATTTTGATCCTAAAATTTGCGTTTTTCTTTAGCATTTCTTACTGCTCTGTTCGTATATTCAACCTTCTGGGTTTTTGAATTGTTTTTTGGTGTTACTTTCTGCTTCACTAGTGTTGGTGATACTGTTGTTCTTCCTCTCATTGCGTCTTCAAAGTGTTTGCTTATTTTACGAAATAGAGTTAGTTACCATTTCACAAAATATCTTCTCGTGATCTTCTCTCAGTTCTCTCTCTCTCAATCAAAGCTCAAGGTTAACTGCACAACAATGGCAGATTTTAGTTTATTATCTTCATAAATCCTCAACTTTAACATGGTATCAAAGCAATTTTGATCCTAAAATTTGCGTTTTTCTTTAGCATTTCTTACTGCTCTGTTCGTATATTCAACCTTCTGGGTTTTTGAATTGTTTTTTGGTGTTACTTTCTGCTTCACTAGTGTTGGTGATACTGTTGTTCTTCCTCTCATTGCGTCTTCAAAGTGTTTGCTTATTTCACGAAATAGAGTTAGTTACCATTTCACAAAATATCTTCTCATGATCTTCTCTCAGTTCTCTCTCTCTCAATCAAAGCTCAAGGTTAACTGCACAACAATGGCAGATTTCAGTTTATTATCTTCATAAATCCTCAACTTTAACATGGTATCAAAGCAATTTTTATCCTGAATTTTGCGTTTATCTTTAGCATTTCTTACTGCTCTGTTCGTATATTCGACCTTCTGGGTTTTTGAATTATTTTTTGGTGTTAATTTCTGCTTCACTAGTGTTGGTGATACTGTTGTTCTTCCTCTCATTTCGTCTTCAAAGTGTTTGCTTATTTGTCACTTTTAATGGCAGATAATGAAGCCAATCCTCCTACTCAAGCGAGTTGAGAAATTATCGACTTGACTAATCCCTTGTATATGCATCCCTATGAGAATGCAGGAGCAACACTGCTTCCTGGTGTTTTCGATGGCACGGGGTATCGGTCATGGAGTCAAGGTGTGCTTCGTGCCTTGTCAGTCAAAAATAAAACTGGTTTTATCAATGACAAATGTCCAAAATCACCAGAGAATTCTCTATATTTTAGTCATTGGGAGAGATGTGATGACATGGTGACTTCGTGGCTCTTGAATTCTCTATCCAGAGACCTAGTAGATAGTTTACAATACGTCGATAATGCTCAAGAGCTTTGGCAGGAACTCGAAGACAGATATGATCAAATGAATGGGACTAAGTTGTATCAGCTGCAAAAAGAGATTAATGACCTTTCTCAGGGTTCTTTGGACATCACCAACTACTATACTAAAATGAAGAAACTATGGGATGAATTGAGTGCACTCACTCTGAGTAATAGCTGCACATGTCAATGCACTTGTGGTACTAAAGCAACTATGCATAAGGCTGAACAGGATTGACGACTAATACAATTTCTCATGGGGCTCAATGATGAATCTCCTTCCTAGCATTGCACAAGCCTTCTCCATTTTGATTCAGGAAAAGAAGCAAAGGGAAGTTAAGCCTCACACTCAGCTTAATCTAGAATCTGCCTCTCTTACCACTCATGCCATAGCAAATGTAACAAATGCAGCCTTTAAGATAAATTATCAAAACACTAGTATAGGAAATGCTCAGTACAATAGCAAATAATTTGGTAATCACTATTCAGGTTCATCTGGTTCTTTTGGAGGATATCCGTATAGGAATTCACATGGTGCAGGTGGTTCTGGATCTCACAGAGGAGTCCATTCTCTGAGTAGGTCTCATTTGTTTTGTGATTATTGCAAGAAATCTATTCACACTAAAGCCAAATATTATAGGTTGCATGGTTTCCCTCAGGATTTCAAGTTCACAAAAAGAATGAATTTAGCTTCTGCTGCTAATGTGTTTGGAGGAATGCACACTGATGATCACACCCTAACTAAGGATCAATACAGCCAATTGATGACCTTACTGAGCACTTTTTGATAAGGAGATGCAACACATGACATAAGTGGTATTTCTATTGGTGCAACGAACCTTGCAGATATAATTACTTGTCATTCCTCTATAACTGAGATTGTTGACCTTTCATGTATGTACCACATTGACAGCTGATTCCTGGATATTGGACTTTGGAGCATCTCACCACATCACATACTATAAAACCTTACTGACTAACATCAATAGTTTACCCTATCCTTTCCTAGTAACTTTTCCTAATGGATATAGAGTAAAGGTGACAAAAATTGGTGAAGTCTTTATAAATCCAACTTTAACACTGTACAATGTTTTGTTTGTGTCTAGTTTTAAATTTAACCTCATTTCTGTTCATTGTTTAGCACTTGATCTTCAAAGCATAGTTAGTTTCAGTAGCTCTTTTTGTACCTTGCAAGCCCCTTCACTGAAGAGGCCTCTGGAGATTGGTAGAGCTAACAATGGTCTACACTATCTCTGCTCAAAATGTCACAACTACACATCAAGATCTTCTAGCAGACTCAAATTCTCCATTCCCAGCTCTTTAAATACTTGTCTTAGTTTTCCCACTTTAGTAAACTTGTTTCATCTTTACTTCCAAATACTGTTGTAAATAATTCATGTTCAACTAATAAAGAAGTTTGCTCTATTTTGAATCCATGTATGTCTTCTGAATCTCATGATAATAATGTTGATCTTTTGTGGCATCAAAGATTAGGCCATGAACCTTTTGCAAAAATGAGAGGAATATCTTCACTGCCAGTACCTTTTGCACCAAAACAACCTTTCATATGTACCATTTGTCCAATGGCCAGACAATGTAGACTACCTTTTCACAAAAATCGACAATCAGTACCACCCCTTTTGAGATCTTACACATTGATATATGGGGACCTTATCATGCTCGAGCTCATGACAACTATAGGTATTTTCTTACCGTGGTTGATGATTACAGCAGGTCCACTTGGACACAACTTCTGAGTTGTAAAAGTAATACACTTCAATCCATCAAAACCTTTGTGTCTCTTGTAGAAACTCAGTTTTTGACCAAGATCAAGATTATCAGGTCTGATAATGGCCTTGAGTTTTTAAATCATGCAACTACATCATTCTTCCAAGAAAAGGGCATCATCCACCAGAAAACTTGTCCATACACACCACAACAAAATGGTGTGGTGGAAAGAAAACACAAATATCAGCTTGAAATTGCAAGAGCACTTTTATATCAATCCAAGTTGCCAATTAGATATTAGGGAGAATGTATCCTAACTGCTACCTACTTGATCAATAGATTACCTTCCACACTGTTGAAAGGTCAGCCTCCTTATGAACCTCTGTACCAAAAGAAACCTTGTTACTCTCATTTAAAGACTTTTGGATGTCTTTATTTTACCATCACTCTCAAGGCTCACACAAGTAAGTTTGACCCTAAGACCACTTCACATGTTTTCATGGGATATCCTTTTGGTACAAAAGGTTAAAAGGTTCTTAACTTGACTAGAAAAAGGTTACATATTTCTAGGGATGTTGTTTTTCATGAAAATGTCTTTCCTTTTTCCTTGTCATCTCACCAGCCTGTTTCCCTGATGTGGTTCCTTTAACAAATCTTAATGTTAATGCTAGTCACTCTTCTATCACACCACATAGTTTTGACACACATGAGTTGGATTTTAGATAAAATTCGCATAATGCTGCCCCTGATCCTATACCTGCTGGCAACTCTCCATCATCACCAGCATCTCCTCAACCTACTACCTCTCCATTATCTTCTCATAATCCACTACCTGATCCTCAACCACATATTTCACAACCACAAGATGAACCTAGAAGATCATCTATAGCTCATGACACACCAGCCTACCTAAAGGAATATTCTTATTCATTACCCAACCTATAACCTTCTTCTTCATCTATTTCTGCCTCAACAAATATTGCCACTCATACCTCTCTTTCACTCACTTCCTTTAGTCCGGATAGTCAGCAGTTGATGAGGAACATTTCACTTAAATGTGAGCCATCCTCTTATAAGGAAGCAGTATTAAATCCTGCTTGGTAGATTGCAATGACACAGGAATTTGAAGCTCTGTATGCAAACCATACTTGGGATCTTGTCCAATTACCTACTGGAAAGAGAACCATTGGTTGCAGGTGGGTTTACAAAGTTAAACACAAGGTTGATGGAAGTATAGAAAGGTTCAAGGATAGACTCGTGGTGAAGGGATACACACTAAAACATGGTGTTAATTATAGCGAAACTTTCTCACTAGTAGTGAAGATGACTATTATAAGAATTTTTCTCAATATAGCTATAAAGAAAGGATGGAAACTCCATCAACTTAATGTCAACAATGCTTTTCTACATGGTATTTACATGAAAAGGTGTATATGGACCCTCCAAAGGGCACATTGTTGGATAATCCAAACCTTGTATGCAAGCTAAGGAAATCCTTGTACAGTTTGAAGCAAGCTAGTAGGCAGTGGTATGAAAAACTAGTTGAATCTTTATGTTTGCAGGGTTATGTACATTCTGCTAGTGATTAATCTTTATTTTACAAGAAAACTCATGGTTATGTAGTTTTTGTTGTTGTGCATATTGATGATGTTATAGTTACTGGTACTGATGAGAAGGAGATACACCAGCTGAAGTTGTTTTTACACAACAAGTTCAAAATCAAAGATCTGGGACATCTATATTATTTCTTGGGGTTAGAGGTATTATACAGACATGTGGAATTTTAATTTTCCAGAGAAAATTTGTCACTGATTTGTTGAAAGAGTATGATCACCTGAACTACAACACTACTGCTTCCCCTCTTGATCCCAATGTTAAGTTACTAGCAAATGAGGGAAAGTTGTTGTCTGACCCAACACCTTATAAAAACCTGGTTGGGAAGCTGAATTTTCTCACAAACACTAGGCTGGACCTTGCATATAGTGTGCAACATCTTAGCCAATTTATGCAGGCTCCTAGAGATCCCCATTTCAAAGCTGCTTTACATGTCCTGAGGTACTTAAAATCAGATCCAACCTTGGGTCTTTTCTTGTCAAATGATCCCAACTACACCCTGTTAGCTTGTTGTGACTCTGATTGGGCTTCATGTCCAGATTCAAGAAGGCCTGTCAGTGGATATGTTGTGTTTCTTGGCAATAGTCCAGTTAGTTGGAAATCCAAGAAACAAACTACCATTTCTCTATTATTAGCTGAGGCAGAGTATCGGTCACTTAGAAAGGTTGTTGGTGAACTAGTATGGGTGGATAGACTGCTAACTGAGTTAACTATTGTCTCCACCAAGCCTATTTCAGTACTTTGCGATAGTCAAGCAACCATACACATTGCAAGGAATCCTGTTTTTCATGAGAGAACTAAACATATAGAAGTAGACTGTCATTTTGTCCGGAACAAGCTACATGAAGGCCTCATTACTTTGCAACATGTTACTACAAATGCTCAACTTGCAGACATCTTGACAAAGTTTCTTACTGGAGTTAAGCATCATACTGTGTTAGGCAAGTTGGTTGTACTTTCAGCACCTCCAACTCGAAGGGGGGGTGTTGAGATTATTGAAGAATCATGTAAAGTATGATTAGCTGGTAGATTAGAATATTTAATTATGTTGTTAGTGGTAATTAGTTAGCTGACTAGACTTAGCTAGTTAGATAGTTGTTGACAGCTGGCACCTACACACACTTGTATATATGTAGATTTTGCATTCACGGAATAGAGTTAGTTACCATTTCACAAAATATCTTCTTGTGATGTTCTCTCAGTTCTCTCTCTCTCTCAATCAAAACTCAAGGTTAACTGCACAACAATGGCAGATTTCAGTTTATTATCTTCATAAATCCTCAACTTTAACAGAAACCATTCAATTCTAACTTCGACGCACGTGGTTTTGAGTGTATACACGCATTTTTGGCACATATGATTGGAGTGCTTATTTGTTTAGGTTTTGTGTAGTTAAAGGGCCTACTTGTGCACTGTCAAAGTTTAAGGTCAATGTCAAAGTTTAGTGTCAAGTTTATGGTCATATATATTTATGTATTATGTCTTTTCATTATGTTCCTACCACACTTCTTTTGTTTTATGAAAATGAAGAGTAATATTATATGTTTTGCTTGAAACTACCACATTTAAACTTGATCCAGAATAATAATAACATGGAAAATAAAATTTCTATAAATGCCCAATTTTGTTCCGTCGCCTCCTAATTATGATGACCAAGAAGTTGCATCAAATTGCGTAGTTATTGTCTTTTGGACGGACATAACCACATATTCACAGATCATATATATTGCTTAATCATCACCTAATCTAATTCTGTTAGTGAAAAATATATACTTGTTCTGAGAGACCTCGAAAATCTCATCTGTTTCAAAACCTTAAGAAGTTTGGTGAGATATAGACATTCCATCTTTTTGTTGAGTTCGAAATCGAGAGGGCTTCATTGGGAAGGTTAAAGTTTACAAATCAAGATGGTGATAATTCAGATGAGAAATAAAAATATACTAAAAAGACATTATTGGTATTATTTGGCCAATTCGCCTACACATAAAAACTTATTTTAAAGAAAACATAAAATTGTTAGGAGAAAATCTCCCCTAAACAAACTCTTAAACAACAACATTGTGGATGTTATTGTGTGTTTCTGTGTTACGATACGAGAAGAAGAGTATTCTATTTATACAGGCCCAAACCCTTTCCTCCAAGAAAGAGATTAGTTAAATATGAAAAAAATTATATTTTTCTTTGAGGAAAAGTAAAACTCTTTCCTCCAAGAAAGAGATTAGTTAAATATGAAAAAAAATTATATTTTTCTTTCAGAAAAAATAAAAGTAATTATGATATTACTTTTATTTTCCTTCTAGAAAAAGTAAAACTTAATTTTGGTTAAAAAATCAGAGCAAAAACCCTAATACTTTTGTGAGCTAAGTAAAGCGTTTTACTGACAAAGCAGTACGAAAGAGAAAACTGCAAAAGGTTACAAAGTTCAAGATTGCCTCATACGCTACATAAAAACAGATTGCCAGGAATTGATACGAGTGTTAGCAACAAATTAAAATGACCAAATTAGAACGGCAAAGATATCGATGAACTAGGGGTTAACGGAACCAGTAACTTTTACTAGATCATGTATATATATTAAGAAGATGATACAAGCCTAAAGAGCACAAGGTCTTGTAGAAGATTAAGTTTCGGATTTTTGCAAGCGATTGAAGACCTTTTGGAGCCTTGTCCAAGTGAACAAAGGCAGAGGGATCTTATACTCAAGAGGCGCCTCTAATTAAGGGCATTAAGGACTTTTTACACTCCAAAATTACACTCCATAGGCGCCTATTCTTCAAGGCTCATTAAGGGCAAATTAGTCATTGTTATGTAATAACTATAAGTAGACATTTTAGCATTTTCCTTAGTTTTGATGAATTGTTGAGTGATACTCAAATTGTATTTTCTTTTCTTAGTGTAAGGCTTAGAAAAACTATTTTAGTGTAGGTTTTGAAACAGGGGCGGACCTACACATAATTTTTGGGTGTTCCGGCATCCACTAAACTTGACGCGGAATAAGTATAATTACATAAAAAATATACGAAAATAGGTATAAATTATATAAAAGCACACACTAAACAAGAAGTTGGTTAGGTGCCCTGACATTTAGGTTGATCTTTAAGGCTCTCCACTGGTAGGTATGCTCGGGTTCAAACCTGGTTGAGGTGATTTTTTTTTTTTCCTATAGTAAGTACCCACACTCCTTAAATCCTGGATCCGCCATTGTCTTGGAAAAGACAATTGAAACTAGGGTTAACCTTGTGTTGACATTTTGACAAGAAAGGTGGGTGCTTAAGGCGTTGATCCCTTTGTGTCCACCTAAGAGTGTGTTGTTATCCTCCATTGGTGTTGTGTGTTTTGGTGTTTGATACACACCTTAAGTATAAGTCTCACTATCTATCCTTTCATTTTAATGCAATTCTCTTTTGTAAGTACCTTGTCTTCATTAAGTGTTTGTTTCTTCGTCATCTCTTCTTCTTGAGGCTTAGTTTCGGTTTCTTAGTCTTTACTTGTATCACTAAATGTTTTTAATATTTTTATTAAGAACCTAGTTATTATAGTACATTGACTTGAGGTCGCCGTAAGAATCCATAAATTGCAAGAAACATAGTCCACAAATGAAAATAATCTTAGCAGAAACAACGAAAATAAAAAGATAAAATAATATCTATATACAATATACACTTCAAATGCTATCCTCCTCAGAAACATATATTGAAAGTGTCATTTGATAAAACTTAACTATGACAATTCAATTGTTTTCTTTTAATAAATGCTAGCCGTTTTGTTGAGAACATTATTTTCTTAACATTTATATATATCAAGGTTCAGTTTGAAATAAATCATAAATTATAGCAATGACCTTATTCTTTTACATAAACTTAATAAATTTTACATGTACGATGTTTGTTGGAAACTAACTAATTTGTGGGGGGAAATGATCTCACCAATATAATGTTTTCTAAGAAAATTGGATTTAATTCTAGTTGAGAAAAATTAATTTCTAGAATTTGGATCCATTATTTCTTGCTTTTTAATTACTTCTAACACATTCATAGAATATAAAATAATAACAAATAAAACTGGAATACCAATACATATCGATACTGTTTTGAAATAAATATATTTTTACAAATTATTCAGATAAATAGATAAAATATTAAATGAAATATTCCAAGCCCTCAATGTTTCTCCATTTCCATTGAGAAGTAATGGACATCCTTTCCCCATTTGCGGGGTAGTGGTTTGTTTGTTATTATTGCTTGGGAGTTAAATAAGTTGTTTCCTAGCGTTTAGGTTATAGAATTAGTGAAATTAGTTCAGATCAGAATAATTAGGAGTAACAAACGTATTTTGTTATTGTAGCTTTTATTTATTTAAGGACTCTTGTAATTGAGAAATGAAAAACAGTTCCACTTGACGTCCTTTTATTGTTATTGACAATTTCTATCAATGTCACCAAAGGGGAGATGAAATCCTCTCTACATAGATAAGTTATTTTTCAACGAACCATTTCAAGAAGCATATTTACCCCAACCACCAGTGGTACATTCTTTAATTCCACCGTATGATTTCTTCGTAGGGTTGATAGCTTGATATGGCAGAATGACAAAATCATACCGTAGAAATCATTTCAATACGTTTAATCACTTCTAGGACAACGTAAATCATTCCAATGTACTGAATCCAAAGGAGTTCCCTATGAACTTCAATGAACCACTTCAAGAAGCATACTTATCTCAACCACCCTCAATACATTCTTTAGTTGTTTGTTTCTATTTCTCGAGTGGACTATTGCTTAGATACTATTACCTACCTCTGTAGCTGGATTGCCAATCTCCTCAAATGTAACATCTTCAGATCCAGTTAAAATAGGAAACAAATTGCACTATATATGTATCATATCCCTAGAAATATTAAAGAAAACATAACTAGCATTGATAGTCTTGTTTTTAACGAGATGATCTTATTGTTACCAGTGTTCACAAGCACATCATCAATTTCTTCTCCTGCACTTTCATCAGCTTCAATATTACGGATGCAACTGTCACATCGTCACTGCTTATGTTTTGCAATGTCTAGTGGAGGAAGTTGCTCCTCGGGGTTACGAATAATTGATCCATCAAAAGGTGAACAAATATTCATGTCCTTCTTTCTCATCTCAGCAACAGATCGTCTATATCACACGAAAAATGACCAACACATATATTGGATTATTTCCTTGTCCGATGAGTTAATTTTTCAAGCGATCACTCAACTACTAGTTATTATTTAGAATTATCCAGAGGGGATTTGTGTGCCCAGAAATGTCGGGGGCTGACAACACTAGAAGAAATTACTTCACATTTGCGAGGTAAACTTACCTCCTTCGCCAAGTTGTTGTATAGCTACCACGAATTTGGCATGAAGATCCTCCGTCCATTGTGCACGCCCTTCGCCTAACAGTCTTGCACTTCTTATATTTTTCCCTCATTAATCTCATTTATCCCAAGGCAAGTTGGGGCTCAAGGAAGTGTTCATCATCCAGGTACTTTTAAAATTTTTTATCATAATGTTCAATTACATCAGAAATTTTAAATGAATGTATGATTTTCTTGACACTTTGAACATGGTGAACATAGCATTAAAGAACATAGCATCCCCTATTTTCTTGCTTTTTGTTTTAGTTTTTGTATTCAGTCCATTATTAATCATACAATGGTATACTTATTTTCTTTCCAGTTCCTCCGATACGAGTGATGTACAAGAATCAGTTACAGGAGTACACCCAAAAACTTTCGGATACGAGTGATGTATAAGAATCAGTTACTCCGGAGTACACCCAAAAACTTTCGGATACGAGTGATGTACAAGAATAAGTTACAAGAGTACACCCAAAAACTTGCGAAACAGCTTCCAAGTTATCAAACAAACAATGAAGGTTCTCCACATATGCCAAAGTTTAGAAAAACAGTATTAGTTAACTAGTTCTGGTACTTTTGTTAACTCGAATGCTGCTAATGCTGGGACAATGGCAAGATGACTTACTGTTAATGCAAGATATGTTGAAGATTGAGTCCTTCGTCAACCAAACGCTACAATCGATCCAACATTTTTCTAATATTGCCGTGTCCGGCATTTGTCTTTTATGACGTCTTACTTAACTTACTAATCTACAAATGTTAAACAACCATTATATAAAGGGAAAAAGGCTTAAATATGTCACTGAACTATCAGAAATGACTCATTTATGTCATCCGTTAAAAGTTGGACTCATTTATGTCATTGCCATTACAAAACTGGCTCATTCATACCATTACTTTTAACACCCGATTTTTAGAAAACAGCTTTTCCACGTGCTAATATATGATCCATGCATGCATACATATAAATAATTATCAAAAAAGAATAAATGATAACGTACATATCCACACACAATACTTTACTACATACATTTTGCATGCATACACACAAAGAGGGAGAGAAAAGTAAGGAAAAGAGAATGCACCAACGGAAGAAATTGTTCACATTTTTGAATTCTTTTTCTTTCCCTATCATATACTTTTCGAAATGATAAGAAGGATTAACCATTTAAGGTCTTTGAATTGATCATTTTAATATGGTCACCTTTTTCATTTGGCAAAATATGATAAGAATACAATTCCGTCCTTTATTATCATTGCATATAAGGACTAGCAATGGTTATGATGAACTAGAATTTCAAGTTTGAATATTTGGGGTTCATGTATAAATAAATACCTAGAAGATTGGTCAACTATATATATATATATATATATATATATATATAAAATCTATATATATATGTAATCTATATATATAAAAGTATAGAAATATGTAATCTATAAACTTTGTAACCAACACCATTTTTAAAAAGAA
Source organism: Capsicum annuum (assembly GCF_002878395.1). Taxonomy (NCBI): domain Eukaryota; kingdom Viridiplantae; phylum Streptophyta; class Magnoliopsida; order Solanales; family Solanaceae; genus Capsicum; species Capsicum annuum. The sequence goes on from NC_061121.1 coordinate 1,401,788, forward strand.
AAAAAAATTATAATTTTTTTTATATAAATTTAAAAAATAAAAATAAAAAAATATAAAAATGACGTGGACCTCTAATATACTGCCACGTGGCAAAACTGTTTTCTAAAAATCGGGTGTTAAAAGTAATGGCATGGATGAGCCAGTTTTGTAACGGCGCTAGCATAAATGAGCTCAACTTTTAACGGATGGCATAAATGAGTCATTTCTGATAGTTCAATGGCATATTTGAGTCTTTTCCCTTATATAAATAAGTTAATTACTTAAAATATATCACCTCCTTTAATTACCTCAGGTCTTTTCAAATTAAGGTCGATGTATATTAAAGGATATCGCATATTTTATGTGATTAAGTTGTCTATATAATAAATGATTGAAAAGAGGCACAAATGTTTTTCCAATAATTGAATAAAAAGTGTCTACTAATACCAACATTTTATCAAGCGTTTAGGTGTTCAATTAGAACATACACTAATTCGAGTTTCTAAATAAAATTGAGTGACAAGTTTAAACAATGTTGAGCGCCTTTTAATATGCTTTTTTTTCGGCAACTCTTAATTCTAGCTTTTTATATACATGCTTTAGACCACAAAATTGGATATTTTGGTACATTCTACATATCTTAGTTGCACGACTAAACTTTATGTCAAGTCAAAACTAGATAAACAAATTGAAACGAATGAGTACAATGGAAAACAAGAAAAGTATCCTCTTTAGCTAAATGCCTTTTCTTTATTACTCCTTCATAGGGCTGGGCATAAATTACTGAAAATTGAATTATCGAATCGAACCAAAAAATTTGGTAATTGGCATTCAGTAATTTGGTAATTTGGTATTTAGTATGATATTTGGAAGTAAAATTTTAATATTTCGGTATTTGGGATTGGGTTTGGTATAAGATATTAATACCGTTTGGTATTCGATATTTACCAAATACCGAATTATATATATATATATATATATATATATATATATATATATATATATATATATATATGTCTAACCAACCCAATAAATAATAGTATTACTCATCCCAAAGAATCTCTTGGACTTTGGTAATATAACGTAAATAGCAAAAAAAAGAATACTAAATAGGATTTCTATTAAATATACTCTTTGAAGTTTAAACGTACATTTACACATCACCAACTTTAATATGGTATTACCAAATACCATATCGAACCAAACTTTAATTTACCGCTTTCTGAATTACCGAACCGATGTTTATAAGTATGATATGTGGTATCTGTTATTTCCCACAATATGATTGAGTATGCAGAATCTGTATATTACAACAACAACTTTAACTAGAGTTCAAGTATAAACAAGAACACAATGAAGTATCAAATACCCTCAATGCAAGATCAAAATGACCTTTCCAAGAGGTGTATTTATTTTTCAGGAAAAATAAGATGAAGCAGAAATTGAATAGGTCAAGTCGTCCGAATTCACAGAACATGAAATCCAAAGCTGAAGCCGAGCAACGACGACGGCAGAAGGCATCATCTAGTTCTTGCCTCCCTATTCATATGGAGTTAGTGTTTCTCAATATAAACACTCTCAAGTTCTCTTCTTCCACCAATGTGGGAGAAAGAGTAAACTTGCCAATTTGGGAGTACACTTCCATTTTTAGTGTCTCCTCCCCTCCACCCTTTTTACTCTCCATTTTTTTATTCACACTTCTTTCATCTACTATGAATCCAATAGTATCTACGTTCAAATATCAATTACCGAATTACCGAACCCGAACTTTAAAAATACCGAACCGAATACCGAATGCCCACCCCTACTCCTTCATCTACTTACTTTAAAATACCGAACCGAACGTCAAACGCCCGCCCCTACTCCTTCATCTACTTGACTTGTTCTTCTTTCTTATTAAGGAAAGAGATTTAGCCTCCATTTGCTTGTGTTAATATACGAGCAAAGGCTTTAGCATTTCAAGCAATATGAATTGCTTCAAAGCAGCAGCATTAATGATCATGTCCATCATGTTTTTCTCCATATCATTGGACTTGGTTTTTTCTCAGACCAATAGTCTCAACAACAAGTGTGTCCTGGATATGAACATTTCAAGGGAGGCCTGTACAAATTTAGACAATTACACTTGGGATGGTTTTTTAAATGATCACCCTTGTTGTGGATTAGCTTTCAATACATATTTACGAGCATTATATTGGCACATCGGACTAACCAAACAAGACATCATATGTTTCTCAATTCCACACAGCAAAGTGACTGCTTAACTTTGATGAATAACAACAATAGTAGTACTTCAGATAATTTTAGTTGTGGCATTGAAAAGTTGACAAGTAGTACTGGTGCTGCAGGAGGCTGCTCTGATTATTCAGAGATCGACGTTGAGAACAAACTAGGAAGCAGATTGAAAAGTCTGATTATTTGTAGATTTAGTATGCTGATTTTATTAACAAGCCAAAGAGTTTCTGATGAGAGTTGGGTTGACAAAATCTTTCATTGCCTAGGAGACAGTTCTCTTCCTTAAGGTAAGTTTACTTCCTGCGTGCTTATAAACATGTTCAAAGTTTTGTTCTTCCATTTAGAGCCATCAATATGGGCCAGGCCCATTGAGCCGACCTGATCCAGCCTGTAATTTGATGGAGCTGGGCTTCAGTTTTTGCAGTTCATCTAAGAACAGGCTTTTTAGCCCGGCCCGGATAAACCCGTGGCTTGTGGGACTTGAGCAACGTAGGTTGGGCTAGCCCGTGGGCTGGTCCGTAAGTCAAATACATGCAACTACATTGCATATTAGCAGTTTTATTTGGTTTGAAGGATACCATGCCAAAAGTTATTTAATTTCTCAATTAGGAGTATTTTTTCGGGGTGTTGAAGACTTAATTAACAAGTATTAACACTATGTAATATTGTTTGGCCATATTTATATTCTAAAATTAAATTATAAAATATTATTTTTTTAAAAATGGATTGGCCGGTGAGGCTCGCAGCCCACAGTCTTCTTTTGGCCCATCAAACTCAAAGCCCATGTGACTAGCCGGATAAGCTGGGCCGACCCATATGGACAGCTCTACTTGCAAGTTTTAACATTTAACTATGATCTTGATTGATCATTTTACTGTGCAGCTTCTTCTCAGTGGCGGAGCCACCTTGTATTTAGGGGTTCATCCGAACCCTCTTCACGAAAAAATATACTATTTTTATACAGTCAAAAACATTTTTATGTATACATAGTAGATGTTGAACCCCCTTCGATTAGTCTATGTTTACTTCTGAAGCCCCTCAATGAACATTCTGGCTCCGCCACTGCTTCTTCTGCGGATGAGAGTGGAAATGAAACTAGACGTCGAACTAAATTTAAAACTGGTAAATCTTGAATATCCATTTTCATAAAAATCACTGATATTGCTGCGTCGTTTCAGGACAAAAAAAGTGTTTTTTTGGTTAATTTAAATATGCAGATCTTTGAATTCTAATTGGGTATGGTGTTAGTAATAATGGTTGCGTTGTGGATCTTATCGAAAAGGAAGGCTGAAGTTAAGCCATCAACTGGAAGATATAGTAAGCCCTCAACTCTACACCAACAATCATTGTTCCAAAGGTTTGTATTAGCTTATTCTAATTTTGCTTCATGTTAAAGAAATTTACTCCGCGACTGACAATCTTAGCATGTCCAACTTTATAGGTCAAGGCCTAGCTGGTAAGAAAATCGAACTATGTATAGCTGGCTTAGTCGATCTCCTTATTGTTCATTGACAATTCTTGATATTAGTAACATTCATAAGTCAGAATATCATATCTAGGGAGGTCTAGCTTACCCTTTTCCAGTTTCTTTATGGATTGTTCCTTTTGAAAGTTGGGTATTGAAATGATCGTGTTTTACAGGGAAAGGATTCTGGCAGATAGAAAACATGCTGCCGTTAAGCATATAATTAAAGATGAACAGATGGAAACATTTGTTAGAGAAGTTACAAGTCTCTCACATATCAAACATCCGAACCTTGTATCCTTAGCTTGCTAGGCCATTACGATGGACCGAATGAGTGTTTTCTAGTTTATGAGCTATGCCACAATGGAAATCTTTCCGAATGGGTATTTGGTATGTTCTTTTCTGATCTTTGTCGACTTAAAATATAATAGTATGTCATGGGTCTCGCAGGTAAAAGTAAATATCTCTTGTGGAGACGCAGACTAGAAATTGCACTTGATTGTGCCCGTGGTCTCCTCTTTCTCCACTGGCTCCATTGTTCATCGGGATATCAAGGCAAAATCCTTTCAAGTCTCTTTCTTTAGCGCGTCGATCTTTTTGAATCATAGGCGAAAAACTTGACCAAAGGTGGGAACATCGAAGAATTTGCTGATCCAAAACTGGAGGGAAAATTCTCAACGCTGGTATTTAAGCTAGCTTTGAGTAGCATAGGCCTTAAGCAGCAAAGACCATCCATGGAACTCGAAGAGGCTCTTGATTTATCAACAAGAATTGAGTCGGTTCATCCTTAGCTCACGTACAATTCACTTTTGTTTAATGGTACGCAAGATTTCAGAAGTGAATCTAGTATAGTCAGTCAGTAGGTTCAGAAAGAGTTCAATACATTAGTATAAATTTTTCATATATATATATGTTCTTATGGATCCAGCGGAAAGCAATGGTTCCCATTAACTCGCTGAAGATCCGCCTTTGTACAGTTACTTCAGTTTCCTTTTATGGACATTTTGATCTCAATTAGGTGATGAAACTGAAGAATCAACGATAAAAATGTATAGTGATTGTACATCTGTACCAAGTGATTCATCAGATAAGAAAATGATTACTATTATTAACATCAGGAGTATAGAGATACAAGTAAAACTATACAAAGCTTCATTAAAAAAAGCAGAAGCTAGCTGCAGCAGTGTAGTGATATGGACTCTTAAAACTTGACCGGTGAGTCGAGGAAAAGGACACCAAAGCATCCTACTACACCATGGTCGTCCATGGTTTATATATGCAAGTTGGATGCTTGAAAATATTTACCATACATTAATGAATTGATCCTCGATAAGCAGCTCCAAAAGTGATGGAATGAACTCCGGATTTTCTCCAATCATTTTGGGGTACTCTTCTACAGATGTCAGGTAGAATAATGTACCAGCAGCGTGCTGTCGTGCTTCCATCTTTAGTCCTCCCTTCAACACATCAAGTATCACGAACAAACCTCCGTTTCCAACAATTATGCTTTTGCTGTTAGAGTTTTTCGAGAGGTTCAGTTGAGCGGCCATTGCATTCTCTTGACAAGAGGAATCCGTCCAAGTAACGAGATTCAGAAGAGGTGGGATTGCACCAGCTTCCACCAAACAAGACCTGTTAAAAATGCTTGTTTTGGTGAGCAAGCGAATCTCGAAAGCAGCATTATTTCGCTGTTCCATTGTTCCAGCAACTAGTCTGTCCCACTTGAAAAAATTCCAGCAACTTCGTAGCCTGCTCATTAGCCACACTGCCTGTAGCAACAGATTTTACAGTATCGCGATTTCGCCTGCCAGTTTCCACAAACGGAATGCCTTTCACATAGCAATACTGTTTGATCAAGAACTTCAAAGCCAAATTAGGAACCAAATCAATGCTTGTTAACCTCTCACCAGTCTTTGGACAAGTGGAGTTTCCAGCTCTGAACCATTTGAGGATCGAAGACTGATCATAGGTGTGACCTGAGGCTATTGTCACAGGATCACTCATGATTTCCAGCGTAATTGGACACCTGAAATCATCAAGATTCAAGAACTCGATGACTCGATCTGCATTACTGCTGCCGCCTCCATTGATTTGCGTAATCGCTACATTATCCAATACTTCAAACAGAGTTCAACTGCAGTAAATCATGAATAACCCCATTAAGCTACTACTGAGAAGCCCCATATCTGTATTTCCCTCTGAGAAAATCTCATTATCCAAGAACTTAACTTCTCTATTGCACCCGCTCCAACGTTTAATCCCTAAATAATCAAGAACCCTTTTCAAATCACTTGATTCTGGAATAATTCCATCTTCAAGTTGATCCAAAATCTTCAAAACATTCATTTGCATTCTCACAAACTCCACCGGCCACTTGTTTGACTTCCACAGAAACATCCATTTCCTCTAAAGGCAGAATTACATCCAGTACCACAGCAACAGCTGTTGCCAGCATCTGAAACTGGCAAGAGACATCCTCGGACTTTGCTAACATCCATATCCCTGGCATCTTCTCTGCTACAATCTTCCAACAAGAATTGATCGATACTTCTGGAAGATAAAATGGATCTCTGATAAGCTAACAATGCTGGAATTCGCAAATCTTCAAACCTCAGTTGGAATTTCTTTGACAAATATGAGATTATCCTCAATCAAACGTATCGAATTTCGAGCATTCCTCTTATTAGTAAAGAATGTTCTCGACTACTATTCACATATTTTTTGGCCTAGTTGGACCAAAGATGTAACAAGGCTAGAAAAACATATTGTTTCACTGGGACGTATAGCCGGAAAATTCAAAATCCGACGAATGAATTCGTTAGATTTGTCGTTGATCATTGAGGTAAAACAAACAAACAAACAAACAAAAAAAGAAATATCAAATCTAAGGAACTATACAAGATAAGTATATATATATATATATGAACAAAAAGGGCAAAAAAGGTGTGTATATGGAGTTATGTGGGAACTTTTTTTGTAGGTTTGTGTATGAGATTGTTAAAGTAGTTGCTATATATATATATATATATATATATATATATAAATTGGTTAGTTGAAAAAATATATATGGAAGGACACGTGTTAGAAGATCAAGGGTGATTAGTGATCGAACGGTCAAGATTTTGATAATTTTTTGGTTGACTAGGATATTTTGTAAAGTATGGTTCGTGGAGACTTTCATTAAATAATAGAAGTACAGTATGTATAGCATGGGAAGAAGGGTAGGGTTTGACACTCGGTTTGTTCGGTTTGATTGTTGAATATTGGTTTGATTTTTCGATTTTTGGATTGACGAAAATGAAAACCATAATCAAACCAAAATTATTTCGGTTTGGTCCGGTTTTTACAAAGTCGGTTCGGTTATTTTGATTTTAAAGATTAAAGTAGTGAGCATTTAAAATTGGTGATTTTTCTAGAAAAATAATCTTTTTTTCAGACCTATTTTTCATTCTCAAATATAATTAATTCAACATGCATGAAATAACCATAAATATCGACCTCGCTGAGTCATCGCCGTTGGCGTGACGGCAGTAGCCGCACTCGGCAGCGACTACTGATGACAGTGATGAACTGAGCAAATGAACTGAGCAAACGACTGTCGTTGGCGATGTTGAAATTTCAAATGAATTGACGAACTGAGGATGGTTGAGCGCTGTTGCAGCCTTCACGTTAATGTTAGGATCTAAAGCGAAGCAGTATATTAGGATTTAGGGTTACTAAATGATTATAATTTATATATTTATATGTTATATCAGATTATATTTTTAGTATATTTACATATATATTAAATTATATATATATTATATTATTTATTTAATTTCGATTTTTCGGTTTATCCGAATTCTTTTTTTGTAAATCGAAAAACCAAACCATTTAACCAAATTTTTAAAATTTGAAACTGAAACCAATCCGAAAAATCAAAAAAACAAATCAAAATTAAATTTCGATTTGATTTTTCAATTTTTTCGATTTAAACCAAAATATACACAACCCTAAAAAGGGTACGTGAAATTAAAGGACGTAGCCGACACTTAATAATTAACGTACTAGTGACATTATTGCATGTTGAAATGGAAAAAAGAGGAAGATATTATATTCTCCGTCTAATATTTACTTGGAGCATACCTTAATAAATAATAAATAATACTACCTAATAGGGATAAATTTATTATAATTTTTTTTTTAAAGGGATAAATTTACTAGAGTTTAACTAGTATCCACCGTTATAAATTATTTTTTATACAAGCAAGTATTTTAAAATCTATTATAAGTAAGTTTCAATTATTTTAACTTTTTAATTTTAATGTTATAAATAAAAAAAATTATTGTAGAAGGCAACTTGGACTCTATATTCACTCTACCATTTTTTTTTACAGCACTATTGACTTTGTTATTACAATTACAAAGGTTCAATCGTGTCTTTTTCATTGATCGCCAATTTCTACTTTATTGTTATTCAACACCATCTAATTTGGATCATATATTAGCATCAACCTTCAAAGCAATCACCAAAATAAACATAAGCAACGTATCACTATTCTATACTATAGTAGTCTCAATGTCTCAATCTAACACTTTCAAATCCAGTTCAAATAGAAATATTAAAGAAAATATAACAAACATTCATGTCCTTCTTTCTCATCTCAGCAACATATCGACTATATCACACAGAAAATGACCAACAAATACATTGGATTATTTCCTTGTCCGATGAGTTAATTTTTCAAGCGATCACTCAACTACTAGTTATTATTTAGAAGTATCCAGATGGGATCTGTGTGCCCATAAATGTTGGGGGCTGACAACATTAGAAGAAATTGCTTCACATTTGCGAGGTAAAGTTACCTCTTTCACCAAGTTGTTGTATAGCTACCACGAATTTGGCATGAAGATCCCACGAATTTGTCATGAAGATCCTCCATCCATTGTGCACGCTCTTCGCCTAACAATCTTGCACTTCCTCAAGATTTCACTAAACCACATCGTTTTACCTCGTACATGTTCTATCCATCAATGAATGGGCTTGCTCCATTTGCCAGAACTGATCAGATAGTTCGAGACAACTTGTGCACACGACGACAAAAGAGTATCCAGGAGAGATAAGTGCCTCAGTTCCGTGTTTCAACCTCGACTTTTTAGATGGATAGAATCTGTGTACCCAGATTAGAGCTGCAATACGTGACTCAAAAAAGTTTCAGTCAGTAGGGTGTATAATAATAATATAAAATATAGTGTATTAATAATATTTGTATTAGTTATACTTACATTTTTTATTCAGTGTTTCATTTAGTATATTAACAATAATATCAATTGCATAATTTCTAAAAAGTACAATGTTTATGTCTTTCGCCATTCTAAACATGAATTGCCATACTATGATAGAAAGAATGCGAAAAATATTTTGAGAGACAATTGTATCTTTAGTCATTCTAATGAAGTACTACAGTTTAGTAGGGAAACTTTAGGATATCTTCGGAATAATGTGCCAGGTGTCGTAAGCATTAGAATCTATTATGTTACTAATACTATGAATTTTTATGTATTAGTACGACACACCATAATATCAAATAGAGTGTATAAGTAATATCTGCATTAGTTATACATAAGATGACAAAAAATGTACTAAATAAGGTATCAATAATACACAAAGCTAGTACATGCATTATCTTTTCTAATGCATTATACCAAACAAAAATGTATCACATTATTTGGGAAAAAGGAGTTACTCATATTTACTCTTTTAATTTTTTACTAGAAATTATTTCCTTCATTTTGATTTATTATCTTATTTTGACTTTATGTGAGGTTTAAAAATGTAAAGAAGAACTTTGAATCTTATAATTTTAAATTAAATATATGTACAAAATATATCAAAATGATCTTGTGTTTGAATATGTTATGTGAAAAGCTGAAATTTAAGAGTAATTTATCAAAAAAATACTTTTTAAGTAAACGATTAAAAAATTCACTCACTTACAAACATTGACAAGTTTTAATTTAATACATTTATTGACCAAAACTATGATTTAATCCATTTAAATGTAGATCAACCATTTCCTTCTTTTTTTTAAAAAAAAGGAAAAATTACCCGAATTAGTTATTATTGGGCTTTTATTATCACTTAAAGTCTAATTTTCAATTAATTACAATTCATAACCCCCTCTTGCCTATTAATTATCCCTAATTATAACTCATAACCTCTCTCATGTATTTTTTTTCTCTATTTTTTATTACTCTTTTTTTTTTCCTTTTTCAATTTTTTTTCTTTCTTTTTTCACTTTTTCTTTTTCGTATTCTTTTTTTTCCATTTTGTTCTCTTTTTTTTCCTTTTTATTTTTTCTCCTTTTTTTTTTTTTTTTTATTTTTTTTTTTCCCTTCTTTTTTAAAAAAAAAAAAAAAAACTCTTTCTTTTTCTTTCATCTTTTCTCCTTCTTTTTATTTTATTTTATTTTTTTCTCTTATCTTTTCTTCTTCTTTTTTTTTCTATTTTTTTCCTTTTTTTTTTCTCCTTCTTTTTTTATTTTTTCTCTATTTTCTATTACTCTCCTTCTTCTTTTTATTTTTTCTCCTTCTTTTTCTCTCATCTTTTCATATTATTCCTAATTACAATTTATAGTCTTTCTCATGTATTTTCTCTCTTTTTCTATTTTCTACTATTCTCTTCTTTTTTTTCCTTTTTCAGTTTTTTTCTTCAATTTTTCTTTTCCTTTTTTTGTTGCTTTCTCTTTTTTTTTTCTTTTTATTTTTTATTCATTTTTTTCTTTTTTCTTTTTTTTTTTTTTCCTTTTCATTTTTCTTCTTTTTTTGTATTTTTTTCTCCATTTTTCTCTCCTTTTTTTTCTCATTTTTCTCCTTTTTTTCTTTTCAATTTTTCTCCTTCTTTTAATTTGTGCGAACTAGCAAACATAAATATAAATACAAACTATAACATACAAATACAAATGCGAACTATAAAATACAAATTCAAATGTGAACTATAACATACAAATACAAGTGCGAACTATAAAATATAAATACAAATGCGAACTATAACATACAGATACAAGTGTGAACTATCATTTGTATTTTTTAATTATTGAAAAGGAATGATTGATTTTCTTTCTATGAATACTTGTTTGTATTTATTGATATTAGTTGTATTTATTTATACAAATAAATGCAACTCAATTTTTTATACAAATACAATATATACGAATACATATTGTATTTGTATTTGTAAAATCATTTGTTTCATTTGTTTGTGATTGTATTTGTATCAAGTGATATTTGTTTATTTACAAATATGAATGATAATTTTTATATACAAATACAAAACGGTACATTTGTATCAAATGATACATTACATATTTATATATTTTAGAATCACGAAAATACAATTAATGCACTTACTTGTTTGTATACAAATACAAATGATAAGTTGTACATAGTTACAACTACATACAATTTGCAATCAACTTACAAATACAAAAAAAATTTTTAAAAATAAAAAGGTAACGAAGAAAATGGAATACAAATACAAGTATAATCCAAATATAATCTAAATATACAAACACAATAAAACCATAATGTGAATATAATCCAATATAATATGCAATCAATTATAAAATACAAATAAAAAATAGTTCTTTAAAATACAAGTGTGAGTTATATAAAATATAAATGATGGCGCAAACTAACAAATACAAATACAAGTGTGAACTATTAAATACAAATGAAAATGTGAACTATAAAATATAAATACAAGTGCGAACTTTAAAATACAAATACAAATACAGTTGTATCAATAAATACAAAAATATATAATGGCGGTGACTACAAATACGATAAATAACTGTGGTATTTACGTTGTCATCCATGACTTGTTCTCGACTAGTCATATTTTTTGAAAATACAAAAAATATAAAATAGAACAAAAAAATAATAAAGAAAATAAGTACAAAAAGAAAATAAAAAAAATCAAAGAAGAAGGAGAAATAGAAGTTAAAGACTAATGAGAGGGAAAAAACAAAAAAAACAAAAGGAAAGAAACGAAAAAAATAAAAGTAGGAAAAAATAAAAAAAATAAAAAGAAGAAGAAAAAATGAGAAAAATAAAAAAATATAAAAAAAATAATGGTAGTGTTAGGCAAGAAAATATTCAGTTCAACGAGATAAGCGTGATTAAGATTTTTTTTCTTTTTAAAAATATTGAATTCTATTTTTGGCGCGACTAAATAGGGACTGTATTCATATTTTATATGAATACATACTATCTGTAAAATCGAATACATCGGACATAAATTGAATACAACGGCTATAAATGGTAATTATGTAAAATGTGGCTATAAAAGGTGAATTTTATAGCAAAATGCTGCTATTTTTGAAAGATCCACTTAAAAAAAACCTAGTAAAAAATCATCCTCAAAACATAAATAGAAAATAAAATACAAATAAACAAAAAATTAAGTTGACTGAAAATAGTGATAGGAAAGAGAGATAAGTTTACATTTAAAATTTTCTTTAAAAATCAAAGATTTTCATTTAATAGTCAACTAATTCAAATTACATTTTTTTTTTTCTGCAAAATTTCATTTTGTACTTTCTGCACAATGTAAAAGTAGTCTATTTGTTTTTGTGTCTTTGATTCATCAAGTCATGGGAGAATTTTAATCAATAAAAAGATCTTGCATAAATTTATATAACTAATCTCAATATCATACAAATTTAACAAAAATTAGCAATGGATAATTTTTATCAAAACAATAAAATCCCATTGTTAATCTTATTTAACGATAAATTAGTGGTAATTATGCTAGCTATATGCTATTTAACGGAAAATAAGTGACGATTTGTGTAAGTAATTTCTTTTATCCTTTTTTTTTTTTATATATATTAAAATAATTTTATATATTAAAATAATTTTTAAATCTTTGTAGCTAGCATTTTTATTTAGTGTAGTGTTCGCTTGAGATTGATGCAGAATAGATTTAGTTTTTTAAAAGCAAAGTTAAATAAGAGGGAGAAAAAGAGTAATTCATGTAATTAAAGAGGAACAAGGCAATAAATATATTCTTGACCAAACATAAATTTAGTTAGCCAAAAGACAATAATTTTTTGCACAAAAGAAAAAAATTATTTAAACACCTTACTTTAAAAAATGTGCATCTACTAAGTATGACTTTTGGACTATTGGATAATCACCTAATTAATTTGTACAAATCCCCTAACTTAATACCCCATCTGTTTCATATTAGTTGACCCCTCTTGACTTGACACATCCATTAAGAAAATTTTAATTAGAAGTTTATTTTATCAAATCAGCCTTATTAATTATATTTTGAAAATATAAATTTGAGTAAATACACTTTATTTAGTCATTTAATATTAAGGGTAGTATTGTAAGAATATAATAAAATCCTCTTGATCTTATCAAATGGATAACTAAATTGAAATAAATATTTTTAGAAAGATGACCAACTAAAACGAAATGTAGGAAGTACTTACTACTCCTTCATTCCAAAATAATTGTCATATTTCACTTTTTCGAGAATTGATTTGATTAACTTTTAAAATTAAATAGTCCCTTCATTCATTTTTACTTGTCATATTTTGACTTGACACATCTATTAAGAAAAATAATTAATACTAACATGGTTGTTTTACTATAGTATTTCTATTAAATGATATTTACATTATGTTGAAATTAATTTGGAACAAAAAACAAGTAATTTTAAGGGTAAAATCGAAAAAAAGAAATTGTTTTTTCTTAATATGTTAAAAATGACAAGTAAAATTAAAAATACAATTAAAAAATTTGTAAAAAGTAAAAACGAACTAAAGAAATATATTAGAATAACTTAATATTGTAAAATAAAAAATATAAATATTCAAAAACTATTAAAAAAAAAAAAGCACCGGCTACGATCTACAATATTATATCAATATAAGGACAAAAACATCTTAAAATACCAATCAAAGTGCACAACAAATTCAGTTCTTACAACCTTTTACTTGTCAAGAATCAAGAAGATAGTGTTTAGCTTTAACATTATAAAAGCGCTCGGTCTGATGATTATGGTGGAGGTTTCTTTAAAGCTGCATGGGATATTGTTGGTGATGACATGCATGCATGGGATGTTGTTGGTGATGACATGCATGGGATGTTACTAGCTTATCGATCAACTAACACAGAGAAATCTAATACTCCCTTCGTATATATTCCCTTGATATCACATGGATTACCATAGCAAATAGACAAGTTATATTACCTGCCCTGCCATTGCAATTGGCCAAATGAGATGGTTTGCCCAATGCTATTGTTGAGCAAAAGGACAAACATATGTGTATTGGTAAATATCTGTGGCTGAGTTGGTTTCTAGTCACATCAAGGGTCTTACTCAACTCTAAGCTTTGTATTCTAGTTCCTCGTTTCTTTATAAAATGATCAGTACAACTTTGACACTGGGATCCTCCACCCACCGCTTTTCTATTTGTTTAGATTTTCTTGTCCAGTTGGACACATATATATGAACACCAAGAATCATACAATAAGGATAGTTAAATCATGTGACATTCTATCCGATTCTCCAAATGTAATTCAAGAATTGTAATAACCCAATTATAATTGACGTAATAAATTTTCACATTAAATTATGATGATTGGACACCAAAATCCTAATAATAATTTACTTCCACAATGCTCTGTTCTCTGTTATAACAGGCTGCGGCTGGTTGCGTCTTCTTCAACTGTGTCTGAGGACATGGAATGGTTCTCATTTCCATAGTCAATACATAAAATGCCTTCTAAACAAGCAAGCAATAATTTCCGTTTATACAGATGTACTCTGATTATCAATCGGCAGGTTTTTTTTTTTTTTTGAAATTTCTAATATGCACAATCACCTGATCTGAAAAATAAACATTTATATATATAGGTATGATGTGTCCAAGCTTTACATATCGGAAAGGCTTAAATCATCGCCAGACCCTTAAATTTATCTCAAAAATTCACTTAAACCCCTCAATTAAGGACTGTACCTATCAGGAAACTCAAGTGCTAAAATTGGTACCTATCAGGCACAAAATGCTTGATAGCCCCAGCCTCCTTCCTCCCCCCTCCCCATGTCTTCTTCTAAGTTCTGTTCGTTGAGAAACAAAATGAAAAAACTCCATTGACATAAAATCAACAACTCTAACAATAGAGTAGCAGTGCAATCAAGAAAGCAAAAAAAACAAAAAGAAAAAAGTGCAGCAGCTATGGCGGAAACAGTACAAGAAGAAAAATCAATAGTAATAAATGAAGAAGACGAAGAAGAGAAAATAATACAACATTATTCTTCATTTCTTCAAATACTTTTAGTTGGTGATGGAGATTTTTCATTTTCTCTTTGTTTAGCAAACTCTTTTGGTTCTGCTTTCAACATTGTTGCATCGTGTCTTCAATTTTGTTGCTCAAAATTGTCAAGAATAAAGAATCGAACTTAGAAAAGTTGAACTGCACCCATTTTGCATGATTTTACTGTATTTTCTTTTTGGGTTGGTTTGATTTTGCTTAATGTATAATGGATTTTTTGCAAAATCCAAAAATTTGATGGTTTACTATTTGCTCTTGTTGATGATTTTGGTTATCAAGAATGAAAAATATCAAGATTTTTGCGTAATATATGATGGGTTCTTTTGCAAAATTTGACATTTTGCTATTTTATTATTTGTTATTTTGATGATTTTACTTATCAAGAATGGAAAAATGAAGATGACGGGGGAGGGGATGAAGACAATGACTGTGTGTGTGTGAAGACGAAGGGGGTGGGGGTGGGGGGCTTTGTGTGTGCAGATACTCTGTGTGTGTGAAGACAAGGGGATGGGGTGGGGGTGGTGAAGACGACGACCGGTGGATTAGGGGTGCTTTTTTTTTTTTTTTTTTATAAATCAAGAAATTATTATTAAATGATAATTAATTAGAAAATGGATAAATCATCATTTCCACAATATATTTTTTTCTAATTGGTCGGTTTTGCCAAATCAGCACGTGTGTGTTTCACACACTTGAGCTTTTAGCTGATTGTCCAAAAAAGGTCCAATTGGATTAAATTTCTGGAGGGTTAGGGATCTGATAGGTATAGTAAATGAATTTTTGAGACAAATTTGAGGGTTTGTCGATAACTTAAGCCTACAGGAAACGTTACTCGCATTTCTAGGACATCATGATATGTGCCCTGAAGAATATATATATATATAGATAGATAGATAATTTGATCCAGATGATACTAGAGTGCACGCATTAAGAGACTACTATAGAAAGAATTACCTTATTGATCTAAACTGACAGTGCAAAATAATGTTTGTTCTGACCTTGTCCTCCAATCAGTTTCTTTTTAAGAAACTGTACCCTAAAATATTCATTCACTGGTACATTATGAAAGCATAAAATATTTTGGCATCAAAACTTGTGGTTGGCTAGTGAAAAGTATTTTCTCTTTTTAAACAGTTGGGAGGGTCCAGGAACAATGCAAGAGGGTTGTTCTCGTATGAAACAAACGGAAAGATACTTGTTTCATTGGAAGTTTCTGTTGATGATTGAGCTCGACATCACCTCCAGTGTCCAGACAAACACTACCAAATATATTGCAATATTAGACCCATGTGTTCTGTTATACACTGAACAAAATAGAAGAAAAGAATTTTACTTCTATACACTCATCGTACGGGAAGGAACCTTGGAGTAACTGGTAAAGTTGTTGCCATGTGATCAGGAGGTCACGGGTTCAAGAGTTCAAGCCTTGGAAACAGCATCTGGCAGAAATGCAAGGTAAGGCTGCGTACGATACACCCTTGTGGTGTGGCCCTTCCCCGGACACCGCGTATAGCGGTAGCTTTAGTGCACCGGGCTGCCTTTTATTTTTTTTTTTTACACTCATCGTATGTGTAAAAGAATATATATCTAGAGTATGAGGTCACATAAAAGATTGTAAGTACTACGAACGACTATCGATAAAAAGTAGGATTATTAATTATTAATATGTAAAATAAGATAGATTACTTGCTACAACGTAAACAATGTGGAAATGAATAGAAGAAAATGGTCTTTAAGATCTGATATGGATCTAGATCCGAAAGATGAAAACTAAACTAAAGAAGCAAAAACGCAACAATACATAAAAGTAAAGATAGATAAGTTGACATAAGAGAGACTATGCAGAAGTAAGAATCAACACGTGTATCAAACGCAAAGACCCCTAAAAATCGTAAAATCAAACATCAGTTTCTTACGTAGACCTCAAGGGAATCAAGTTCCCAAACAAGTTGTCAACACAAGCGATTCCACGCTCACAATTCACTCCTAAGAGCATTCAATTCAAAATATCATCAAAGTTACCAAATAAAATGGTTAAGACACATATTCATAGTGTTGTCTTTGCCTAAGATGGCCTATTACAAGAAATAGCCCAAAAGTGATTATTTCGGAAATAACCCACTTGGGCTCTTCAAATCATGCTCGCTCCACACGCGGCCTTGTGGGCTTAGGAGCCTAAAAGGGATCCACCGCATGTACTCTTGAGCTCTTGGATTGATCGTGGATTGGACCTCTTTGTATTCGCCTCGAAAGATGTAATCTAAAGCTTTAAGGCCGACCCGGATCGTATCAAGATCTCTTACAGGTAAAAAAAAAAAAACAAAATCTCTCCGCTACAATAGGTTAAATAATTTTTCACTACTCATACATATAGAAAAAAGGACTATATACTGTTGAAGTCTAGATATACTTATTCAACTACAGTGGTTAGAGATTTTGTTGCACTCACAACTTTTCTAATCTCCACAATACTGAAGTAAAAGGAAGAATATGGGAAAGTCAGGTAATCCTGCACTTCTTGAGCAACACATATATATATATATATATATATATATATATATAAGGGCCATAGATAAAATATAATAAGTTATACTCTAATTCAGATTAAATGAATTGTTTTCTCATCAGTGACATGCGTGAAACATGTTGACATCTAAAGTTCTCAACTTTGATAAACCATGCAACGCAGTGGACCTATAGCAAGAACCACAAGAAAGGAATACATCCGTGGTTCCATTAGTCCTATTATATTACACTCCCTTTTGCTTTCCTTTTTATTGTGTTTAAAAAACAATGACCTTTTATCTCTTTTAACAACTCTTTAACTTTAATTTTCGACACAACATACTTAAGATCACAAGGATAAGACATTTTGGTACATTGACACATTTTTAATTTAATTTAAGACGTCAAAATTCAAAAGTATTCTTTATTTTATTAGAATATACAGTGAACCCAAACTTTATGACTTCATGTATGCTTTCTAAAGCTGTCCCCGACCCCGAGGCGTTCTATGCCAACTTTGACAATTAACTCTTTATAAATAACTCACACAAACTAATTGAAGTTTCAGTTCTTTTGTTCCTCACATTAAGATCAGCGCAGCTAGCACAAGCTATTCCTAAAATGAAGGTAACAAAAATTCTGTTAAAAAGTAAAGATCACTTATTTTATTTATCTATAATTATAGCGTAGCCATCCTTGTCCTTGTTTACTTTGTTGCAGTTACTTGGTTGGATGCATCGAAAATTTCGACAAAATAGCAGCGAACCACTAAAGGATTTTTCTGTAGGTAAAGTTTTTCTCTGTTCCGATTTCCCTGCCATGCATGCATACAACTAAGAGCAGGGAGACTGAGGATGACATTTGTATTGTGTCAGGGAATCCTTGTACTTGTCTTACTGGGCAGCCATCACTTGATGATATACAATGCTACCCGAAATCTAATTTTTACAATAAGTCGTTGAGCAAAGCCCAAAGAGAAAATCACCTGAGAAAATCTTTTGCTGGTCTAGAAGCAGCAACAAGGGGGGCAGATCACGACGATTTCGAAGAAGAGTCGTCATCCGCTGCTCTTTCTGAGCTCTTCCATGGATTCCTTGCAATTGGTACACTTGGTACTGACCCCCTTCTTGATGATCCCTCGACACCAACATTTTCCATCTCTGTGGAAAATATTGCTGAAAAGGACACTGAAGTGACAGAAAATGAACTGAAGCTGATCAATGATGAATTGGAGAAAGTGCTGGGAGCTGAAGCTAAAGATGATGGTTGTAATCTTTCTTCAGGAAGAAACAGCTATGTTAGCACTGGGAGAAGCAGCCATGGTAGTATATGTGCAATTACATCATCTTAATAATATCTTACATTTGTATTTACTTCACTTCATTATTATGTATTCAACTGCAGGTAGCACCATTACACTAAGTGGCAAGCAATTTGAAAGTAGTGAGAGCAATGGAAATGGAACAACAGTCTGTCCACTTCAAGGCTATCTCTTTGGATCAACTGTTGGATGGCCAGAGACAACTCCCGCTTCTGCTAAGAAAGAACATAGGCCTTCACTTGGTGAGCTCTTTCAGAAAACTAAACTAGCAGAAGAAAACTATGGAGCTAAATATGAGAAGCGAACAGATAAGGATTCTGATAAATCTGCGGTGCACCTCATGAAAAAAATACTCAAGAAAAAGATGCTTCATGCTTCCTCCCGGAACTCAGTAGCTTCTGGGGGAACTGTTGATTCAGTGTCATCAGCAGAGACAAAACCCCATAAGGTGGGTGCTTTCGTCCTTATCTTGGTAATTGATTGGATAATCTCTTTATTTTTTTCTCTAAATGAACAGAGATAGCAGCTAAGTTCATGATCTTCTAAGCATTTTGATGAAGGCCTGTTCTTTACGCAATTAATGAGAAATTGATTGTTGAGAGAGGATGTCAATGTATGATGTGATGTATTAAAGCGCTTAGGGAAGATAGTCACTATTACTGACCAGAATATTTCTTGATTGGAACTAATGGCACAATACGTTCCGAAATCAAATCTCTGCGGTAAGATGTATCAGAACAACATTAGATCAATAGAACCAAATGACACAGCACTTTTAGATTTCCAAAACTCTTAGACAAAAAGTCATCAGATACTCAATAGCAAGAATGAAGGTCATTGCGTTAGGAGAAAGTATATTCACTAATTCAGATATATTGTTAGTTGAATTTCCAAATACACTTTGTTAGGCTCCAACTAAAATATTTCCAAGTCGTGCAGATCCTACAAATGTTCCACAGAAAAGTCCATCCTGAGAGCTCAATAGCATCATCACAGAAGCCTGACAAGTCCTCAAAAAATGAGCGACCACATGATCGTGGAGGACTATCACTTGACCATGATGATATCACGATTATCCCTCACCATCGCCTCTCAAAGGCCAGCATCAAGGTCCTCAAGGGTCACTCTAACATGCAACAGTTCACACTAGATGGTGATTTAAACGAGAACCGAGAATGCTGGATCAAAACTGATGCAGATTGTGAGTGATTCTCAAATCTTGATTCTAGCGGATACCAATATCATTTTATAATTTTATCTAAAATTTGTGACTAAAAGCAGATTTTGTTTTGTTGTTTAATTTGTAGACCTGGTGCTGGAGCTCTAAAATGACAAAGCAGCTCATATTGTAAGATACGTTTGCTTCTTCAAAATCCATGTACTGCCGCATTGTTGGAATGGTTATGTCATGATGAGATTGTCAGAGAAGAATAAAAGAGGGTGTGTTCCTCTAAACATATGTGTGTGAGATGCATGTAAAACTTGAGATGTATTAGCTAAAATTGTTCTGTGCTAAAGATTTAAGTATTAATGTTAATCGTCAATCAATTACAGCACATTCACGGAACAATTCATCTTTCATGTTAAATTTATCAAAATACAGTTAATTTATCTGGTTCTTAACAAAATATAATGATTAAAAACAATTATTGTAAAGGAAACATCATTGTGACTTGTCCAATTACTTATAGCGTTTTAGATACCCCTTTAGTAGCACGTGAATGATAGTAAATTTAAACTTCTTTTAGTGAATTTCGTGTTTAATTCTATTTAATTTATTACCATTTAAAATTGTTCTTATAATATTATGATTAGCTAGTTAAGTGTGTATATATTTTCCATAGCTGTACCACATTAATTAATAATAAATATATATAAAAAGAATAAATATTTGTTTATCTTGTATTATTAAGGATACGACTTTAAAAAATAACATCAATTTTTAAAGATAAAAAGTGTACTGAAAGATATGTTTATTTTTAATTTTAGATATATACTTAGAGGAATGTAAAAGTGCACTTTGAAAAATATTAGAACTGTATTGATAATATTGACACTAAATAATTAATGAAATACGTACTTTGGAAGATATTAAAATTACACAGTAATCAGTGTATGATTACAAATAATATTAACCTATAGAATAGACCATCAATAACATAAAAAAAAAATTTTAAAAAAAAAGAGAGAGAAGAAGAAGAAATAAAAAATCAACCTCTGCTCCACCCTTAACCAGATGTCGAGGGTTGGACCCTTGGTATGGAGAAAACTCTGTTGGGAGCGCTGCCACCATAGTGGGCTGTGCAACGAGCGATCCGAATTAGTTGAGACTCCAATGCAGATACCGAACACCGGATGGAAAACCAAAAATAAAAAAGAGGAACATACCATATGTGAGAAGAGAATATCAATCTATTTTTTAAAATATTGCATAACCTACCTCTACATGTCTCTTATTCACCTTTTCTTTTTTGCATTATACTAGTGTTTATCTGTTTTGAATTTTAAAAAGAAGCATAATAATATTCACGTGAATTGCGTCATCTAGTGA
The DNA here is from genome assembly GCF_002878395.1 of Capsicum annuum. Taxonomy (NCBI): domain Eukaryota; kingdom Viridiplantae; phylum Streptophyta; class Magnoliopsida; order Solanales; family Solanaceae; genus Capsicum; species Capsicum annuum. The sequence goes on from NC_061121.1 coordinate 1,423,175, forward strand.
GTTTAAGCGCTAGATGTACCCCTAGAATATGATTAAACTCAAATTATGAGGCTGTTGTTGGGATCATTATTTCAAAAGGTTGGGGCATGAGGTGGGGCATTTACTTAGCAAGGGGCGAGGCGTAAGCCTCGAGGCGATGGGGCGTAAGTCCCATGGATCTTTAAATTTTTAATTTATAATATAGTATAAAATAGTATGATAAAATAATAATAATAGGTTAAAACAATTAAAAATATAATTAAAGAAACTCACAGAAAATAAAATTACTAATATAATTTTACAAGTACAAGATTTAAAAAAAAAAAGATATAAAAGCTACTATGAGATGCAAATAACTCTAATATCTTAAATTTCACGTAATAAAAAATTCACATTTTTGTAAACATATTATTATAGTACTGTGTAGTTTACAATCCTAAAAAAAAATATGCATTGAATAAGCTTATTAGTACCCTCATGGTAATTTTGAGATAACATAACATGATAATTTATTTTGAAACATCGATTATTTTGAGACGTATGACGATAAAAAAAAAAAGATAGTTTTGAGACGTATGACAATAATATAAAAATCAATGACAAGTGAAGATGCAAAATCCGACAAAGTATTTTTTAAAAGAAACGTTAAGTGATATTCACCGTCACGATATTTCAAATAGGAAATATGTAATATAATGACTTGTTATTTGAGTTAATTCCCAATCTTCTTATCCCTATAGATGAAAAATTTCATTAAGCATCATTTATTTATTAAAGAATTATAAGGGTCAACGTCGTTAATTAAAGAGTTTGACACATAGTTTGCCTAAAATCTTGCCTATGTGAGTCCCCTCATTGGGCATAAGGCATGCTTAAGGCGTACAATCGGATACTTAGCGCTAAGTCTTACAGAACGAAGCCCTACACTTGTGCCTAGAGACATTTTGCCAGTGCCCTGCCCCGAAAGAGACAAAATTGCCAATTAAAATACTGATTGGGATTGAAACAATGCGGCGATGTGGAAAAGCTAATGAAGAAATCTTAAATAATGATAAAAAAGAGAGAAATTATAGATAGAATCATGTTATATTAAATTGATTTAGTTAATTGATCAATATATGACTGATATAAAAAATAATTATAAAAAGCTTGAGAGAAAATCTGTCTGAACAAGACTTTAGTTTGAGGACTACATTATTGTGGATATAGTTGTATTATTGTAGAAAAAAATGATTCTTAATTTATACAAGTCTAAAATATTTTCGCAAAGAAAGAGTTCTCTAATATGATTTTTTTTTTTCATAAATTATTTACAAATGTTAGAATAACATAAGTTCCAAATAAACTAAACTTATACTAATGATTCCTAATTATTAGGAATTTTATAGTATCAATAAATTTCCTACTTATTCTCCAATTGAATCCTTTTTCCTTCTTGTTTTAACTTTACATGATTCAAATAAGAAAAAAATTAAAGTGCACATATAATTTTTTATTTATTATTAGTTGTATAATAAGTGGCTATTTATTATTTTTGCTAGAAGGGCGCATTCACTCTTGTATCATATTGGTATTGTGCGCATATTCAATTTTTTTAGATTCATTTTGTCATCTAGAAGGGAAGAAATGTCAGCAAAAGAACGCAAAAAAATCAATCCAAGAGAATTAAATTGATTTTTAAGGCTTAAATGTTTGAACTTCTAATATTAGTTTAAAGAGATAATACATAAATATGACCCTAAACTTGATATCAAATTATAACTTTGACCTTAAACTTTGATAGTGCACAAATATGACCTTTAACTATTCAAAATTACACAAATATGACCTCCAATCCTACGTGGCAAAACGCGTGTTCAATACGCAAAACTGGGCGCGTCCAGCTTAAAATCTAAGGGTATAATACATAAATATGACTTAAAACTTTGACAGTGCGCAAATATGACCTTTAACTATTCAAAACTCCACAAATATGACCTTTAAATGACTCTTCACTATTATGTTTTCATTATTTTCGGCTCAAAGATGAAAATGACATTTAATTTCTTTTGTTATTGCGGAAAAAGAGCAATATTAAAGATTTATTAATTAGGCGGATCAGCCTCATACAAAAAAATCTAACGAGTATGTATATATTATAAAGCAGAGGACAAATTTAAGTTATATAATATATCTAAATATTATTTATTCAAATATTAAATTAAAGATGAAACTATACTAATAATAAATAAAAAAAGGAAAAGGCTCAAATATGTCATTGAACTATCATAAATGACTCATTTATGCCATTGGTTAAAAGTTGGGCTCATTCATGCCATTTCCGTTATAAAACTGGCTCATCCATGCCATTACTTTTAACAATCGATTTTCTTTTTATAAAATTAATTTTAAAAAAAATAAAAAATTTGATGCATTAAAAAGAATCCACCCAACTTTTTGATCCATTAAAAATTAGTTTGATCTATGCTTTTAAAATTTGAGATTATTTGTATATTGCCCCATATCAATAGTTTTTTTTTTTTTTCCTTTTTTGGCTTTCACGTGTGACTCTGTTCACAATACGGATCAATAATATGATCATCTCCCTTTGAACTAAGTTTTACTTGATTAATTACTGTTAATGAGCTAATTTTGAGATTATTTGTGTATCGCCTCATAGTATCCGAGTATTTATAGTTACCAAGCTCATCGACTTTTTTTTTTGGTTGTATGCGGCTTAAAATTGTGGTCAAATATAGTAAATTGATCCATAGACAAGCAAAGACAATAAGACAATACGTCTCATGCCGTCACTCTATCATACTCATACTCATCCTACAAAAATTTCAGTACAGTGGCATTGATATCAATTATTGTGCTAATTAATTACTGTAAAATACTTTTAATATTGTATGATATCATTCACTTTGAACCAAATTGACATTTTTTTTTCAAGAGACCTTAAATATCCGACATTTTATAAATAATGTCATTTCTTTTTTACTTTTCATGTGGGACATTGTTCTCTCAAACACTCATTATACTGCTTCCTTTCATCTTTGTTAATATGTCGTTTAATGTTTTGACACAATCATATATTAAGATAATTATTTGACAATCAACATTAATCATTGGAGGTAGAATATTTGTCTAAATTAAAATTATATTTTTCTTAAATTACAATTTGATTTAATGATACAGTTACATAAAAATTGGTGAGACGTCATATTTTTATATCCTTATATAATTAATTTTAAGTGGTTCAATCCTAATTAGAAATTGAATAAAAATAATATATAAGCCATGGATGCAAGTTACAACTCACAAGTATTATATATGTATAGTCTTTATCATTTCATTATATACTTAATTCAATGAATTGATTAGTTAAAAAATTTTATTGTTCTTTTCTCTTTAATGAAATAAAATATCTAAGAAGAAAGAATAAAATGAAGATGACATGGAATTTGTTTAATATAGTCTAAGGCCAGTTGGCATATATAAAAACAAAAGTAAATCCAATATATTTTTGATAAGTTAGATAACATGGGAGTATATATTTGTGTGGGAGTATAAAATAAATTAATGTATATTATATATATATATATATATATATATATATATATATGTTCATTGATTTCTTCATATATATTTTTATGTTATTTTAAAATCTTTTAATGAAAATTTTGACTCTACTATTAACCTAATCGTCATAGATCAAACTAATCTTTAATGGATCAAAAAGTTGGATGGATTCTTTTTAATGGATAATTTTTTTTTTAAAAAACAAATATTTTTTTTAAAAAATGACGTGGACCTCTAATATGCTGCCACGTGGCAAAGTTGTTTTCTAAAAATCGGTTGTTAAAAGTAATGGCATGGATGGACCAGTTTTGTTACGGCGATAGCATGAATGAGCCCAACTTTTAAAGGATGGCATAAATAAGCCATTTCTGATAGTTCAGTGGCATATTTAAGCCTTTCCCTTATAAATAATAATAATAAAAACGACGTTGTTTTAACACAAAAAGCAAAACTTTGACAGTGCACAAATATGACCTTTAACTATTCAAAACTGCACAAATATGAACTCTCTCCAAGTCAGCCCTTTTAACGACGTGGCATCGTGTGATTGGATTACCTTTTCACGTAGGCGTGAGTGAGACTCAGGCATGGAGCTGCAAAATCGGAGGTCATATTTGTTCAGGTTTTGAATAGTTAAATGTCCTATTTATGCACTATCAAAGTTTAAGGTCAAAGTTATAATTTGGTGTCAAGTTTAAGGTCATTTTTATGTATTAACTCTAGTTTAAATTAAGAAAACTTTAAGAAGTCAGATTTTAGTTCATTTTACAGTACTAAACATTAGGAGTTCTTACATCTTACAGCCACGATTCTAAATTAAGGTCATGATAGAACCTATCTTAGTACTAGCCTTAGTAGGTAAGTCAAATCTCACACAATATTAGACAAGTGAAATATGAAAGAAAGTTAAAAAAGGCGAGACTTCTAGAACAAAGTCAAGCAATAATGTATAGCATAGAGGAAACTAAAAAAATACATAAATTCCCAAAAATAATGTCATAAGTAGAAGAAAATCTAATATATAGTTTGAAAATTGAAAATACAAAATATGTATGTGAATACTATTAAAGACAAGATAAACATAGATGGAGTCTGGAACAACGCTTCTAATTTGCACTGAAAAGGACACAATAAGAGCGAGTACGGTCCTTATAATCAGTACATATCATAAGTCGACTGGGCAAAGTAGAAAATAATACAAATAAAATATATTATGAGCACGTTGCCTGCAAACAAAAAAGCTCCAAAACGGTAGCTCACACCTTCTCCACTAATAAATCTAAGATATAAAGACCATAAAGGAAACTAACTGTATAACAAAAATACATAAGGGAATACACAACAATGTAATTAATGCAATGCAATGATTATATGATAATGATGAAAATAAGTCATTGCATAACTTTTTTATACACCTTTCGAGCTTCGGCGCTTCAAAACAGGACCCATGAGGTGTTCACAATATGTATACTTTCTTATAACTCAATCTCATATCCCAACTCACCTATCAAGCTAGTGTTCACGGATCAAGGATTTTCATAAAGTGTTCTAGTGGTATCAATATCTCATGAAGTATATATATATATATATACACACACATATATGAGGATAAAATGCTCATAACCAATGAGTATGAAGATGATGATCAATTCAATACGGTATAAATGAACCTAAAAATCAACTCAGTGCGTCAATGATCCATGATATAAGCCCTCACTAGACACCACCAAGAAAAATAGTCATGTAAGACATCAAAAAATCATTTCAAAAACCCCTCTCTCAAGTATTACTAGGCAATTAATTCTCCAATAAGGGCTACAATATCTATTCAAACCCTTGCACGAACATCGCAATAATAAACTTGATATTTAATGCACAGATAAGATCAATAATGTCAAATAAAGTCCTCACACGGGAAACACACAATATATATTCTCTCAAGTAAAAAACAATATGCATATAATCCCCAACACAGGCACACAACAATAATAATCTCAAAATATAATTTTCATGGTTAATTTCCCCCACTCATAGCATACTTTACATGATTGTTAACTACCCAACTCAGTTTGAAGAAAGTTAAGCCATAACCTACTTCGAAAATCCAAAGATCCAAGCCTAATCCTTTAACGTAGAGCCTTTCCTTCAAAAATTATCTAAACATGAGCTAAAACTATCAAAAACATAATCTACGCGTCAAAAGGAAGCTAATCATACTCATATTAGCTATATTAGAAATGTATCCAAAATTAGTTAAAAAATGAGTTCCAAAATGAAAGGGCTAAGATTGAAATTTTATTTTAGAAACATGTTCATCAAGAGTGTAGGAGTTTACAGTTGAAAACTCATGAGAAAACGCGAAGAAAATCCATTTTAAAGCTCTATCAGCAATGCCCCCAAAAATTCAATTTAAAATCAAGGTTTTGAAACCATTTTAAAGATAAGAATAATAGAAATTAATGGGAATAAGAGTTTGGAGCATATCCAAGCTTAAATAATGAAGAAAACCTTAGAAATTGTCCCTTTTCGAAGCTCCAAGGTCCAAAATTGGAGAAAAGTACCAAAAAATAGAGTATTTATACTGTTTTGTGAACAGTACCCCGCGATCACGGTCAATACCTTTTGATTGTCAGGGTCAACATTGACCAAGACAATAATTTGACCTTCGCGTTCACGGTGAGACCTTGACATTACAAAGGATAGTGATCTAGATCCATCGCATTCGCGATTGAGAAAAAGAACCCAACCTAAATCAATAACCTTTTGGGGTTGCAGCCACCACCCTCGCGATCGTGATGAAGGAAGATTTCCTTATCTAAATTTATGGCTAATGGACTGCGTTTACAAGGAATATCTCGTGCACCAGATATCAGTTGTTGCATCAGCTGAAACAACAACTCCAAAGTCTATGTCAAAATTCGTTCACTCCACAGAATAAATCATATATGCTGCTAGGTTAACTTTGATGTTTCAAACTCAATGACAATGTTGAATTTTCAAAAGGATTTCATACGACAAATTAACCCTGGGATCCTTAACATTAAAGATTCCAAATCCAAAATAGTTCCGCTACTAACCCAAAATTGATATTCTAGAGCTAATGGGACTGACCAAATCTCCATCCAATGCTCGAATATAAAATTTTATCAAAAGTCAAACTAATGACTTTTAAAGCCTCCAAGAGTTTCAAACTCTTCTAAATCATCCTAAAATGCATTAGGGACCATGCTAATCATTTTCACACCTCATAATTAGTATGTAACAACTATAAAGAAGGGTAAAATGATCAAAACACATCAAAAAATTCATATTTAAGGTTGTTACATTATACACTACTAAAACACTAGTTCGTCCTCAAACTAAAAGCAAATAAATTGCATAAAAATGATAAAGAGTTGTGAGTACTACACCTTATGGTGCACTCGACCTCCCAAGTAGCCTTGTTGATGTGTGAGCAAAAGCTAAAATATTTAATGCTTTTTAGCTCAAAATAATTGCAAAGTCTTAAGCAACTTTTGTTATTTTTTTGATTATTTTATTTTTTTAATGTAGATACAAGTAATTGGGGAGGAAACCAAAGAAAATAAGAATAAATCAGCTGAAATCAGGTCCAAATGAGCTATACTGAAGTTGACGCCATTTCTGAAGCACCGTCAGACATATGATAGGCTATCAAAGTTGCCGTCAAACTTAGACAGAACCTGAGGAATTGAGATGAAATGTGACGATGTTTCGGAAGCGTCGTCAAGCATGGGACGGGCTGTCAAAGTGGCCGTCAACCTGAGGTAGATTATGCTGATTTCCAATGAAGATGTGAGAACATTTTTCACGGGCCGTCACATATTTGACACACCGTCAGATTTGCCGTCATAAAAATCTGAAGATAGTAATTCACTGGAGACTTTGACGGAATCCTGCACACGCCGTCATACTTATGACGCGCCGTTAAAAATGCCGTCACCCATCCCAAAGAAAATCTTAAATTTTAATTTTGTTTCCTTATTTAAGGTTGACTATTTAAAGATTTGTAGGAGGGTTTTCTAATATTATTATTCCACAGAAGGGGAGAGATCCACACTTGAGTTTTTGGGGAGACAACACATTGATATTTTCTATCTCTTATTTTCTTGGCTTGAAGAAGTAAATCCTTGAAGAGACTAATATCATTACTTTGGAATTTCCTTTGTGATCTAATCTGTGATTCACTAGTTATTATTCATCTCTGTAAGTTTATCTTTCAAATCATGAATTCAATTATGTGTTTCGTTCGTTACATCATAAATGACTAAATTCCATTAACCTGGATTATGGGATCTAGGGTTAGGTCATGATAAGGTGTTAAATACTCAAGGTTTAATAGGTGTTAGGATTTCTTGGTAATTCTGAGACTATAATTTATGTCAGTTGGTTGCAAATAATAGGCGTGCCTACTTTGGTTTGCTTGAGAAAGAAATCATAAACAGTAGGAAGTGAGTTATCAACAGGGACTCGAAAAGGCTTCATTTAATAATTAGTGTTGTAGCAAGGTTGATTAACCTGAGGTAAAATCTGTGTAGTGACAAGCGATTTCCTAAGTCCGAGAGGATTAGGGAATTAGACCCTTGAATAGGTCGAGAGACATTTGAGTATACTATCGATAAAGATAGCTTGTCATCCTAACTACCGTGAGAACCTTGAGTAAATTTTAGTATCTGTCATGTACCGTAAGCCCTAGTGAACATAATCCTAGTTATTTCATAAACTCTTGATTACAAACTGAAACCAAGGTGACCAATAATTACTTGTTAAACTCAAAACCCCCATTTATCTTTTCATGCCAGTTGTTTGAATTTGACTTGTAGCTTTAGGTTCAAACTAGTTTAATCTCCACTCACATTATTCCCTGTGGATTCGACCCCAACTCCAAAGTTGGGTAAATATATTGACGATGACCACCTTACACTAAATTGAGGTTTAAGTTGAGCGTTATCAAAAATGGCGCCGTTGTCGGGGAACGATTTGGCATATTATGTTAGTTTTGAATTTTAGCTTATTTGCTTGAATTCAAACTTGTAAATATTTGTTTGTGATTTCCTTTATTTCTTGTGTTAGGTAGATTTTCTTTATTTTTGTTTATTTCTTACTATGGAATCATGGAATGAATGTGATTCTGATGGTTGGAAATCTTATCTAGATGATCCATGTCTATATTGTGATAGACCCACTTTTGGCAAGATTGTAGATATGCTCCCCGGAGAGAGATGTGTGCACCATCTCTACCCTACTGGGAGTATAATTGTTCTTTATATGGTGGTCAAGATGGACATTGGAGTGATTGCCCAAATGCCCCCTCCCCTATTGCGCTAACTCAAGTTCTAGTTCTTTTTATGAGTATGACAGGTCTTATGGTCAGGAAAAGGAAGAACGAAGCACTGTAAAGAGTGACATTGAAGCTATGCTTCAACTAATGTTGGATCGTATAGACATAACGAATGATACCATATGTGACATGCGTCAAGACATTAGGGCATTTAACAAGGAAAGAGAAAGGATAGAGGAGATAGATATTGAGGTTAATCATCCAAAATATTTTTCTACATTATGTTTAGATGATATCTTGTCTGTGGAATTATTTAAAATAATGGAAGAGTGTGAGGATGAAGAGCAAGAATTCGATATTGATAATGAGCTTGATGTTGAGCAACCCTCGGTGATTTACCAACCAACTGAACCATTCATGAATGAAGATGCTAAGGATGAGGAAGTGGTATTAGAGTCAAAGGAAGAAATCAAGCACAATCCTCGTGAAGACTCTAGTCCATTTCGGGGTAAAAATACTAATAGGGAAGTTATTCCGAAATTGAGGGTTAGTCCTCATTCGAATTACTTTTCAACATTTTGCTTAGTGGATGTGATAAAAGTAAAATCACCCAAGCAAATAATGAATTTTGAAAATAAGGAGGAAGATTCTTACATTTTGGAGTTTATCCTTCCAAAAGGGCATACTACAATCCCAATATTGAAGGCCAAGGAGCTTAAAGATCGATGTCAATTTAGTGGTTCTTTAAGATTCTCACCATTTCCAAATGAGCCCACACAAAAGTTTGATGCAAAATTAGGCAAGCAGTTCAAGTCTTCAAAGTGGCGTGATAAAACATTCCTCATCATGCCCTCACATTTGCCCAATGCGCCTAGAAGATGTATTGATAAAAAATTGGGCCGGTGTTTCAAATCCTCCAAGTGGAGACATAAATAATTATCAACAAGGTATCTTGACGAAGTATGATTAGTCAAGATAACTGAGTCGCGCCGCGACGTTAAACCAGGCGCTTCTTGGGAGGCAACCCAAGGTATTTTGTTGTTTGTATTAGTATTATGTGATTGACATCAGATCTTCGCACCCATGGTGCCAGATGTGTGTTTCTAACTCTCTTGTTTTGGTTTGACACATTGGAGACATTGCATGATTTTAAGTTGAGGGTGGGGCTACTTGTGAGTGATGATGTCCTCCTGGGGTTTTTGTTGCCATGCCTCTTTTCCCCGGAGTCTTGTTCCTAGTATAGCCAACATGTTTAGGCGTATTATTTTAGCTTTGTGATGTGTTATGGTTAACTGGGAGAAAAATAAGTATCTACGGCAGTTGACATATTTTTTGTTAATTTTTCTTGGAATGGTAACTATCTCTCCAATTGTCTGTGTGGTAGCTGTGTGAATTGCATTCATGTGTAACCACTATACAGCTTGTTATGGAATTAAGTTTTAGTTACTTGATAATCACTGCTAACAATTGCATGAACTGGGTGAGTAGTAGTTGGTAATAAACTTGTGTGCCCTGTGTATGTGTGAGATCTTACTCAGTTCCCTTTGTACTGCCGAATCTAAAACTTGCCCAGTTTGTCTTACCTTAGTTGAAAGATAGGGGTTAGGAAAATATCATAGGCCATTTTGACTTTTAGCCACTTTCAGCCTAAATAACCTTCCCTATTATGTATGCTAGCACTTGATCCCTGTTTTGAGCCAGAATTGACCATTTCTTTTTATGACACCTATCACCTTCCCGTTTAGATCGTAATGAACCTATTTTGGCCCTGGTCCCCCTTGGACACTGTACACCTTGACTTAGGCAAACAACCTAAGTTGAGGGTGGCTATAATAGGGGTGCGTGATGTAAACTTGGTATGAAGAAGGGTAGAGTAGAAGAAAAAGAATAAGTGAAAAAGAAATAGAAAATTGGGTGTTGGTGATAAAGAGCAAGAAAAAAAGTTTGTTTGAATTAAAAAAAAAAACTACACCCATTCTGAATGTGTGGTAAAGAGAAAAAGAAAAGAAAAGAAAAAAAGATTAATAAGTGGACCCCACAAGTTAAGGTAGTGCCAAGGAGGTTAGTCACTCTAAATGCCATCTAATATCATACCAGCCCTTAGCCTACGTTGCAAGACTAAGAAAGCCCTATAGTGATCTTAGCTTACCTGTCTAGACACTTTGGTAATGAAGATAAGGGCAAGCATATGGTATTTGACATACATTGGTTTGAACTTCATTCTGAGAGTGAGTGTTTTTATGATGATCCCCGTGTTTATACTTTGATTTCTATTGTGAGAGAAAAAGGGGAAATTCTTTATTGTGAGGGTACACTAGTATGTTGCTAGGTGACTTACTTGTTTGGGTAGTGTCATATTGATATAAGCATGATTGTTGGTACTTAGTTGATGCCATGGCTGGAATCCTTTGTGTTACATTGCTGCTTTTCAATAAGATACATAGTAGTTTGAATTGGTTGACCTTGGAGGTGGTAACTGAGTTTTGAGCTAAAATGGTTGTTGGCTGCTGAATGTTCTTTGTATTCTCTTAGTTAGTTTGTTGCTTGAGGACAAGCAATTGTTTTAAGTTGAGGGTATTGATGTGTGAGCAAAAGCTAACACATTTAATGCTTTTTAGATCAAAATAATTGCAAAGTCTTAAGCAACTTTTGTTGTTTTTTTGATTGTTTTATTTTCTTAATGCAGATACAAGTGATCGGGGAGGAAACCAAAGAAAATAAGAATAAATCAGCTGAAATCTGGTGCAAATGAGATATACTGAAGTTGACGCCATTCCTGAAGCGCTGTCAGACATATGATAGGCTGTTAAAGTTGCTGTCAAACTTAGACAAAACCTGAGGAATAGAGATGAAATGTGACGACGTTTCGAAAGCACCGTTAAGCATAGGACGGGCTATAAAAGTGGCCGTCAATCTGAGCTAGATTATGCTGATTTCCAGTGAAGATGTGACGACATTTTTCATGGGCCATCACATATTTGACACACCGTCAGATTTGCCGTCATAAAAATCTGAAGATAGTAATTCACTGGAGACTTTGACGGAATCCTGCACACGCTGTCATACTTATGACGCGCCGTTAAGAATGCCGTCACCCATCCCGAAGAAAATCTTAAATTTTAATTTTATTTCCTTATTTAGGGTTGACTATTTAAAGACCTTTAGGAGGGTTTTCTAATATTATTATTCCACAGAAGGGGAGAGAGCTGCACTTGAGTTTTTGGGGAGACAACACATTGATATTTTCTCTCTCTAATTTTCTTGGCTTGAAGAAGCAAATCCTTTGAAGAGATTAATATCATTACTTTGGAATTTCCTTTGTGATATAATCTGCGATTCACTAGTTATTATTCATCTCTGTAAGTTTATCTTTCAAATCATGAATTCAATTATGTGTTTCGTTCGTTACATCATGAATGGCTAAATTCCATTAACCTGGATTGTGGGATCTAGGGTTTGGTCATGATAAGGTGTTAAATACTCAAAGTTTAATAAGTGTTAGGATTTCTTGATAATTCTAAGACTATAATTTATGTCAGTTGGTTGCAAACAATAGGCGTGCCTACTTTGGTTTGCTTGAGAAAGAAATCATAAACTGTAGGAAGTGAGTTATACTCGAAAAGGCTTCGTTTAATAATCAGCGTTGTAGCAAGGTTGATTAACCTGAGGTAAAATCTATGTAGTGATAAGCGATTCCCTAAGTCCGAGAGGATTAGGGAATTAGACGCTTGAATAGGTCAAAAGACATTTGAGCATACCATCGATAAATATAGCTTGTCATCCTAACTACCGTAAGAACCATGAGTAAATTTTAGTACCTGTCATGTACCGTAAGCCCTAGTGAATAGAATCCTGGTTATTTCATAAACTTTTGATTGCAAACTGAAACCAAGGTGACCAACAATTACTTGTTAAACTCAAAACCTCCATTTATCTTTTCGTGCCAGTTGTTTGAATTTGGCTTGTAGCTTTAGGTTTAAACTAGTTTAATCGCGTGCAAGGTGGTCGTTTTACCCAACTTTGGAGTCAGGGTCGAATCCACAGGGAACAATGTGAGTGGAGATTAAACTAGTTTGAACCTAAAGCTATAAGTCAAATTCAAACAACTAGCACGAAAATATAAATGGGGGTTTTGAGTTTGACAAGTAATTGTTGGTCACCTTGGTTTCAGTTTGTAATCAAGAGTTT
>NC_061121.1:1439204-1473765 GCF_002878395.1 Capsicum annuum
ACAAGTAATTGTTGGTCACCTTGGTTTCAGTTTGTAATCAAGAGTTTATGAAATAACTAGGATTATGTTCACTAGGGCTTACGGTACATGACAGATACTAAAATTTACTCAAGGTTCTCATGGTAGTTAGGATGACAAGCTATCTTTATCGATGGTATGCTCAAATGTCTCTCTACCTATTCAAGCGTCTAATTCCCTAATCCTCTCGGACTTAGCAAATTGCTTATCGCTAAACAGATTTTACCTCAGGTTAATCAACCTTGTTATAGTGCTGATTATTAAACGAAGCCTTTCCGAGTCCCTGTTGATAACTCACTTCCTACTGTTTATGATTTTTTTCTCAAGCAAACCAAAGTAGGCACGCCTATTGTTTACAACCAACAGACATAAATTATAGTCTCAAAATTATCAAGAAATCCGAACACCTATTAAACCTTAAGTATTTAACACCTTATGATGACCTAACCCTAGATCCCATAATCCAGGTTAATTGAACTTAGCCATTCATGATGTAATGAATGAAACACATAATTGAATTCATGATTTGAAAGATAAACTTACAGAGATGTATAATATCTAGTGAATCGCAGATTAGATCACAAAGGAAATTCCAAAGTAATGATATTAATCTCTTCAAAAGATTTGCTTCTTCAAGCCAAGAAAATTAGAGAGAGAAAATATCAATGTGTTGTCTCCCCAAAAACTCAAGTACGGCTCTCTCCCCTTCTGTAGAATAATAATATTAGAAAACCCTCCTACAGTTCTTTAAACAGTCAACCCTAAATAAGGAAATAAAATTAAAATTTAAGATTTTCTTCGGGATGGGTGACGGCATTCTTGACGGCGCGTCATAAGTATGAAGGCGTGTGCAGGATGCCGTCAAAGTCTCCAGTGAATTACTATCTTCTGATTTTTCTGACGGCAAATCTGACGGCGTGTCAAATATGTGACGGCCCATGAAAAATGTCATCACATCTTCACTGGAAATCAGCATAATCTGCCTCAGGTTGACAGTCACTTTGACAGCCCGTCCCATGCTTGACGGCGCTTCCGAAATGTCGTCACATTTCATATCAATTCCTCAGGTTCTGTCTAAGTTTGACGACAAATTTGACAGCCTGACATATGTCTGATGACGCTTCAGAAATGGTGTCAACTTCAGTATATCTCATTTGCTCCAGATTTCAGCTGATTTATTCTTATTTTCTTTGGTTTTCTCCCCCATCACTTGTCTGCATTAAGAAAATAAAACAACCAAAAAAACAATAAAAGTTGCTTAAGACTTTGCAATTATTTTGATCTAAAAAGCATTAAATGTGTTAGCTTTTGCTCACACATCAATACCCTTAACTTAAAACAATTTCTTGTCCTCAAGCAACAAACTAACTAAGAGAACACAAAGAACATTCAGCAGTCAACAACCATTTTAGCTCAAAACTCAGTTACCATCTCTAAGGTTAACCAATTTAAACTATTGTGTGTCTTATTGAAAAGCACCAATGTAACACAAAGGATTCCAGCCATGGCATCAACTAAGTACCAACAATCATGCTTATATCAATATGACACTACCCAAACAAGTAAGTCACCTAGCAACATACTAGTGTGCCCTCACAACAAAGAATTTCCCCTTTTTCTCTCACAATAGAAATCAAAGTATAAACATGGGGATCATCACAAAAACACTCACTCTCAGAATGAAGTTCAAACCAATGTATGCCAAATACCATATGCTTGCCCTTATCTTCATTACCAAAGTGTCTAGACAGGTAAGCTAAGATCACTATAGGGCTTTCTTAGGCTTGTAACGTAGGCTAAGGGCTTGTATGCTATTAGATGGCATTTAGAGTGACTAACCTCCTTGGCACTACCTTAACTTGTGGGGTCCACTTATTAACCTCGTTTTCTTTCTTTTCTTTTTCTCTTTACCATACATTCAGAATGGGTGTAGTTTTTCTTTTTATTCAAACAAACTTCTTTTCTTTCTCTTTTTCACCAACACCCAATTTTCTATTTCTTTTTCACTTATTCTTTTTCTTCTACTCTACCCTTCTTCATACCCACTTTATATCACGCACCCCTATGATAGCCACCCTCAACTTAGGTTGTTTGCCTAAGTCAAGATGCACAGTGTCCAAGGAGGACCAGGGCCAAAAAAGGTTCATTATGATCTAAACGGGAAGGTGATAGGTGTCATAGAAAGAAATGGACTATTCTGGCTCAAAACAGGGATCAAGTGCTAACATACATAATAGCGAAGGTTATTTAGGCTGAAAGTGGCTAAAAGTCAAAATGGCCTATGATCTTTTCCTAACCCCTATCTTTCAACTAAGGTAAGATGAACTGGGCAAGTTCTAGATTTGGCAGTACAAAGGGATCTGAGTAAGATCTCACATACACACATGGCACACAAGTGTATTACCAACTACTACTCATCCAGTTCATGCAATTGTTAGCAGTGATTATCAAGCAACTAAAACTTAATGCCATAACAAGATGCATAGTGGTTACACATGAATGCAAATCACACAGCTACCACATAGACAATTGGAGAGGTAGTTACCATTCCAAGAAAAATTAACAAAAAATATGTCAACTGCCATAGATACTTATTTTTCTCCAAATTAACCACAATACATCACAAAGGAAAAACAATACACCTAAACATGCCAGCTCTACTAGGAACAAGACTTCGGGGAAAAGAGGCACGACAACAAAACCCTTAGGAGGACATCATCACTCACAAGTAACCCCACCCTCAACTTAAAATCATACAACGTCTCCAATGCGTCAAACCAAAACAAGAGAGTTAGAAACATACCTGTGGCACCATGGGTGTGAAGATCTGATGTCAATCATATAATACTAATACAAATAACAAAATACCTTAGGTTGCCTCCCAAGAAGCGCCTGGTTTAACGTCGCGGCTCGACTCAATTATCTAGACTACTCAGATTTTATCAAGATATCTTGTTAATAATTATTTATGTCTCCACTTGGAGGATTTGAAACGCTGGCCCAACTTCTGATCAATACATCTTCGAGGCGCGTTGGCCAAATGTGAGGGCATGATGAAGAATGTTCTATCACGCCACTTTGAAGACTTGAACTGCTTACCCAATTTTGCATCAAACTTTCATGTGGGTTCATTTGGAAATGGTGAGAATCTTAAACAACCACCAAATGGACATCGATCTTTAAGCTCCTTGGCCTTCAATATTGGGGTTGTAGTATGCCCTTTTGGAAGGATAAACTCCAAAATGTAAGGATCTTCCTCCTCATTTTCAAAATTCATCATTTGCTTGGGTGATTTGACTTTCATCACATCCACTAAGCATAATGTTGAAAAGTGATTCGAATGAGGACTAACCCTCAATTTTGGAATAACTTCCGTATTAGTATTTTTACCCCGAAATGGACTAAAGTCTTCACGAGGATTGTGCTTGATTTCTTCCTTTGACTCTAATGTCATTTCCTCATCCTTGGCATCTTCATTCAGGAATGGTTCGGTTGGTTGGGAAATCACCGAGGGTTACTCAACATCAAGCTCATCATTAACATTGGATTCTTGCTCTTCATCCTCACACTCTTTCATTATTTTAAATAATTCCACAGACAAGATATCATCTAAATATAATGTAGAAAAATGTTTTTAATGATTGACCTCGATATCCATCTCTTCTATTCTTTCTCTTCCCTTATTAAATACCCTAATGTCTTGACACATGTCACATATGGTATCATTGGTTGTGTCTATACGATCCAACATTAGTTGAAGCATAGCTTCAATGTCACTCTTTCCAGCGCTTCGTTCTTTCTTTTCCTGACCATAAGACCTATCATACTCATAAGAAGAACTAGAACTTGGATTAGCGTAATAGGGGGAGGGGGCATTTGGGCAATCACTCCAATGTCCATCTTGACCACTATATAAAGAACAATTATACTCCCGGTAGGGTGGAGATGGTGCACATATCTCTCTTCGGGGAACATATCTACAATCTTGCCAAAAGTGGGGTCTATCGCAATATAGACATGGATCATCCAGATAAGATTTCCAACCATCAGACTCACATTCATTCCATGATGCCATAGTAAGAAATACACAAAAATAAAGAAAATCTACCTAACACAATAAACAAAGGAAATCACAAAAAAATATTTACAAGTTTGAATTCAAGCAAGTAAGCTAAAATTCAAAACTAACGTAATACACCAAATTGTTCCCCGGCAACGGCTCCATTTTTTATAACGCTCAACTTACACCTCAATTTAGTGCAAGGCGGTCTCGTTAATATATTTGCCCAATATATTATTCCCTGTGGATTCGACCCCGACTCCAAAGTTGGGTAAAATAGCCGCCTTGCACGCGATTAAACTAGTTTGAACCTAAAGCTACAAGTCAAATTCAAACAACTGGCATGAAAAGATAAATGGGAGTTTTGAGTTTAACAAGTAATTGTTGGTCACCTTGGTTTTAGTTTGTAATCAAGATTTTATGAAATAACCAGGATTATGTTCACTAGGGCTTACGATACATGACATATACTAAAATTTACTCAAGGTTCTCACGGTAGTTAGGATGACAATCTATCTTTATCGATAGTATGCTCAAATGTCTCTCAACCTATTCAAGTGTCTAATTCCCTAATCCTCTCAGACTTAGGGAATCGCTTATCACTACACAGATTTTACCTTAGGTTAATCAACCTTTTTACAGCGCTGATTATTAAACAAAGCCTTTCCGAGTCCCTATTGATAACTCACTTCCTACTATTTATGATTTCTTTCTCAAGCAAACCAAAGTAGTCACGCCTATTGTTTGCAACCAACAGACATAAATTATAGTCTCAGAATTATCAAGAAATCCTAACACCTATTAAACCTTGAGTATTTAACACCTTATCATGACCTAACCCTAGATCCCATAATCCAGGTTAATGGAATTTAGCCATTCATGATGTAACGAACAAAACACATAATTGAATTCATGATTTGAAAGATAAACTTACAGAGATGAATAATAACTAGTGAATCGCAGATTAGATCATAAAGAAAATTCCAAAGTAATGATATTAATCTCTTCGAAGGATTTGCTTCTTCAAGCCAAGAAAATTAGAGAGAGAAAATATCAATATGTTGTCTCCCCAAAAACTAAAGTGCGGCTCTCTCCCCTTCTGTGGAATAATAATATTAGAAAACCCTCCTACAGGTCTTTAAATAGTCAATCCTAAATAAGGAAATAAAATTAAAATTTAAGATTTTCTTCATGATGGGTGACAGCATAATTGACAATGCGTCATAAGTATAACGGTGTGTGCAGGATGTCGTCAATGTCTCCAGTGAATTACTATCTTTTGATTTTTCTGATAGCAAATCTTATGGAGTGTCAAATATGTGACGGCCCATGAAAAATATCATCACATCTTCATTGGAAATCAGCATAATCTGCCTCAAGTTGACAGCCACTTTGACAACCCGTCCCATGCTTGACGGCGCTTCCAAAATGTCATCACATTTTATCTCAATTCCTCAGGTTCTGTCTAAGTTTGACGACAACTTTGACAGCCTATCATATTTTTGTTGGCGCTTCAGAAATGGCGTCGACTTCAGTATAGCTCATTTGCATCAGATTTCAGCTGATTTATTCTTATTTTCTTTGGTTTCCTCCCCAATTACTTGTATATGCATTAGAAAAATAAAACAATCAAAAAAACAACAAAAGTTGCTTAAGACCTCGCAATTATTTTAAGATAAAAAGCATTAAATATGTTAGCTTTTGCTCACACATCATTGACATGTCTACTAAATATTCAGAGAATAAATACACTTAGACCTCAACTTTTTTGTCTGCCTGTCTAGAATAACAATAGTCTCCTTTTCAAAGGATAAATCATGGTCTAGTGTCACGACCGAAACTAGGGCCTGGCCATGATGGATATCTCAAGTTCGTCGTAGATCGGAAACCCCTCCCCCCCTTGCCTCGTCAAACAAAACACAATACACTAACATTGGCTAAATTCTGAACATATAACAAGATAGATAAAGATAAGCTCAAGAATTCTAAGATACATCAACAACTAATACCCAATCCACAGTAATCCATAAAGCCTCTAAATTATACAGATCAAAAACCAATCTAAATCGGGACATGCCCCCAACTATAGCCAAAATAAGTCCAAGGAAGATTTTATGTCCACAAGAAACAAAACCATGAAATGAATATCTTTCAGAGAATGGAAGCTCACCACTTCAAGCTGACTGCCGATAATCCTGAAATTTTATCACCACACAGAAAAAGTAGAGTGTCTCCATGTCCTGCATCGCATGAGGATACAACATCCAAGATGGTTAGTGAATTGAGCGCTAGCATAAAACTCAGGGATAAAGGGATAAAACAATGCCATCATTCCAAAACCAATTCAAAATCATTTCACTTATTTACATATAACCATATGCATATACACACACACAGACATATATATATATATATATAATGGGGAAGGAAACAAGTTTAGCATCAAATTTAAATCATTATCCTGGACTATGTAGGTTGACCATCCTAATAATAAACCACAGGTTATATGGGACTAATTGTCACCCCCTGGTTGGGCCTCAGTGCGTGTTTGTCGCATGAATCAAAGATATCATAGACCGATGGGGATTTTTTGTACCCTACTCCATCCATGATACAGATATACATATAGTGTGACACAAGCACATGGTTATCTACACCAACCCTTACATCATCAAACATGAGTTTTCAGTATTAGTTCCTTGGGACCTCCACCTTCACAGCTAGCTACATAACCTCTTTTAAACCTAATAAAAACATTTATCACATAACCCATCCATTGATTCAAGGATTTAACCATTAAGGCTTCATTAAGTAGTATTTTTAAATCGACTATTGCTTACAAGCGAATGCCATTAAGACAACATTTGAGGGAATCCTCGTACCTCCAAACTCTATTGTTGAATAAATTTGGGGAATTTCTTATACCCCACAAGGTTTTCAGGAAAATCATTCAATTGGGGGAATCCTTGTACCCCAAAATATTTTTAAGATTATTCTTATCCATTAGCCATTTATGCAACACATTAGTTTTAATAAAAAGTAGGCCAAGCCAAAACATTATTCACATTCCAAAACCAATTATGCAAGTGGGTTGAATTTCTCAGTACTTTCATTACCAAAACCCAATTATTTTGGGGAATCCTTGTACCTCTAGTTCCATTGTTTACAAATTTGGGGAATTCTGGTACCCCTACTTCATTAACATTCCTATGCACCCCAATGAGTTCACAAATCATCAATTAAATGTATAATAACTACAACGTCAATGATAGGAAAAATATTTAAATAATTTACATCCAAAACCATGTGAATAATAAACCAATTCATGTCATAATGAAAACACAAGTTTAAGGAGAGAGATACATTCCTTAATCACCATGAAATTTGAAGAAGGAATCACCCTTAGATCCCTCGATGGCCAATTTCTTAAAAGCCTAGGTTGTTCTTACCTTAGGGATTTGAGAAAGTGTTTATGTTTGATAAAGTTTGGAAATAATTTTCCCAAGATGTTTTATGCACTATGCACTGGGGTCTAAGTGGGGAATAAGGGAATTGACCATAAAGCCCTTACTTAAATTTTTGAAATTTACCGCCCAGTCATTACGTGTAACCCTACGACTGGCTACGAGTTGACCCTTAACTCATAGTCAAGGCAGAGTCCTTGGGCACAAACACTATTGACCTTACAACTTGTACCTTATAACTTGTAATAAGACCCTATGACTCCTAGGGTCCTAGTCATAACCAAGACAGAATCATTTGGGTAACACACTGGTCACCCTACGATTGGTACATTACGACTCGTATAGAGTCATTGCGACTCGTTGAGTCTAGTTATGATACGAGACAAAAATAAAAAAAATTATAAATGACACAAAAACCAAGAAAAACACTAAATACAAAAGCACAGAATAAGGAAATGAATAAATGGAAACAAGGAAAGTAAATAATAGATAAATTGATACAAATCGATAAGAAGAGGAAATCGAAGGGTATATTAAACCCTAAGACCTTCATATCGAATACCAATAAACACCAACCTCTTATGTAGTCCTTTGGGGAATGGAATCTCGAGCAATCCACGTTTCTAAACAACTAATAAGCTCCCAACAAGCTCAATAAAAATACTCTCAAGTATCAACTCACATTTAAAATCATCTAAGTCTAAAAGAAGAGAGTCCTAGCTATTTATAGGCCAAAAGTCCACTTATTACAACTCAGCCCAAAAGTGATCCTAAATGAAATTGGGCCCAAAAGTGACCCAAAGCCCAAAACATAGCATAAAGTAATCTTCATTCTTCCAATATTTTCATAGGGGATCACAATATTCCTCTTTATCTCAAAATATTGGCCATGAGGCACTCTCACTTATATAATCCTCTACTTCTTAAAGAGAATTTATCCTCAAATTCAAGAGTTCATCATGTTTAAGATCAAGGAATTTTGGGGAGTTCTTAGAATTGGGAGTGAGCATAACATATGTATCCAAGTAAAGTGGAATGCTAAACTCTCCTTAATAAGAACAAACCTCATCCATTAGCACTTTGTTGGCTAGTATATTTAGAATAGTGATATACCCATCACATGGATTCACATTAACCTTCACATTTTTATCAAGATCATTAACTCCTTTATCTTGTTCCACTTTATATTTGTAGTATGGAGCACCTTTTTGAAGTATAATGGCTCTTCGTGTTGGACACTCACTCATTTGATAACCCTTTCCTTAACATTCAAGACATTGACTACCTTTAATATTAGGATTAGCTCCTTCTCTAGAGGGATACTTTGGAGCACTTTTCTCAATGGTCTTTTTCTCAAGAGTCTTCCTGAATTAGAGGTCATGACTCTAGTTAGAGAATATTTGAATCCCATATTACACTTAGTTACTCATTCTCCAACTTTATATCTCTCTAAACATAAATAATCGCCTCTAAGAGATCATCCATCCAGGTAAACTTGTGTATTGATATTTGAAAGGCAATTTCTTGACTCAATCCCACCTTAAACCAGATCTTGGTGTGCTTTTCATCCTAGTTTTAATCAAGATTCAAGAATAAAATTTTAAATTCATCATAGTATGCTTCAACACTTTTGTATTCTTGTCTCAAATTGTACAACTTGGCAAACAACCCTTGTCTATATCTCTTTGATATATACTTGGCTCTCATAAGGGACTTCATTACATCCCATGGTTGATATTGACCTCCATGAAGACTTTTTTATTTTCTTTTAGCCGATTCCAACCAAGTCAAAGAATATACCTCAAATTGAGCAATGGCATAGGTAGTTTTCTTAAAATAGGGCAAATCATTATCTTGGAAAATCCTATCACATTGCGACTTCTATTTGAGGTACCTTTTGGGATCACTACCTCTATAGAAGCTAGAAAGGGTGACCTTTATAGAATTGAGGCCCATGTTATAACCCCCATAACCACTTTGGTCCCTAGGACTATGCCCATGTGCACTATATCCATATCCTCTTTCTTCATGCCCTACAAAATCTCTTTGAACTCGAATGGATGACATTTGGTTTTTGGCATTTGGTTAAGTAGATCTTGGTAGGGTGTATTTGAATTTGGTGGTATTTGGTAGTGTGGTGTTTGGATTTGTGTTACTTTATAGGGTGGGTAGTAAGGTGGATTGAGGCCTTGTAAATTCAATCATTGGGTAACTTGGTAGTGTGGAACTTGGTTTTATAGTGTTTGATAGGGTGGAGTGAGAATGTATGGAGCTTGGAAAAGGGTTTGGGGTATTTATTGGTGGAATTATAGTGGTAGATCTACATGTGGTGGTGTTTGGTCGGTAGTAGTAGGTAAGGGAGCTCTTACTTGCGCAGAGGAGGGGGTAAAGCATATAGTGGTGAGTTATTGGAGAGATGGTAGTCGAGGTCTCTTAGGCTTACCCACTTGAGAAAGCATAAAGGTGGTGTTTAGTAGTAGCATTGGAAGAATTGTGGTTTCCTTCCACACTCACCATTCTTCCATATAAATTCATCACTCTTCCCTCCAAATTGGACCACTTCTTATTTATATCCTCCCTCATTATATTCATGTCTTGTTGTATCCCTATTATAGCTTCCATAAGAGTATCAAAGTTTGCCCCGCTTTAGATAGGTTGGATCTCATCTTCCGAATTCATAGTACCTATCAATGAAACATTTAACACAACTAACAAACAAGGTTAACATTAATGAAATCACGGGTTAGCTCAACTTGTAATTCTTTGATTGCATGTGTTGGTCTTGGTTGTTCTCCCGAGTAAAATGGATTTTAGTTGAGAGTGGAATGAACGACTCGATTAAAACTAAAGGACTTGAAACAAAGAAAACAAACTAAGAAAAATAAAGTACAAATGAATGAAAAGACACAAGAAAATGAATCAAGAATTAATTAAACAACTAAGTAGACTATGATTTATTTATTAATTAGTATCAAGAATCAAAGAAATGAAAGGAGGAATTAAGATATGAAATTTATGTGTTTGAACCTGATTTAATTGAGCTTTTTAAGTTGATATGTGTTCAGAAGGGGTGGATATGCATTGGGAATGTGCTTGGGCAGCCTAGACGCACCTTGGGTGCATGTCAAAGCCCAAGTGGATTGTATTGAATTGTGGCCACATGATGGATGCACCTCTAGAGCAGGTTGGACATAGGATCAGGTCCCTTCACTGTTTTGGCCTACTTTGGGTCTTTGGTAGCACCCAAAACGCTGGTCAGGCACACCTCACCCGCCCAGGCAGACATCAAGTGTACTTTTGTACCTCCAAATGGTCCCCCTTTATCCTTTCTTTAGGAATATTCCCTTGGATCTTCAAAAAGGTACTTGTACAAATACTTTTGTACATCTTTTTATTAACTTTTGAGGATAAAAAAACAACTTTTGAAGTTGTGGATGGTCTCGAGGTCAGGCCAAATCGGTGTGCTATAGCCCATGGTTTCGCGAGTGGGCCCAAGGTTCGGGCGTGCTGTGGGCCAAAAATCAACTGAGGCGTACTAGTGAGGTTGGGGATCATTCCACTGTGTTCTATTTAAACTTTTATGGCTATTTAGGTGGACAAATAGACAAAACGAGGCATTTTTATGCTAAGTCGGTGTGCTATAGCCTACAGTTTTGGGGTGGGCCCGAGGTCCGAGCGTGCTGTGGGACAAATATCGATCGAGGTGTGCCAGGGAGGTTGGGAATTATCCTCGTATATCCATTTAAATTCTTATGGCCATTTGGGTTGACAAACGGGCAAAACAGCGCAAACGGGGCATTTTCAGGCCAAATCGGTATGCTATTGCCCACAATTTTGGGGGTGGGTCCAGGGTCTAAGCGTGTTATGGGACACAAACTGACCGAGGAGTGCCAGAGAGGTTGGGGATCATCCTAATGTGGTTCGTTTAAATTTTCATGGCCATTTAGGGGACAAATGGGCAAAACGGCGTGAATAGGGCATTTTCGGGCTAAATTGGTGTCTATAGCCCATAATTTTGGGGGTGGGCCTGGGGTCCAAGTGAGCTGTGGGCCAAAAATTGATTGGGGCATGTCAGGGAGGTTGGAGATCATCTCAGTATGGACTGTTTAAATTTTTGTAGCCATTTATGTGCACAAACTGGCGAAACAGCACGAACGGGGCATTTTTGGGCCAAATCGGTGTGCTATAGCCCACGATTTTTGGGGTGGGCCTAGGGTCCATGCATTGTATGGGTCAAAAATAAACTAGGGTATGCCAGGGAGGTTGGAGATCAACCCATTATTTTTCGTTTAAATTTTTATGGCCATTTGGGTGGACAAATAGGAGAATCGGCATGAACGGGGCATTTTTGGGCCAAATCGATGTGCTATAGCCCACGGTTTTAGGGGTGGGCCAGTGGTCTGGGTGTGTTGTGGGCTAAAAATCTAATGGGGCATGCCAGGGAGGTTGGAAATCATCCTGGTGTGGTTCGTTTAACTTTTCATGTCCATCTGGGTATACAAATGGGTAAAACTGTACGAACGAGGCATTTTCGGGCTAAATCGGTGTGCTATAGGCCACAGTTTTAGGGGTGGGCCTGGGGTCCGGGTATGTTGTGGTCCGAAAATCAAATGGGGCAAGCTAGGGAGGTTTGGGATCATCTCGCTGTGGTCCGTTTAATTTTTCACATCCATCTGGGTGGACAAACGGGTGAAACGGTGTGAGTGGTGCATTTTTGGGCCAAATTGGTGTGCTATAGCCAACGGTTTCGAGGGTGGGCCCAGCGTCTGGGTGTGCTATTGGCCAAAAGTTGATCTGGGTATGCCAGGGAGGTTGGGGATTATCTCGGGGTGGTTCATGTAATTTTTTGTAGCCATTTGGATGGACAAATGGGCGAAACGGCTCGAACGGGGCATTTTTGGGCCAAATCGGTCTTCTATAGCCCACAGTTTGGGGGTGGGCCCCGGGTCCGAGCGTGTTTAGGCTGAAAATCGATCGTGGTATGCCAGGGAGGTTGGAGATTGTCCCGGTGTGGTCCGTTTAATATTTCATGGCTATCTGGGAGGAAAAATAGGCAAAATGGCGCAAATGTATCATTTTTAGGCCAAATTGGTGTGCTATAGCCTATGATTTTGGAGGTAGGCTCGGGGTCCGGGCGTGCTGTCAGTTGAAAATAGATCCGGGCATGCCAAGGAGGTTGGTGATTGTCTCAATATGGTTCGTTTAATTTTTTGTGGCCATTTGGGTGGACAAACGTGCGAAACAGCTTGAACAGGGCATTTTCGAGCCAAATCGATGTGCTATAGCCCACGGTTTTAGGGGTGAGCGCGGGGGTTTCAGCGGGCTGTGGGTCAAAAAATGATATGGGAATGCCAGGGGTTGGGGATCATCCCGGTGTGGTTCGTTTAATTTTTCATGGCTATTTGGGGGGACAAATGGGAGAAATGGCATGAATGGAGCATTTTCGGGCCAAATCAGTGTGCTATAGACGATTTCGAGGGTGGGCTTGGGGTCCAGGCGTGCTGTGGGATGAAAATTGACTAGGGCGTGCTGGGGAGCTTGGGGATCATCCCAGTATGGTCCATTTAATTTTTTGTGGCCATTTAGGAGTACAAACAAGTAAAATGGCACAAATGGGGCATTTTCGAGCCAAATCGGTGTGCTGTAGCCCACGGTTTTGGGGGTGGGCCTGCGTCCAGAAGTGTTGCGGGCTGAAAATCGACCGTGGTATGCCAGGGAGGTTAGGGATCACCCTGATGTATTCCGTTTAATATTTTGTGCCCATCTGGGTGAAAAACCGTGCGAAACAACTCGAATGTGGCATTTTCAGGCCAAATCGGTGTGCTACAGCCCATGGTTTAGGGGGTGGACCCAGGGTCTGGGCCTTTTGTAGGCCAAAAATTGGTCGGGGTGTGCCAAGAAGGTTGGGGATCGTTCCATTGTAGTCCGTTTAATTTTTTGTGGCCATTTGGATGGACAAACAGGTGAAACAACGTGAATGAGGCATTTTGGAGCCAAATCAGTGTGCTATCGCCCATGGTTTTGGGGGTAGGCGTGTGGTTTGGGCGTTCTGTGTGTTAAATATTGACAAGGGCTTGCCATAGAGGTTGGGATCATCCCGTTGTGGTCCATTTAATTTTTTGTCGCCATTTGAGTGGGTAAACGAGTAAAATGGCACAAACAAAGCATTTTCGGGCCAAATCGGTGTGCTATAGCCTATGGTTTCAGGGGTGGGCCTGGGGTTCGAGCGTGTTGTGGGCAAATAATCGAATGGAGCATGCCAGAGAGGTTAGGGATCATCTTAGTATGGTCTGTTTAATTTTTTGTGGCCATTAAGGAGGAAAAATGTGCAAAACGATGCGAATGGGATATTTTCAGGCCAAGTCGATTTGCTATAGCCCACGGTTTCAGGGTGGGCCCGGCGTCTAGGCATGTTGTTGGATGAAAATCAACCGGGGTGTGCCAAGAAGGTTGGGGATCGTCTCAGTATGGCCCGTTTAATTTTTCATTGCCATTTGGGTGGACAAATAGGAAAAACAGCGTGAACGGGGCATTTACGGGCTAAATCGATATGCTATAGCTCATGTTTTCTGGGTGGTCCCGAGGTCCAGGCGTGCTGGAGGACGAAAATCAATTGGGGCATGCCAGGGAGGTTTGGGATCATCCCAATGTGGTACGTTTAATCTTTTGTGGCCATTTGGGTGGACAAACGGGCAAAACGGTGTGAATGGTTCATTTTTGGGCTAAATTGGTGTGCTATAGCCCAGAGTTTTGGGGTTGGAATCGAGGTCCGAGTGTGCCGTGAGCCAAAAATTGATCGGAGTATGCCAGGGAGGTTAGGGATCATTCGGTGTGGTCTGTTAAATTTTTTGTGGTCATTTGGATGGACATACAGCAAAACGGCGTAAATGGGTCATTTTTCTGCCAAATCGGTGTGCTATAGCCCACGATTTTTGGGGTGGGCCCAGTGTTCGGGCGTGATATGGGTCAAAAATTGATCGGGGCATGCCAGGGAGGTTGGGGATCATCCCAGTATGGTCCGTTTAATTTTTTGTGTCCATTTAGGTGGACAAACGGGCAAAACGATGCAAATGAGGCATTTTCGAGCCAAATCGGTGTTCTATAGCCCACGATTTCTTGGGTGGGCCCGAAGACTGGGCGTTCTGTGGGTTAAAAATTGATCGGGGCATGCCAGGGTGGTTGGGGATCATTGTAGTATGGTCTGTTTATTTTTTCAAGGCCATTTAGGTGGTTAAACGGGTGAAACGGCGCGAATAGGGCATTTTCGGGCAAATCGGTGTGCTATAGCCCATATTTTTGGGGGTGGGCTCGGGGTCCGAGCGTGTTGTGGGCAAAAAATTGACTGTGTTATGCTAGAGAGGTTGGGAATTGTTCTGGCGTGGTCCGTTTAATTTTTTATGGCCATCTGGGTGGACAAATGGCCGAAACGATAAGAATGGGGCATTTTTGGGCCAAATCGGTGTTCTAGAGCCCACGGTTTTGGGGTTAATCTTGGGGTTCTGGCGTGCTATGGGCCGAAAATCAATCGAGGCATGTCAGCGAGGTTGGGGATCATCCCAATGTGGTTTGTTTATTTTTTTTGTGGTCATCTGGATGGACAAACGGGCAAAACAGCACGAACGGGGCATTTTCAGGCAAAATTGGTGTGCTATAACCCACGGTTTTGGGGTAGGTCCGTGGTCCAGGTATGTTGTGGGCCAAAAATTGACCGAGGCGTACCAAGGAGGTTGGGATCATCCCAGTGTGGTCTGTTTATTTTTTCATGACCATTTTGGGTGGCCAAATAGGCAAAAAGGTACGAACTAGGTATTTTTAGGTCAAATCGGTGTGCTATAGCCCACGATTTCTGTGGTGGGCTCGGGGTCCAAGCGTGCTGAGCCAAAAATTGACCTGAGCTTGCTAGGGAGGTTGGGGATCGTCCCGGTATGGTCCGTTTAATTTTTTGTGGCCATTTGGGTGGACAAATGGGCAAAACGACTCAAATGGGATATTTTTGGGACAAAATAGGTAAGTTATAGCCTACAGTTTCGGGGGTGGTCCCGAGATCCTGGCAAGTTGTGGGCCAAAACTGGAATGGGTCATGCCAGGAAGGTTGGGGATCATCTCGGTGTAGTCCTTTAAAATTTTTGTATCCATCTGGGTGGACAAACGGGTGAAACGGCGCGAACGAAGAATTTTTGGGCCAAATCGGTGTGCTATAACCCATGGTTCCGGGGGTGGACCCGGGGTCCGAGTGTGTTGTGGGCCAAAAATCGACTGAGGACTGCCAGGGAGGTTGGGATCGTCCCAGTGTGGTCCGTTTAATTTTTCGTGGCCATTTGGGTGGACAAACTGGCGAAACGGCGCAAACAGGGTAGATCGGTTAGCTATAGCCCACAATTTTGAGGATGGGCCCGGGGTCCGGGCGTGCTGCAGGCCAAAATTTGACCGGGGCATGCCAGGGAGGTTGGGGATCATCCCGGTATGATCTATTTAACTTTTCGTGGCCATTTGGGTAGACAAACGGCCAAAACGATTCAAACGGGGTATTTTTGAGCGAAATTAGTGTGCTATAGCCGATGGCTTTCTACGTGGGCCCGAGGTCCGGGCGTGCTGTGGGTCAAAAATTGACTGAGGCATGCTAGGGAGATTGGAGATCGTCCTAGTATGGTCCATTTGAATTTTTGTTGCCATTTGGGAGGACAACGGGTGAAACAACATGAACGGGGTATTTTTGAGCCAAATCGGTGTGCTATAGCCCACGATTTCAGGGGTGGGCCCGGGGTTCGAGCGTGTTATGGACCAAAAATTGATCGGGGCATTTCAGGGATGTTGAGGATCATTTCAGTGTGGTTCGTTTAATTTTTCATGGCCATTTGGGTGGACAAACGGGCGAAACGGAGCGAACAGGGCAGTTTCAAGCCAAATTGGTATGCTATAACCTACGATTTCGGGGGTGGGCCCGGTGTTCGAGCGTACTTTGGGATGAAAATTGATTGGGGCATGCCAGGGAGGGATCATCCCAGTGTTTTCCATTTAATTTTTCATGGCCATTTGGGTGGACAAACGGGTGAAACGGCGCGAACGGGTCACTTTTGGGCCAAATTGATATGCTATAGCCCACGGTTCTGGAGGTGGGCCCTAGGTTTGAGTGTGCTGGGGGCCAAAAATCAATCGGGGCATGCCAGGGAGGTTGGGGATCATCCTGATGCGGTCTGTTTAAGTTTTCGTGGCCATTTGGGTGGACAAACTTGCTAAACCGCGCGAACGGGGCATTTTCGGGGCTAATCGGTGTGCTATAGCCCACGGTTTTGGGGTAGGCCCTGGGTCCGGGTGTGCTATTTGCCAAAAATTGACCGGGGTATGCTAGGGAGGTTAGGGATAGTCTCGGTGTGGTTTGTTTAATTTTTCGTGGCCATTTGGGTGGACAAACGGGCAAAACGACGCGAACGGGGCATTTTTGGTCCAAATTGGTGTGCTATAGCCTATGGATTTGTGCATGAGCCTAGGGCCGGGCATGCTGTGGGTCAAAAATTGACCGAGGTATGCCATGGAGATTTGGGATCATCCTAGTCTGTTTCGATTAATTTTTCATTGCCATTTAGGTGGACAAACGAGCAAAACGGCGCGAACGGGGCATTTTCGGGCCAAATTGACGTGATATAGCCCACAGTTTCAGGGATGGTACCGAGGTTTGGGCTTGCTATAGGATGGAAATCGATGAGATAGAGCCTACAGTTTCAGGGGTGGGCCTAGAGTTCGGGCGTGCTGTGGGCCAAAAATCGACCAGGGCATGCCAGGAAGGTTGGGGATCATTCCAGTGTGGTCCGTTTAATTTTTTGTTACCATTTGGGTGGACAAAAGGGCAAAATGGTGCGAACGGTGCTTTTTTGGTCCAAATTTCTGTGCTATAGTCCACGGTTCTGGGGGTGGGCTCGGGGTCCGAGTATGCTGTGGGCCAAAAATCAGTTGAAGAGTGCTAGGGAGGTTGGGCATCATCCCGGTGTGGTCCGTTTAATTTTTTGTGGCCATTTGGGTGGACAAACGGGCGAAACGGTGCGAACGGGGCAAATCGGTTTGCTATAGCCCACGGTTTCGAGGATGGGCTCGGGTTCCGGGCGTGCTGTGGCCCAAATATTGACTGGGACATGCCAGGGAGGTTAGGGATCATCCTGGTGTTGTTTGTCTAACTTTTTGGGGCCATTTGGGTAGACAAATAGGCAAAATGTTGCGAACAGGGCATTTTTGGGTGAAATTTGTGTGCTATAGCCTACGGCTTTGTGCATGGGCCTAGGATTCGGGCGTGTTGTTGGTCAAAAATCGATCGAGGCATGCCAAGGAGATTAGGGATGGTTCGAGTGTGGTCCGTTTAATTTCTTATTGCATTTCAGGCCAAATCGGTGTGCTATAGCCTATGGTTTGAGGGGTAGGCCCAGGGTCTGGGCGTACTGTGCACCAAAAATCAACTGGGGAATTCCAGGGAGGTTGGGGATCATCCCAGTATGGTCTGTTTAATTTTTTGTGGCAATTTGAGTGGACAAATAGGAGAAATAGCTCGAACAGAGCATTTTCAAGCCAAATCGATGTGCTATAGTATACGGTTTTGGGGGTGGACCTGGAGTTCGAGCATGTTGTGGGCCAAAAATCGATCGAGGCATTCAAGGGATGGTGAGGATCATATTAGGGTGATTCGTTTAGTTTTTCATGGTCGTTTGGGTGGACAAACGGGCAAAACGGAGCAAACGGGGCATTTTTGGGTCAAATTGGTGTGCTATAGCCCACGATTTCAGGGGTGAGCCCAGGGTTCGGGCGTGCTTTGGGCTGAAAATCGGCCGGGGCATGCTAGGGAGGTTGGGGATAGTCCCAGTATGGTTCGTTTAATTTTTTATGGCCATTTGGGTGGACAAACGGGTGAAACGCGCGAACGGGCCATTTTTGGTCCAAATCGGTGTGCTATAGCCCACGATTCTGGGGGTGGGCCCGGGGTCCGAGCGTGCTGTGGGCCAAAAATTGACTTGGCATGTCAGGGTGGTTGGGGATCATCCTAGTGTGGTCTGTTTAATTTTTCATTGCCATTTGGGTGGACAAACGGGCGAAACGGTGCGAACGGGGCATTTTCGAGCCAAATCGATGTGCTATAGCCAAAGATTTTTGGGATAGTCACGTGGTTTGGGCGTATTGTGGGATGAAAATCGATGTGATAGAGCCCACATTTTTTGGGGTTGGCCCAGAGTTCGGGCGTGCTGTGGGCTCAAAATCAATCGGGGCATGCTAGGAAGGTTAGGGATCGTTCCAGTATGGTCTTTTTAATTTTTCATTGCCATTTGGGTGGTCAAACGGGCAAAACGGCGCAAACGGGGCATTTTTGGGCCAAATCAATGTGCTATTGCGCATAGTTTCTAGGGTAGTCCAGAGGTTCGGGCGTGCTGTGGGCCAAAAATCAACCTGGGCATGCCAAGGAGGTTGGGGATCGTCCAAGTGTGGTCCGTTTAATATGTTGTGGCCATTTGGGTGGACAAATGGGCGAAACGGCATGAATAGGGCATTTTTCGGCCAAATCGATGAGCTATAGCCCACAGCTTCGGGGGTGGGACCAGTGTTCGGGCGTGCTGTGGGCTAAAAATCGATCGGGGCATGCCTGGGAGGTTGGGGATCATCCCGGTGTCATCTATTTAATTTTTTATAGCCATTCAGGTGGACAAACGGGCGAAACAATGTGAATGGGGTATTTTCGAGCTAAATTGGTGTACTATAGCCCATGGTTTTGGGGGTAGGCCCAGGGTTCGGGCGTGTTATGGGCTAAAAATTGACCGGTGCGTGTCAGGGAGGTTGGAAATCATCACAGTGTGGTCCATTTAATTTCTTGTGTCCATTTGGGTGGATAAACGGGCAAAACAGTGCAAACGGGGCATTTTTGGGCTAAATCAATGTGGTATAGCCCATGGTTTTGGGGGTGGGTCCAAGCTCCGGGCGTTCTGTGGGCCAAAAATTTACCGGGGCATGCCGGGGAGGTTGGGGAACATCCCAGTGTAGTCCATTTAATTTTTCGTGGCTATTTAGGTGGATAAACGGATGAAACATCACGAACGGGGAATTTTTGAGCCAAATTGGTGTGCTATAGCCCTTGGTTTTAAGGGTGAGCTAAGGGTCCAGGTGTGCTGTGGGCCAAAATTTGACCGTGGTGTTCCATTGAGATTGGGGATTATCCCAGTATGGTCCGTTTAATTATTTGTGGACAAACGGGAAAAACGTGAATGGGGTATTTTGAGGACAAATAAGTGTGCTATAGCCCACGATTTTGGGGGTGGGCCCAGGGTTCGGGCTTGCTGTGGGATAAAAATTGACTGGGGCATGCCAGGGAGATTGGGATTATTCCAGTATGGTCCATTTAATTTTTAGTGACCAATTGGGTAGACAAACGGGCAAAACGATCTGAATGGGGCATTTTTGGGCCAAATCTTATAGCCCACAATTTTAGGGGTGTGCTTGGGGTTCGGGCGTGCTATGGCTGATAATCGATCGGGGCATTCTAGGAAGGTTAGGGATCGTCCCAGTGTGATCCATTTAATTTATTGTGGCTATTTGGGTGGATAAACAGGCAAAACGGCGCAAACAGGGCATTTTCGGGGCAAATCAGTGTGCAATAGCCCATGGCTTCGATGGTGGGCCTAGGGTCTGGGTGTGATGTGGGCCAAAAATTAACCGGGGAGTGCCAGAGAGGTTGGGGATCATCCCAGTGTGGTTTGTTTAAATTTTTGTGGCCATTTAGGAGGACAAACAGGCAAAACGGTGCAAACCGGGTACTTTTAGGCCAAATCGGTATGCAATAACACGCGGTTTTAGGGGTGAGCCCAGGGTCCAAGCATGATGTTGGCCAAAAATCAATCGGGGGCATTCCAGGGAGATTGGGGATCATCCCAGTGTGGTCTGTTTAATTTTTTGTGGCCATCTGGTTCGACGAATGGGGAAAACAGCGCAAACGGAACATTTTTGGGCCAAATCGGTGTGCTATAGCCCACAGTTTTGGGTTAGGCCTTTTGTCCAGCCGTGCTGTGGGCCAAAAATCAATCGGGGCATGCCAGGGAGGTTGGGTATCATTCCAGCATGGTCTATTTATTTTTTCGTGGCCATTAGGGTCGACAAATGGCGAAATGGCGCAAATGGGGCATTTTCAGGCCAAATCAATGTGCTATAACCCACAGTTTTGGGGGTGGGATCGGGAGCGTGTTCTGGGGCAAAAATTGACCGGGGCGTGCCAGTAAGGTTGGGATCGTCCAGTGCGGTCCGTTTAATATTTCGTGGCCATTTGGGTGGACAAACGGGCGAAAAGGCACGGATGGGGCATTGTAGAGATAAATTGATGTGCTATAGTCTGCGGTTTTGGGGGTGGGCCCGGGGTTCGGGCGTGCTGTGGGCCAAAAATCGAATGAGGTTTGTCAGGGATGTTGAGGATCATCCCGATATGGTTCGTTTAATATTTTGTGGCCATTTAGGTGGAGAAACAGGGGAAACGGCATAAACGGGGCATTTTTGGGCCAAATCGGTGTGCTATAGCCTACGATTTCGGGGGTGAGCCCGGGGTCCGGGCGTGTTATGGGCTAAAAATTGATCGAGGCATGACAAGGAGGTTGGGGATCATCCCTGGGTTGTCCATTTAATTTTTTGTGGCCATTTGGATGGACAAACGGGCAAAACAGCGTGAACAGGCATTTTTGGGCCAAATCGGTTTGCTATAGCCCACAATTTTAGGGTAGGCTGGGGTCCGGGCGTGCTATGGTCCAAAAATTGATCGGGGCATGCCAAGGAGGTTGGGGATCATCTCGGTGTGGTCCTTTTAATTTTTATGGCCATCTGGGTGGAAAAACGGGCAAAACGGCACGAACGGGGTATTTTCAGGCTAAATCGATGTGCTATAGCCCACGGTTTCGGGGTGGGCTCGGGGTCCGACCGTGTTGTCGGCTGAAAATTGATCGGGGCATGCCGGAGAGGTTGGGGATCATTCCAGTGTGTTCCATTTAATGTTTTGAGGCCATTTGGGTTGACAAATAGGTGAAACGATGCGAACAGGGCATTTTTGGGCCAAATCGGTTTGCTATATCCCACAGCTTTGCGGGTGGGCCTGAGGTCCAAGCGTGCTGTGGGCCAAAAATTGACTGGGGCGTGCCAGGGAGGTTGGATCATCCCAGTATAGTTCGTTTAATTTTTTGTGGCCATTTGGTTGGACAAACGAGCGAAAGGGCGCGAACGGGGTGTTTCCGGGCTAAATCGGTGTGCTATAGCCTACAGTTTATGGGTTGGACCCAGGGTTCGAGCGTTCTGTAGGCCGAAAATTGACTTGGGTGTGCCTGGGAGGTTTGGGATCATTCCGATGTGGCCCATTTAATTTTTTATGGCCATTTGGGTTGATAAACTGGCGAAACGGTGCGAACGGGACATTTTTGGGCTAAATCAGTGTGCCATAGGCCACGAATTCGGGGGTGGACCTAGGGTTCGGGTGTGCTGCAGGCCGAAAATCGACTGAGGCATGCAAGGGAGGTTAGGGATTGTCCCAATATGGTCCGTTTAATTTTTCGTTTCCATTTGGGTGTACAAACAGACGAATTGGCACGAACGGGGCATTTTTGGGCTAAATCGGTGTGCTATAGCCCTTGGTTTTAGGGGTGTACCCGGGGTTCGGGTGTGCTGTGGCTAAAAATTTGATCGGGGCATGCCATGGAGGTTGGGGATCATCTCAGTATGGTTCGTTTAATTTTTCGTGGCCATTTAGGTAGACAAACAGGCAAAACTGTGCCAATGGGCTATTTTTTGGCCAAATAAGTGTGCTATAGCCCACGGTTTTTGGGGTGGGCCCAGGGTTCGGGCTTTCTGTAGGCCAAAAATTAACCGGGGCATGCCACGAAGGTTGGGGATCATCCCAGTGTGGTCCGTTTAATTTTTCGTGCCTATTTGGGTGGACAAACAGGTGAAATGACATGAACGTGGTATTTTCGGGCAAAATCTATGTGCTATAGTCCACGATTTTGAGGGAGTGCTCGGGGTCCGGGCGTGTTGTGGACCAAAAATTGACTGGGGCGTTCCAGGGATGTTGGGGAACGTCTCAGTGTGCTCCATTTATTTTTTGTGGCCATTTGGGTAGACAAACGGGCAAAACGATGCGAACTTGGCATTTTCGGGCTAAATCGATATGCTATAGCCCATGGCTTTAGGGATGGGCCCAGGGTCCGGTTCTGCTGTGGGCCAAAAAATCGATCAGGTCGTGCTAGGGAGGTTGGGGATCATCCCAGTGTGGTCCGGTTTTAATTTTTATGGTCATTTTGGATGACAAACAGGCAAAATGGATGGGGCATTTTTAGGCCAAATTGGTGTACTAAAACCCACGATTTTAGAGATAGGCCCGGGGTTCGATCCTGCTGTGGGCCGAATATCGACCGGGGCATGCCAAGGAAGTTGGGATCATCCCAGTGTGGTCTTTTTATTTTTTTGTGGCCATGTGGTTGGATGAATGGGCAAAACTGCATGAACGGGTGTTTTTGGCCCAAATCTGTGTGCTACAGCCCACGTTTTTAGGGTAGGCCTTGGGTCCATCCGTTTTGTGGGCTGAAAATTAATAGGTGCATGCTAGTGAGATTGGGAATCATTCCAGCATGGTCCATTTAATTTTTCGTGGCCATTAGAGTGGACAAACGGGCGAAACAGCACAAACGGGGAATTTTCAAGCCGAATTGATATGCATAGCCCACGCTTTCGGGGGTTGGCCCGGGGTTCGAGCGTCTTCTGGGCCAAAAATTGATCGGGGTAAGCCAGCAAGGTGGGATCCTCTAGTGTGGTCCATTTAATTTTTTGTGGCTATTTGGGTGGACAAACGAGCGAAATGGCGCAAAAGAGGCATTTTTGAGCTAAATCGGTGTGCTATAGCCTACGCTTTTTGAGGTGGGCACAGGGTTAGGGTGTTCTGTGGCTTGAAAATCAAATGGGACTTGCCAGGGAGATTGGGGATCATCCCGGTGTAGTCCATTTAATTTTTTGTGGTGATTTGGGAGGACAAATGGGTGAAACAGCATGAACGGGGCATTTTCGGGCCAAATTGGTGTGCTATAGCCTATGATTTTTGGGGTGGGCTCGGGGCCCGGGCGTGCTGTCGGCGAAAAATCATTCGGGACATGCCAGGGAGGCTGGGGATCATCCTGATCTTGTCCGTTTAACTTTTCGTGGCCATCTAGGTGGACAAACGGGCGAAACGGCACGAACAGGGGATTTTTGAGCAAAATCGATGTGCTATAGCCCACAATTTTAGGGTTGTCCCGAGGTTCGGCCGTGCTGTGGGTTAAAAATCGATCGGGGCATGCCGGGGAGGTTAGAGATCATTTTAGTGTGGTCTGTTTAATTTTTCATGGCCATTTAGGTGGACAAATAGGTTAAACGAGACGAACAAAGAATTTTCAGGCCAAATCGGTGTGATATAGCCCACGGTTTCGAGGGTGGGCCTGGGGTCCGGGCATGCTGTGGGCTGAAAATTGATCTAGCCATGCTAGGGAAGTTGGGGATTGCCCAGTGTGGTCCGTTTAATTTTTCGTGGCCATTTGGGTTGACAAACGGACGAAACGGCATGAACGGGGTATTTTTGGGCCAAATTGGTGTGCTATAGCCTATAGTTTCGGGGGTGGGCGTGGGGTCCAGGCGTTCTGTTGCCAAAATTCAACCTTGGTGTGCCAGGGAGGTTGGGGATCATCCCGGTTTGGTATTTTTCATTTTTTGTGGCCATTTGGGTGGACAAACAGGCAAAACGTTTCGAACGACATATTTTTAGGCCAAACAGGTGTGCTATAGCCCACAGTTTTTTGGGTGGGCCCGAGGTCTGGGCGTGCTGTGGTCCAAAAATTGATTGGAGCATGCCAGAGAGGTTGAGGATCATCCCAATGTGGTCCGTTTAATTTTTCGTGGACATTTGGGTGGACAAACGAGCGAAATGGAACGAACAAGGCATTTTCGAGCCAAATTGGTGTGCTATAGCCCCCAATTTTGGGGGTGAACCAGGGGTTCGAGTGTGCTGTGGGTCAAAAATCAATCGAAGCATACCAGAGAGGTTTGGAATCATCCTAGTATGGTCCGTTTAATTTTTCGCGACCATTTGGGTGGACAAACGGGCGAAGCAGCATGAATGGGGCATTTTCGGGCCAAATAGGTATGCTATAGCCCATGATTTTTTGGGGCCTAAGTTTTGGGCGTGCTGTCGTCCGAAAATTGATCGGGGCGTATCAGGGAGGTTGGGGATCATCTAGTGTGATCAGTTTAATTTTCGTAGATATTTGAGTAAACAAATGGGCAAAACAGCCCGGGGTTCGGGCTTGCTGTGGGACTTAAATTGACTGGGGCATTTTAGGGATGTTGCGAATTGTCCCAGTGTGGTCCGTTTAAAATTTTATGGCCATTTGGGTGGTCAAAAGGGAAAAATGGTGTAAATGGGGCATTTTCGAGCCAAATCGGCATGCTATAGCCCAGACTTCAGGGGTGGGCCTGGGATTCGGGCATGCTATGGACCGAAATTCAACTGGGGCATGCTAGGGAGATTGAGGATCTTCCCGGTGTGGTCGTATAATTTATCGCGGCCTTTTGGGTGGACATACGGGCAAAACAGTGCGAACGAGGCACTTTTGGGCTAAATCGGTGAGCAATAGCCCACGATTTTGGGGGTAGGACTGAGTTTCAGGTATACGATGGGAAAAAAATCAATTGGGGCCTACTAGGGACATTGGGGATCATCCCAGTGTGGTTTGTTTATATTTTGGTGGCCATTTAAGTGAAAAAACTGGTGAAACGATGCGAACAGAGCATTTTCGGGCTAAATTAGTGTGGTATAGCCCTCGGTTTCTTGGTGGGCCTAGGGTTCGGCCATGCTGTGGGCCGAAAATCAATCAGAGCGTGCTAGGGAGGTTGGGGATCATTTTAGTGTGGTCCGTTTAATTTTTCGTGGCTATTTGGGTGAACAAATGGGTGAAATGGCATGAACGGAGCATTTTTAGGCCAAATCAGTGTGCTATAGCCCATAATTTTGGGGTGGGCCTGGGGTCCAGGCGTGTTGTGGGTTAAAAATTGATCGAGGCATGCCAAGAAGGTTGGGGATCATCCCAGTGCGGTCTATTCAATTTTTTGTGGCCATTTTAGGAGATAATCGGGCGAAACAGCGTGAATGGGGCATTGTCGGGCTAAATCGATAAGCTATTATGCATGATTTTGGGGGTGGGCCCGGGGTTCGATTGTGATGTGGGCTGAAAATTGATCGAGGCATGCCAAGTAGGTTGGGGATCATCTCAGTGTGGTCCGTTTAATTTTTTGTGGCTATTTGGGTGGACAAACGGGTGAAACGACGTGAATAGTACATTTTCAGGCCAAATTGGTGTGCTATAACCTATAATTTTGGGGGTGGGCCCGGGGTCCAGGCGTGCTGTGGGACAAAAATCGATTGTGGTATGCCAGGTAGGTTGAGGATCATCCAAATGTGGTCCATTTAATTTTTTTGGGCTATTTGGGTTGACAAACAGGCAAAATGATGCGAACGGGGCAATTTCGGGCAAAATTGGTGTGCTATAGCCCTCAATTTTGGGGGTGGGCCTGAGGTCCAGGCATGTTGTTTGCTGTAAATTGACTAGGGCGTGCCAGGGAGGTTTGGGATCGTCCTAGTGTAGTCCGTTTAATTTTTCATGGCCATTTGGGTGGACAAACGAGCGAAATGGCATGAAAGGGGCATTTTTGAGCCAAATCGGTGTGCTATAGCCTGCGTTTTTGGGGGTGTCCCTGAGGTCCTAGCATGCAGTGGGTCAAAAATTGACCAGGGTATGCCAGGGAGGTTGGTGATCATCTCAGTATGGTCTGTTTAAATTTTCATTGCCATTTGGATGGACAAACGGGCGAAACAGTGCAAAATATGCATTTTTGAGCCAAATCAATGTGTTATCGCCCGTGATTTTGGGGGTGGCCTCGGGGTTCGGGCATGCTGTGGGTTAAAAATCAACAAGGGCATGCTAGGGAGGTTGGGGATCATCCCGATGTAGTCAGTTTAATTTTTTGTGTCCATTTGGGTGGACAAATGGGCGAAGCGATGTGAACGAGGCATTTTCGAGCCAAATTGGTGTGCTATAGCCCATGGTTTTGGGGGTGGACCAGGGGTTCGGGACTGCTGTGGGATGAAAATTGATCAAAATATGCCAGGGAGATTGAGGATAATCCCGGTGTGGTCCTTTTAATTTTTCGTGGCCATTTGGGAGGCAAATGAGCAAAATGGGGCAAACGGGGCAATTTTGGGCTAAATCGGTGTGCTATAACCCACAGTTTTGTGGGTGGGCTCGGGTTCGTGCATGCTGTTGGAGAAAAATCAACTGGGAAGTGACAAAGATGTTGGAGATCATCCCAGTGTGGTCTATCTAATTTTTCATGTTCATTTGGGAGGATAAATGGGCAAAACAGCGCGAACGGGGCATTTTTGGGCTAAATTAGTGTGCTATGGCCTACGGTTTTGGGGGAGGGCCTGGGGACGAGCGTGCTATGGACCATAAATCTAATGGGGCATGACAGGAAGTTTGGGAAGCGTCTCAGTGTGGTTTGTTTAATTTTTCATAGCTATTTGGGTAGACAAACAGACAAAATGGCGCGAACGAGCCATCTTCAGGCCAAATCGATGTGCTATAGCCCACGATTTCGGGGGTGGGCACGTGGTCCAGGCATTCTGTGGGCTAAAAATTGATCGAGCTGTGCCAGGGAGGTTGGGGATCGTCTCAGTGTGGTCCGTTTAATTTTTTATTGCTATTTTGGTGGACAAACGGGCGAAACGGTGCGAATGGGGCATTTTTTGGCCAAATCAATGTGCTATAGCTCACAATTTCAGGGATGGCCCTGGGTAGGGTGTGGTATGGGCCGAAAATCAACTGGGGCATGCCAGGGAGGTTGGGAAGCATCTCAGTGTGGTCTGTTTAATTTTTTGTGGCCATTTGGGTGGACAAATGGGTGAAACGATGCGAACAGGGTGTTTTAAAGCCAAATCGATATGCTATAGCCCACGGTTTTGGGGGTGGACTCAGGGTCCAGGCGTACTGTGGGCTAAAAGTCTAACAACGCATTCCAGGGAGGCTGAGAATCCTCCGAGTATGGTCCATTTAATTTTTTATTGCTATTTCGATAAACAAATGGGCAAAATTGTGCAAACGAGCATTTTTAGGCCAAATCGGTGTGCTATAGCCCACGGTTTTGGGGGTGGGCCTGGGGTCTGGGCATGTTGTGGGCGAAAAATCAATCGAGGCATGCCAGGGATGTTGGGGATCATCCCAGTATGGTCCGTTTTATTTTTTTGTGGTGATTTGGGTTGACAAATGGGCGTAATGGAGAGAACGGGGTATTTTCGGGCCAAATCGTTGTGCTATAGCCCACGTTTTTGGGGATGGGTCCAAGGTCCCAGAGTGATGTCTACTAAAAATCGATCAAGGCATGCAAGGGATGTTGGGGATCATTCCGGTGTGGTCCGTTTAATTTTTATATGGACATTTGGGTGGCCAAACGGACAAAACAACGCGAACGGTGCATTTTCGAGCCTAATTGGTGTGCTATAGCCTACATTTTCATTGGTGGGCCCAGTGTTCGGGTGTGCTGTCAAACAAAAATTTATCGGAGGTGTTCCAGGGAGGTTGGGGATCGTCCCGGTGTGGTCCGTTTAATTTTTTGTAGCCATTTGGGTGGACAAACGGGCGAAATGGCCAGAACGGGGCATTTTCAGGCCAAATTGGTCTACTATAGCCCACGGTTTTGAGGGAGGGCCTGGGATCCAGGCGTGCTGTGGATCACAAATCGACCAAGACATGCCAGGGAGGTTGGGGATCATCCAAGTGTATTTCGTTTAAATTTTCATGGCCATTTGGGTGGACAAACAGGCGAAACAGCGCAAATGAGGAATTTTTGGGTAAAATCGGTGTGATATAGCGCTCGATTTCGGGTCTAGGCCATTTGGGTAAAATCATTGTGCTATAGCCTTCATGTGGTCTAGGACTCGATTTCTAGTGTGGTTCGTTTAATTTTTCATGGCTATTTGGGTGGACAATCGAGCGAAACGGCATGAATAGGGCATTTTTGGGCCAAATCGGTGAGTTATAGCCCACTATTTCTGGGTTTGCCCAGGGTCCGGGCATGCTATGGTCTAAAAATCATTCGGGGCGTGCTAGGGAGGTTGGGGATCATCCCGGCGTGGTCCGTTTAATTTTTTGAGGCCATTTGGGTGGACAAACAGGCAAAACAGCGCGAATAGGGCATTTTTAGGCCAATTCGGCGTGCTATAGCCCATGGTTTTGGGGCTGGACCCGGGGTCCAGGCTTTATGTGGGCTAAAAATCAATTTAGGCTTGGGCAGAGAGGTTTGGGTCATCCTGGTGTGGTCCGTTTAATTTTTTACGGCCATTTAGGTGGACAAACGGATGAAACAGTGCGAACCGAGCATTTTCGGTCCCAATTCATGTGCTATAGCCCACGATTTTAGGAATGGGCTCGATGTCCAATGTGCTGTCGGCCAAAAATCGATCAAAGCATGCCAGGGAGGTTAGGGATCGTCCCATTGTGGTCCGTTTAATTTTTCGTGGCTATTTAGGTGGACAAACGGGTGAAACACCATAAATGGGGCATTTTCGGGCCAAAATTATTGTGCTATAGCATAAAGTTTCGGGGATGGACCCGAGATCCG
Source organism: Capsicum annuum (assembly GCF_002878395.1). NCBI lineage: Eukaryota > Viridiplantae > Streptophyta > Magnoliopsida > Solanales > Solanaceae > Capsicum > Capsicum annuum. The sequence goes on from NC_061121.1 coordinate 1,468,440, forward strand.
GGCGTGCTGTTGGCCGAAAATCAATCGGGTCATGCCAGTGAGGTTGGGGATCATCTTAGTTTGGTCTGTTTAATATGTCATCATTATTTGGGTAGACAAATGGTACGAACGGGGCATTTTAGGGCCAAATTGGTGTGCTATATCCCACGATTTTAGGGGTGGCTCGAGGTTCAGGCGTGATGTAGGCCAAAAATCAATCGGCACATGCCAGCGAGGTTGGGAATCATCTCGGTATGGTATTTTTAATTTTTTGTGGCTATTTGGATGGAGTAACGAGCGAAACAGCGCGCGAACAGGGCATTGTTGGGAAAAATCGGTGTGCTATAGCCCACGGTTTCGGTGGTGGGACTGGGGTTCGGGCGTGTTGTTTGCCAAAAAATGACAGAGGCATGCCAAGGAGGTTGGGGATCGTCCTAGTATGGTCCGTTTAATTTTTCCTGGCCATTTGGGTGGACAAACATGCAAAACAGAGCGAACGGGGCATTTTCTATCTAAATCTGTGTGCTATAGCCCATGGTTTTGGGGGTGGACCCAGGGTCCGGGCATGCTGTGGGTCAAAATTGACCGGGGCATGCCAGATAAGTTGGGGATCATCCAAGTGTGGTCCGTTTAATTTTTCGTGGCCATTTGGGTCAAAAAATAGACAAAACAGCGCGAATAGGGCATTGTCGGGCCAAATTGATGTGCTATAGTCCACAGTTTTGGGGGTAGACAAGGGGTCCGGGAGTGCTATAGGCTGAAAATCAATTGGGGCGTGCCAAGTAGGTCGGGGATCATCTCAGTGTGGTCCGTTTAATTTTTTGTGGCCATTTGGGTGGACAAACGGGCGGAACGGCGTGAAAAGGGCATTTTTAGGCCAAATCAGTGTGCGATAGCCCACGATTTTGGGAGTGGGCCTGGGGTCCGAGAGTGTTGTGGGCCAAAAACAAGTTAGGGTGTGCCAGGGTAGTTTGAGATCGTCCCAGTGTGGTCCATTTAATTTTTTGTGGCCTTTTAGGTGGTCAAACGGGCAAAACGGCGTGAACGGGGCATTTTTTAGGATAAATCGCTGTGCTATAGCCCATGGTTTTGGAGGTGGACCCCGGCTTCAAGCGTGCTATGGTGAAAAATCAATCAAGTTATGCCATGGAGGTTGGGGATCGTCCCAATATAGTCCGTTTAATTTTCATGGCCTTTTGGGAGGACAAACGGGTGAAATGACGCGAACAGGGCATTTTCGGGCCAAATCGGTGTGCTATAGCCCACGGTTTCTAGGTGGGCCCAGGTTCAGGCGTGCTGTGTGTCAAAAATTGACCAGGACATGCCTGAGAGGTTGGTTCAGTATGGTCCATTTAATTTTTTGTGGCCATTTAGTTGGGCAATAAGCTAAAATAGTGTGTTATAGCCCATTGGTTCAGTGGTGGGCCCGGGGTTCGAGAGTACTATGGGTTGAAAATTGATCGAGGCAAGCCAGGGAGGTTGGGGATCATCCCAGTGTGGTTCATTTAATTTTTAATGGCCATTTTGGTGGACAAACAGGTGAAACGGTGCGAATGGGGCATTTTCGAGCCGAATTGGTGTGCTCTAGCCCATAATTTTAGGGGTGTGATCGGGGTACGGCCGTGCTGTGGTACAAAAATTAATTGTGGTGTGCCAGGGAGGTTGGAGATCATCCAAGAGTGGTCCATTTAATTTTACATGGCTATTTGGGTAGACAAACGATGCGAATAGGGACTTTTCAAAATAAATCGGTGTGCTATAGTCCAAAATTTTAGGGGTGGGCCCGGGTCAGGGCATGATATGGACCAAAAATCGACCGTGGCATGCCCGAGAGATTGGGATCATCCCAGTGTAGTTCGTTTAATTTTTTATGGCTATTTGGGTGGTCAAACGGGAGAAACGGCGCAAACGAGGCATTTTTGGGCCAAATCGATGTGCTATATCCCATGGTTTCGGTGGTGGGTCCGGGGTTTAGGAGTTTTGTGGGCCGAAAATCGATCGGGGCATGCCAGGGAGCTTGGGAATTGTCCCAATGTGGTCCGTTTAATTTTTCATTTCCATTTGGGTGGACAAACGAGAAAAACGGCACGAACGGGGCATTTTAGGGCTAAATCAGAATGCTATATCCCATGGTTTTGAAGGTGGCACCGAGGTATGGGCTTGATGTGGGCCAAAAATTGAGTGGGGCATACCAGGGAGGTAAGGGATCATCCCAGTGTAGTCCCTTTTTCGTGGCCATTTGGGTGAAACGACCCAAACGGGGAATTTTTGAACCAAATTGGTGTGCTATAGCCCACGATTTTTGGGGTAGCCGTAGGATCCGGGCGTGCGGTGGGCTGAAAATTGACCGACGCATGCCATAGAGGTTGGGGATAATCCCAGTATGCTCTGTTTAATTTTTCATTGCCATTTGGGTTGACAAACTGGCAAAAAGGTGCAAACGGGGCATATTTTGGAAAAATTGATGTGCTCTAGCCCACAGTTTTTGGGGTGGGCCCGGGGTTCGAGTGTGCTATGGGCCAAAAATCGATAGAGGCATTCCAGGAATGTTGGGAGTCGTCCAAATATGGTCCGCTTATTTTTTCATGGCCATTTGGGTGGACAAACGGGCGAAACGGCACTAACGGGGCATTTTATAGCCAAATCAGTGTGCTATAGCCCACGATTTCATGGGTGGGCCCGGGGTCCGGGCGTGCTGTGGGTCAAAAATTGATCGAATCATTCCAGAGAGGTTGGGGATCATCCCAGCAAGGTTCGTTTAATTTTTGTGGCCATTTGGGAGGACAAAAGGACAAAATAGCGCAAATGGGGCATTTTTGGGCCAAGTCGATGTCCTATAGCACATGGTTTCGGGGGTGGGCTCGGGGTTCGGGCATGCTATGGGCCGAAAATTGACCTGGGCATGCCAAGGAGGTTGGGGATCGTCCCAGTGTGGTCCATTTAATTTTTCATGGCCATTTGGATGGATAAATGGGTGGAACGGCACGAACTAGGCATTTTCAAGCCAAATCAATATTCTATAGCCCACAGTTTTGAGGGTGGTCCCAAGGTCCGAGAGTGTTGTGGGTTAAAAATTGATCGTAGCTTGTCATGGAGTTTGGGGATCATCCCAGTGCGGTCTATTTAATTTTTTGTATCCATTTGGGTGGATAAACGGGTGAAATGGAGTGAACAGGGCATTTTCGAGCTAAATAGGTGTTCTATTGCCCACGGTTTTGGGGGTGGGCCCAAATTCTGGGGGTTCTGTGGGTCAAAAATAGACCGGGGCATGCTAGGGAGGTTGGGTATCATCGTACTATGGTCCGTTTATTTTTTCGTGGCCATTTGGGTGGATAAACGGGCAAAATGGTGTGAACGGGGCATTTTTGGGCAAATCGGTGTGCTATAGCCCACAGTTTCAAGGATTGGCTCGAGGTCCAGGTGTGTTGTCGGCTGAAAATTGATGGGGACATGCCAGGGAGGTTGGAGATCATCCCAGTGTGGTCCGTTTAAATTTTTGTGGCCATTTGGGTGGACAAACGGGAAAAACGACGCGAATGGGGCATTTTTGGCCCTAGTCAGTGTGGTATAGCCCATGGTTTTGAGGATGGGCCTGAGTTCCGGGGGTACACAGGGCCAAAAATCAATCGGGGCATGCCAGGGAGGTTGGAGATCGACTCAGTGTCATTCATTTAATTTTTCGTGGCCATTTAGGTGCATAAATGGCTGAAATGGCGTGAACGGGGCATTTTCTGGCAAAATAGGTGTGTATAGCCCATGGATTTTGAGGGTGGGCTCGGGTTCTAGGCGTCCTGTGGGGCAAAATCGACTGGGACGTGCCAGGGATGTTGGGGATGGTCCCTGTGTAGTCCATTTAATTTTTTGTAGAGTTTTTGGTAGACAAACGCTTGAAACGATGCAAACAGGGCATTTTTGAGCAAAATCAGTGTGCTATAGCCCACGGTTTTGTGGTTGGGCTTGGGGTTCGGGCGTACTGTTGGGCGAAAATTGATTGGGGCTGGCCAAGGAGGTTGGGATCGTCCCAACATGGTACATTTAGTTTGTTGTGGCTACTTGGGTGGACAAACGGGCGAAACGGCATGAATAGGACATTTTTGGGACAAATCTATGTGCTATAGCTTACGGGTTTGGGGGTGGGCCCGGGGTCCGGGTGTGCTATGTGCCAAAACTTTACCGTGGCATACCAGGGAGGTTGGGGATCATCCCAGTGTAGTCCATTTAATTTTCATGGCTATTTGGGTGGACAAACGGGCAAAACGGCATGAATGGGGTATTTTAAGGCCAAATTGGTGTGCTATAGCCCATGATTTTATGGGTGGGCTCGGGGTCTGGACGTGTTGTGGGTCGAAAATCAATTGAGGCATGTCTGGGAGGTTGGGTATCATCCCAGTGTGGTCTGTTTAAATTTTCGTGGCCATTTGACTGTACAAACGGGAGAAACGGTGCGAACGGGCATTTTTGGGCAAAATCGGTGTGCTATAGCGCATGGTTTCGGGCGTGGGCTCGGGTTTTGGGTGTGCTGTGGGCCAAAAATCAATCGAGGCATGCCAGGGACGTTTGGATCTACCCAGTGTGGTTCATTTAGGTTTTTTGTGGCCATTTGGGTGGACAAACGGGCAAAACGGCACGAACGGGGTATTTTCTGGCTAAATCGGCGTCCTATAGCCCACGGTTTTTGGGGTGGGCCCAGGGTCCAGGCATGATGTAGGCCGAAGATCGATCGAGTCATGGCAGAGAGGTTAGGGATCATCCAACTATGGTCCTTTTAATTTTTCGTGGCAATTTGTGTGGACAAACGGGTGAAACGGCTCAAACGGGGCATTTTCGGGTCAAATCGGTGTGCGATAGCCCATATTTTTGGAGGTGGGCCAGTGGTACGGGCATACTGTGGGCGAAAAATAAACTGGTGCATGCCATAGAGTTGAGGATCATCCCATTTTGGTCCATTTAATTTTTCATAGCCATTTGTGTAAGCAAAAAGGATAAATGGCTCGAACGTGGCCTTTTTTGGCCAAATCAGTGCGCTATAGCCCGTGGATTCTGGGATGGACCCGGGGTCCAGGCATGCTGTTAGTTGAAAATTGATTGGGGCATGCTAAGGAGGTTGGGGATCTTCCCAGTATGGTCCGTTTAATTTTTGTGGCCATTAAGGTGGACAAACAGGCAAAACAGCGCGAACGGGGCATTTTCGGGCCAAATTGGTGGGCTATAGCCCACGGTTTAGTGGATGGGCCTGAGGATCGGGCATGCTGAAAGACAAAAATTTATCGGGATATTCCAGGAGATTGGGGATCATACCCACCTCCCTAGCATGCCCTAGTCAATTTTTGGCTCACAGCACATCGGG
>NC_061121.1:1476765-1543093 GCF_002878395.1 Capsicum annuum
TCCGTTTAATTTTTCGTGGCCATTTAGGTGGACAAACGCTTAACTCTGCGCGAATAGAGCATTTTCATGCGAAATCGTTGTGCTATAGCCCACGTTTTAGGGCTGGGCCGAGGGACCGGAAGTGCTGTGGTCAAAACATCGATTGGGGCATGCCAGGGAGGTTAGGGATCATCTAAGTGTGGCCCAATTAATATTTCATAGCCATTTGGGTGGACAAACCGGCGAAACAGTGAGAACAGGGCATTTTTTGGCCAATCGGTGTGCTATAGCCCACAATTTTGGGGGCAAGCCCGGGGTCCAAGCGTGATGTGGGTTTAAAATCGATCAGAACGTGCTAGAGAGGTTGAGGATCATCCCAGTGTGGTCCGTTTAATATTTCATTACTATTTCGGTGGACAAACGGGAAAAACGGCACGAACGAGGCATTTTTGGGTTAAATCAATGTGCTATAGCTCACAGTTTTGGTGGTGGGCTCGGGTTTCGAGTGTGCTGTGGGCCAAAAATCAATCGGGGCATGCCAAGGAGGTTAGGGATTATCCCAGTGTGGTCCGTTTAATTTTTCATGGCCATTTGGGAGGACAAATGGGCTAAACAGCGCGAACAAGGCATTTTTTAGCCAAATCGGAGTGCTATAGCCCATGGTTTTGGGGGTGGAACTGGGGTCCAGGTGTGTTGTGGGCTAAAAATTGAATGGGGCATGCCAGGGAGGTTGAGAGGATCATCGAAGTATGGTTCATTTAATTTTTCGTGGCCATTTAGGTGGACAAACGCTTAACTCTGCGCGATTGGAGCATTTTCATGCCAAATCGTTGTGCTATAGCCTACGTTTTAGGGCTGGTCCAGGGGACCGAAAGTGCTGTGGGCCAAACATCGACTGGAGCATGCCAGGGAGGTTGGGGATCGTCTAAGTGTGGCCCGATTAATATTTCATGGCTATTTGGGTGGATAAACCGGCGAAACAGTGAGAACGGGGCATTTATTTTCCAAATCGGTGTGCTATAGCCCACGATTTTGAGGGCAAGCCTGGGGTCCGAGCTTGATGTGGGCCTAAAATAGATCGGAACATGCTAGAGAGGTTGGGGATCATCCCAGTGTGGTCCGTTTAATTTTTCATCGGCATTTCGGTAGACAAAAGAATGAAACGGCATGAATGGGGTATTTTTGGGCTAAAATAGTGTTCTATACCCCACGGTTTAGGGGGTGGACCCAGGGTTCGGGCATGTTGTTGGCTGAAAATAGATCGGGGCGTGCTAGGGAGGTTGAGGATCATCCCAGTATAGTTGGTTTAATTTTTCGTGGCCTTTTGGGTGAACAAACAGGCAAAACGATGCAAATGGGTTATTTTTGGGCCAAATCAGTGTGATATAGCCCACGGTTACGGGGGTGGACCCGAGGTCTGAGCATGCTGTGAGCTGAAAATCCACCAGGGCATGCCAGGGAGGTTGGGAATCATCCCAGTGTGGTCTGTTTAATATTTTGTGGCCATTTGGGTTGACGGAGGGGTGAAACAGCATGAAATCGATGTGCTATAGCCCACAATTTTAGGTGTGGCCCTGGGGTCCAGGGTTGTTGTGGGCCGAAAATCAAACGGGGTAAGCCAGGGAGGTTGGGGATCATCTTAGTATGGTTCGTTTAATTTTTTAGTATGGTTTGTTTAATTTTTTATGGCCATTTGGGTGGACAAATGGGCGAAACGACACAAACAGGGCATTTTCGGCCCAAATCAGTGTGCTATAGCCCACAGTTTTGAAGGTGGGATCGAGGTCCAAGTGTACTGTGGGCCAAAAATTGATCGAGGCCTGCTAGGGAGGTTGGGGATCATCCCAGTGTGGTCTGTTTAATTTTTTGTGACCATTTGGGTGGACAAACGGATGAAACAACGCGAATGGAGCATTTTCTAGCCAAATTCGTGCGTTATAGACCACGGTTTCGGGCATGGGCCCGGGGTTCGGGCGCTCTGTGGGATAAAAATTGACCGGGGCATGCCCTGGAGCTTAGGGATCATCCCAGTATGGTCCATTTAATTTTTTGTAGCCATTTAGGTGGACAAATGGACAAAACAGTGCGAACGGAGTATTTTCATGCCAAATCGGTGTGCTATAGCCTACAATTTTGGGGGTGGGCTCGGGGTTCGGGAGGGCTGTGGGCCAAAAATTGATCGAGGCATACCAGGTAGGTTGGGGATCATCCAGTGTGGTCTGTTTAATTTTTCGTTGCTATTTGGGTGAACAAACGGGCAAAACGGCAGGAATGGGTCATTTTCGAGCCAAATCGGTGTGCTATAGCAAATGATTTTGGGGGTGGGCCTGGGGTTCAGGTGTGCTATGGGTGAAAAATTGATCGGGTATGCCAGGAAGGTTGGATAGTCCTGGTGTGGTCCTATTAATATTTTGTGTCCATTTGGGAGGACAAACGAGGGAAATGGCGCGAACTGGGCATTTTTGGGCCAAATCATTGTGCTATAACCCACAGTATCGGTAGTGGACCCACGGTCCGGGCATGCTGTGGGCTAAAAATCGATATGGTCATGCTAGGGAGGTTGGGGATCGTCCCATTATTGTCCGTTTAATTTTTCCTGGCCATTTGGGTGGACAAGCGGATGAAACGGCATGAACGGGGCATTTTTGGGCAAATCGGTGTTCTATAGCCCACAGTTTTTAGGGTGGGCCTAGGGTTCGGGCGTGCTGTGGGATGAAAATCGACCGGGGCATGCCAAGGAGTTTGGGGATCATCCCAGTGTGGTCCGTTTAATTTTTCATGGCCATTTGGGTGAACAAACAGTCAAAACGATGGGAACGGGGCATTTTCGTGCCAAATCGGTGTGCTATAGCCCACGGTTTTGAGGGTGGGCCTGGGGTCTGGGCATGCTGTGGGCCAAAAATCAACCAGGGCATGCCCGGGAGGTTGGGGATCATCTCAGTATGGTCTGTTTAATTTTTTGTGTCTATTTGGGTGGGAAAACAAGCGAAATGACGCGAATGGGGTATTTTCGAGCCAAAACGATCTGCTATAGCCCACGGTTTCAAGAGTGGGCCCAGGTCCAGGCATGTTGTGGGCCGAAAATCAACCGAGGTGAGCCAGGGAGGTTGGGGATCATCTCAGTGTGGTCCGTTTAATTTTTTGTGACCATTCGGGTGGACAAACGGGCGAAACAGCACAAATAGGGCATTTTCAGCCCAAATCAGTATGCTACTACCCACGGTTTATGGGGTGGGCCTGGGGTCCGGGCGTTTTGTGGGCCAAAATTTGATCGAGGCATGATAGGGAGGTTGGGGATCGTCCCAGTGTGGTCCGTTTAATTTTTTTTTACCATTTGGGTGGACAAACAGATGAAATGGTGCGAACGGGGCATTTTTTAGCCAAATCAGTGCGCTATAGACCATGGTTTTGGGGTTGGGCCCGGAGTCCAGGCTTACTGTGGGTCAAAACTTAACCAGGGCATACCAGGGAGCTTGGGGATTGTCCCAGTATGGTTCGTTTAAGTTTTTGTGCCCATTTGTGTGGACAAACGGGCAAAACAGTGCGAATAGAGCATTTTCGAGCCAAATTGGTGTGCTATAGCCCACGGTTTTGGGGGTGGTCATGGGGTCCGGAATTGATGTGGGCCAAAAATTGACCTGGGCAATCCAAGGATATTGGGGATCGCTCCAGTGTGGTCCGTTTAATTTTTCATTGCCATTTGGGTGAACAAACGGGTGAAATGGCATAAACGGGGCATTTTCAAGCCAAATTGGTGTGCTATCGCCCATGGTTTTGGGGGTGGGCCAGGGGTTCGGGCGTTCTATAAGTCAAAAATTAACCGGAGCATGCCAGGAAGGTTGGGAATCATCCCAGTGTGGTCCTATTAATTTTTCGTGTCCATTTGGGAGGACAAACTGGCGAAACGGCATGAACAAGGCGTTTTTGGGCCAAATCAGTGTGATATAGCCCACGATATTGAGGGTAGGCCCAGGTTCTGAGCGTGATTTGTGCTAAAAATCGATCGAGGCATGCTAGAGAGGTTTGGATCATCCCAGTGAGGTCCGTTTAATTTTTTGTGACCATTTGGGTGGACAAACGGATGAAACGGCGCGAACGAGGCATTTTTTTAGCCAAATCGATGCTCTATAGACAATGTTTTTGGGGGCGGCTCGAAGTCCGAGCATGATGTGGACAAAAAATCGATTGGGGTATGCAGGGAGCTTGGGGATCATCCCAGGAAGGTCCGTTTAATTTTTGTGTCCATTTGGATGGACAAACGGGCAAAACGGTGCAAACGGAGCATTTTTGGGCCAAATAAGTGTGCTATAACCCACGATTCTTGGGGTGGGCTCGGGGTCCGAGAGTGCTGTGGGCCAAAAATTGATCGAGACATGCCAGGGAGATTACGGATCATCCCAATATGGTCCATTTAATTTTTCTTTGCCATTTGAGTCAACAAACAGGTGAAACGGCACGAACGGGGCATTTTTTAGCCAAATTGGTGTGCTATAGCCCATTTTTTTGGGGGTGGGCTCAGGGTTTAGATGTGTTGTGGGTCGAAAATTGATCGGGGCAGGCCATAAAGGTTGGGGATCATCCCAGTATGGTCCTATTAATTTTTTGCATCCATTTGGGAGGACAAACGGGCAAAACGTCATGAAGAGGGCATTTTTGGGTCAAATCGGTGTGCTATAGCCATGATATCGGGGGTGATCCCAGGGTCCAGGCGTGTTGTGGGCCAAAAATCGATCAGGGTATACCAGGGAGGTTGGGGATTATCTCACTATAGTCCGTTTAATTTTTCCTAGCCATATGGGTGGAAAAATGGACGAAACGGCACGAACGGGGCATTTTCGGGCCAAATCGGTGTTCTAGAGCCCACCGTTTTAGGGGTGGACCGAGGGTTCGAGAGTGTTGTGGGCTGAAAATCGATCGGGGCATATCAGGTAGGTTATGGATCATCCCAGTGTGGTCCGTTTAATTTTTTGTGGCCATTTGGGTGAAGAAACGGGCGAAACAATGTGAATGTGGCATTTTTGGGATAAGTCGGTGTGCTATAGCCCACGAATTTGGGGGTGGTCCCAGGGTTAGAGCGTGCTGTGGGCCAAAAATGTATCGAGGCATGCCAGAGCGGTTGGGGATCATCCCAATGTGGTCTGTTTAATTTTTCATGGCTATTTGGGTGGACGAACGGGTGAAACAGCACGAACGGGGCATTTTTGGGCCAAATTGATGTGCTATAGCCCACGGTTTTAGGAGTGGGCCCGGGGTCCAGGCGTGTTATGGGCCGAAAATCGACCGGGGTGAGCCAGGGAGGTTGAGGATCATCCCAGTGTTATCCTTTTAATTTTTATGGACATTTAGCTGGACAAACGGGCGTAACAGCACGAACGGGGCATTTTTGGGCTAAATCAGTGCTTTGTAGCCCACGATTTTTAGAGTGGGCCCGGGGTCCGAGCGGGCTGTGGGTCAAAAATTGATCGGGGCATGCTAGGGAGGTTAGGAATTGTCCCTGTGTAGTCCGTCTAATTTTTTGTGACCATTTGGGTAGACAAAGGGATGAAACGATGCTAACGGGGCACTTTCGATCCAAATCAGTGCGCTATAGACCACGATTTCGGGGGTGGGCCTGGGGTCTGGCATGTTGTGGGCCAAAAATCGACCGGGGTATGCCAGGGAGCTAGGGGTTCATCCCAGTGTGGTTCGTTTAATTTTTTGTGGCTATTTGGGTGGACAAACGGGCAAAACGGCTCGAATGGAGCATTTTCAAGCTAAATCGGTGTGCTATAGCTCATGATTTTTGGGGTGGGCCCGGGTTCTAAATTTTTGTGGGCTAAAAATTGACCTAGGCATGCCAGGGAGGTTGGGGATCATTCCAGTGTGGTCTGTTTAATTTTTCGTTGCCATTTGGGTGATCAAACGGGCGAAACGTTACTAATGGGGTATTTTCGAGCCAAATTGGTGTGCTATAGCCCATGGTTTTAGGGGTGGGCCCAAGCATCGGGCGTGCTATGGGTCAAAAATCGATCGGGGGTGCCAAGAAGGTTGGGGATCATCCCAGTATGGTCCGTTGAATTTTTTGTGTCCATTTAAGAGGACAAACGGGCAAAATGGTACGAACAGGGCATTTTTGGGCCAAATCGGTGTGCCATAGCCCACGGTATCGAGGGTGGCCCAGGGTCAGGGCGTGCTGTGGGCCAAAAATCAATCAAGGTATGACAGGGAGGTTGGGGATCATCCCAGTAGATTTTGTTTAATTTTTCCTAGCCATTTGGGTGGTCAAATGGGAAAAATAGCGTGAACGGGGCATTTTCGGGCCAAATCAGTGTTCTGTGGCCTATGGTTTCGGGGGTAGACCCAGGGTTCGGGTATGCTGTGGGCTAAAAATTGACTGGGGTATGCCAGCGAATATGGGGATCGTCCCAATATGATCCGTTTAATTTTTCGTGTCCATTTGGGTGTACAAATGGGCGAAATGGCCTGAACAGGGCATTTTCAGGCTAAATCGATGTGTTATAGCCCACAGTTTTGAGGATGGACCTGGTTACGGGCGTGCTGTGTGTTGAAAATTGATAAAGTCATGCTAGGGAGATTGTGGATTGTCCCAGTGTGTTTCGTTTAATTTTTCGTGGCCATTAGGGTGGATAAATGGACGGAACGGCGCAAATAGGGCATTGTTTAGCCAAATCGATGTGCTATAGCCCACGGTTTTGCGGGTGGACTAGGGATCCGGGCGTGCTATAGACCAAAAATCGACTGGGGCATGCCATATAATTTGAGGATCGTCCCAGTGTGGTCCATTTAATTTTTTGTGGCCATTTGGGTAGACAAACAGGAGAAACAACATGAACGAGGCATTTTCAGGCTAAATCGGTATACTATAGCCCACGATTTTGGGGGTGGGCTCAGGGTTCGGGTGTGCTGTGGGCCAAAAATCGATCGAGGCATGCCAAGGAGGTTTAGGATGTGCCAGTGAGGCCCTTTTAATTTTTCATGGCCATTTAGGTGGACAAACGAGCGAAACGGCGAGAACGGAGCATTTTCGAGCCAAATAGGTGTGCTATAGCCCACAGTTTTGGGGGTGGCCCCGAGGTTCAAGCATGTTGTGGATCGAAGATTGACTGGAGCAAGCTAGGGAGGTTGGGTATCGTCCTAGTGGTTCGTTTAATTTTTTACGGCCATTTGGTTGGACAAACAGGCGAAACGGCACGAATAGGACATTTTCGGACTAAATCGGTATGCTATTGCCCATGGTTTAGGGGATAAACTCGGGGTATGGGCATGCTGTGGGATAAAAATTGATCGAGGCGTGCCAGGGAGGTGGGGATTGTCCCAGTACGGCCTGTTTAATTTTTCGTGGCCATTTGGATGTACAAACGTGTGAAACAGTGCGAATGGGGCATTTTTGGGCCAAATCAGTGTGCTATAGCCCACGGTTTCGGGGGTGGGCCTAGGGTCCGGGTGTGTTGTGTGCCGAAAATCGATCGAGGCATGCCAGGGAGATTGGGGATTGTCCCAGTGTTGTCCGTTTAATTTTTTGTGGCTATTTCAGTGGATAAACGGGCAAAACGGCACAAACGGGGTATTTTTGGGCCAAATCGCTGTGCTATTGCCCACGATTTTAGGGGTGGGCTGGCGGTCCGGTCGTTCTGTGGGCCGAAAATCGATCGGGGTGTTCCAGGTAGGTTGAGGATCGTCCCATTGTGGTCCTTTTAATTTTTCGTGGCAATTTTGGTGGACAAACGGGCAAAAGGGCATGAATGGGGCATTTTCGTGTCGAATTGGTATGTTATAGCCCACAGTTTTGGGGGTGGGCCCAGGGTTCGGGTGTGCTATCGGCCGAAAATTAATTGACGCATGACAGGGAAATTGGGGATCATCCTAGTGTGGCCCGTTTAATTTTTCATGGTCATTTGGGTGGACAAACGGGCAAAACGGCGCAAACGGAGCATTTTCAGGCTAAATCGGTGTGCTACACCCCACAGTTTTGGGGATGGGCCCAGGGTTCGGGCGTGTTGTGGGTTGAAAATCGACTGGAGCATGCCAGGGAAGTTGTGTATCATCCTAGTGTGGTCCGTTTAATTTTTTGCATCCATTTGGGTGGATAAATAGGCAAAACAGCGGAAAAGGGCATTTTTGGGCTAAATCGGTGTCCTATAGCCCATGATTTCGCGGGTGGGCCCGGGGTCCGAGCGTGCTGTGGGCTGAAAATTGATCGAGGCATGCTAGGAAGGTTGGGGATCATCCCAGTGTGGTCCGTTTAATTTTTTGTGGCGATCTGATTGGACAAACGGGTGAAACGACATGAACGGGGCATTTTCAAACCTAATCGGTGTGCTATCGCCCACAGTTTCGAGGATGGACCCAGGGTCCCAACGTGCTGTGTGCCAAAAATCGACCAGGGTATGCCAGGGAGGTTGGGTATCATCCCAGTGTGGTCAGTTTAATTTTTCGTGGCCATTTAGGTGAACAAACGGGCGAAACCACGTGAACTGTGTATTTTTGTGCCAAATCGATGTGCTAGCCCACGGTTTTGGGGGTGGGCCCGAGGTCCAAGCATGATGCGGGTCAAAGATCAATCGGGGCTTGCCAGGGAGGTTAGGGATCATCCCAGTGTGGTCCGTTTAATTTTTCATGGCCATTTAGGTGGACAAACGGGCAAAACGGCGTGAATGGGTCATTTTCAGGCCAAATCGGTGTGCTATAGCCCATAGTTTTGGGGGTGGGTGATACGCCAATTTACATCCTTCTTATGAAAGTGTAAGCGGTCGCTGTCAAATATACAACCCAACTGGGTTGGGTGTCGAATCCCAAAGGGAATACTATGTTTACTAAGTATTGTGGTTATTATTAGACTGTTGTTGAAGGTTCCTTAGGAAAAAGGGGGTTTTGATTTATCAATTGTACTAAAAAAGGAACAAAAATGCTTGTCACCGAAAGTAATCCACTTATTGATTATATTAATAATAGTAATTCAGAAAGAGTAGTTAAACTAAGGTTTTGGTTACCAAGATGCTTGAACAATTAGGGTTGTGAATCACTTATCAGTTCCAATTAACAATTTCCATTGTAAAAGTAGTTGATTCCTATTATTTATCTATTAGTTTATCTACTTGATGGGGTAATTTATCCCTCAATTCTCTCAAACTTAAAGGATATATTATTTATTCAACTATTTTCTCATGTAGATCAATTCTTCTAAGGCATTCATTGTTAATCTAAGGTTTAGAGTCTTGAGAATTCATGTAAACCCTTTCTTTTCCTAACACACACTTTCCTTTTCGGACAAGTGATGTTTAAGGGCTCACTCTTCAAGTTTGCAACCAAGAAAAGTCGTTAAAGTGAAGAAAGGTCTATACAATGTCCATTACTCAAAGAACTCAATTGGATTCACAACCCAAAATCCGTTTTGCACATCAAGGCTCCCATAACCCTAGTTATGGGAGCTTAGCCACACATTTCCATTGAAGAAATAGAAAGCATCTTTGTATTATTCATAAATAAATTCAAGATTTAGTTACAAAGGTTACAAGAATTTGTTCTTGCTTCTTCAATAGAGATGAATGATTAGATCCACAAGATTTACTTAATCCCCCCAAAAATATCCATCCAGAGAGTTTCTAGTCTGGAGAATATCTCAAATACCAAAGGTAAATCCCCTATAATAAAACCTAAAATTAGTATTTATACATTCCCAGGTAAAAAGAATCTAAAATTTAAATTCAGGAAACCGCGTCTTGACGGCCAAAGTGGTGGTCCGTCGCAGATCTGACGTTCCACCATTTGGTCCTTCACTTTTGATCCTTGATAGTCACATTCTGGATAAGGATGACGGTCAATATGGTGGTCCATCAAAATATTGATGGTCCACCATTTGATCCGTCGCTGAGTCCTTCAAAAGGCGATGTTCTGGATATGACTGATGGCAAAGATGGTGGTCCGTCGCAGATCTGATGGTCCACCAGTTGGTCCATCGCTGAAAGTTCTGAAACCTTGGGTTCTACCTAATACTTGATGGTAATGTTTGTGGTAGGTCAAAGTTGTGACGGTCTACCATTTCAACCGTTATAAGCATTTTTCTGCCACTTTCTAGAGTCTTTTCCTTCAACTAACCCCTTGCCCTGAAAAGATGCAAAATGTTCCATCAAAAGCTGGAACATCAACACCCTTAACTAATGATCATTGCATGTCCTCAAGCAACTTTGCACCTAATTGTGAACATGAATAATATCATGACAAGCAACCAACTAATAAATCATTTTGTCGCAATCATTCACTCATCATTTCACTTACATGAATTTAACACATCAGGCTCTACACCCAGCATTGATTATAATTCAGCACACACACAAGGATGTTATGTCCCTCTGAGAAAAAAAAACTGAAGTAGAACTCCAGTTTCCCTCACAACAAAGAGGTCCATCACTCATTATATTATGTGGACGTAAGCTAAGCTCTCACACTCACAAAGAAGTTACAAGCATAGTCCAAGTGCCCATAGGCTTTCCCTTGCCATACGATTCACCCTCAAAGCTGATTCATTAGGATCAAATAGGTCTTTTCTAGGTTTGTAATGAGGCTTCAGATTAGGTGAGGGTACTCTTTAGGGTAAAGTGACTCAATCAACTTTACCCTTGCAACTTTTCAACTCCCAAGCTGCTATTTTAATCAACTTACTTACAATCACCCTTGAATATATATAATTTCTTTTAGAGCATCAGCCACCCTCGACTTATGATGATGCAGTAAGCTGAGGTGCAAAATATCTTTGGATAGATCAGGGCCAAATGCCTTTAAACTATATTCTAAACCAACTTTCCACTGGGTGCTTACATTTTTACAATAGCCACCCTCAACTTAGGTGTTTTGCCTAAGTTGAGGTACACAATGCCTGATATTAGGCCAGGGCCAGAGTTGAATGCTAATGCCCTAAGGAGAGTTAATTAAAAATATAGGAAGTGAAGAAAACTACTAAAAAGCTTAAAATGGGTTGGAGTGAAAAGGCAATCATTTGGTGGGGTTAATTATTTAGGCTAAGCGGACTGAATATACAAGGAGGCCTGCTATCCTATCCTAGTAAATTAACTAGAAGATAGTATCAATGACTCAAGAAAGTTCTAGGCATTAGATTATGCAAGAACAGAAGATAAATCCTCACACTCACAGGCAACTAAGTTAAACTTCTTCTGCTACTCTTAGAATCTTCATCACATGATTCGTGCACCTCTTACACATTAATGCCAAATGCAGATCTACTGAAGCTTATGTACACATGCTTTCATGAATAAATTAAATAACTACACACACATGCTCATAGTCTTATGCCAACATTATTCATTATTCATATCTACAAGGGTACTGAAACTAAGAGCATTTTATAAATAACATTAAACACAAATATTTACATCACAAGCTTAGGAAATTAGAGATGCAAAAATAAAACACCCTATACATGCCAACTCAACTAGATAGCACATGATAGGGTTCAGAATATTGGCGACACAACCCAACCATGAGACAAGTATCTCACCCCCACACAAAATCAAACGCATTGTCCTCAAAGCACTCAAAGTAAGGTATACGGGATTGAATATACTTGTTTTTGCCTTTTGTTCAGTTTGAGGCATCTATCAAATTTGGCGAGATGTTTGCATCCTCGCCTGGTGCAATGTAGGCTCCTATGGTGGTAGGGGCACTCACAACCTTACCCTCTACAACCGAAGGGGTCATCTCCCAAACTGAACCGTACTTTGCCCCCCTTACTGGGTCAATCCAGCTAGTTGATACTCCTACTGCTTCTTCTTCTGCTCTCTTTTGCCTTTCTTCTTCATCTTTCAATGACTTCTTTCTAGCCTTCTTAATAGCATATTGCTCTTGTTCTACCGGTGATATTGCTTCTCTCTTCCTCCTCCTTTCTTTTTTTCTTGTAGCTTTTTCATCCATTCGCTACTTTTCTTTTTCCTTTACAGGTCTTCCCATTAGATCTACAATGCCTTCATCATCATCTCTTACCGCTAAAGCTGGGTCAAACACAGGTTGCTGTGACTGCTTTCCTTTCAACTCTGCTATGTCAGCCTTTGCTTGCTCGAATTCTGCCATGAGCTTGTCAAGATCAGGGAGAGATAATGAATCTAGCCTTTTGTTGATACGAGCTTCCATGTTATCCATCCTAACTTGGATCGTTTGAAATGGCCTGACTGCTTCAACTACAATTTCATCAACAAATGGCTTGAAGTCTCCAGCCCACTTTTCTAGCTGCCTCTAAAATCTCTTTTGGGTCTTCACTACTTTAACAAAGTTTTCTAAATTGAACCTGTACTCAGCAAAATCTGCTCCACCCATGCACTATGCAAAACCTGACCCTGAAGATGTGTCTTAGGGTACAAACTCAGGTGGCACATAGGTGGTAATGGGCAAGGGCATATCTGCGGAAATCTCTGTAGTATCAGGAGCTAGTGCAAATTGAGTCTGGTAAGCTGGAGGCTTTGTGACATGCATCTCCAATTTCAAATCGTCTTTTGACTTCTCAAGGTCTTGCTTGTGTATAGATTTCATTGTCTACTCTGCGAATCAAGAGCATACCAGTCTATCTGCATAAAGTTGTGATTAAGCACGGAAATGGAAATGCACTGGAAATTTTATGGGCCCTCTCGAATATATCATCTGCAATTATCTGGCCAAAGTCAATTTGAAGCCCTAAGATCAAGCTTACCACCAACACGGCTCTATGTTTATCCAAGTTTCCATCCCCTTTTGTTAGCATTAACCTCAAACGAACAACATCCCACCATAATTTATCCTTGAAACTAAGGGAGTATTTTGCAATACGTTCCCTGAGTTGGTCAACTAAGAAGGGTTACCATCATCAGTCAAAAATGAAGCCACACACTTTCTTTGTGCAGAAGCATTTCTCAATCTGTACTTAAGATCAGGCACAACAAGTGGGGCCTGGTACTCTGGTACGAATAACATCCTATTGATTGTTCGGGATGAAATACTAATAGTGACTCCTCAAATAAGTACAAACTCTCTGTTCGACAAATTTGTAATTGATGTCCCCTTTGGGCAATCCTTTTCTACCAGTGCAAGATAATTTATAAAGAATTCTCTTACCCAATTTGGTTGGTAGGCTCCAGGTGGCTGGTTCATCCATGCTAGTCTATACTCATTGAAACGGCATTCCAACTCAGGATATTCATGTAGGTCCTTTATCACAATTTGATGCTCTTCCGCAAATAACCTTTTGATCCCTGTCGTAGTGGGTATTAACCCATCATAGAACTTCTCACGTGCTCTTTCTATATGCCATCTAATTGTCTCTCAAACTTAAGTATTCTTGTGTTTGACAACGTTAGCAGCTTCAGGTTCAGTTTTTACGTTCTCTGCTTTAGCTTTCCCTTCTACATTGGCATCCTCAGTTTTAACATCAGCTGGCTCAGGTGGAGTGACATCAACTGTGACCTTATCTGTGCTTGAACTGGCACTGCTAGTATTATCCTCACTCTTCTCTTCAGACTAGGAAAGTTGGGGATTTTCCTTACCACGTTGTCTGGTGTTATACCCGGGTGCAGGTCTGCCGCCACCCCTTTGAGATCTTCCTCCTCTATTTACTGGTAGTTTGGGAGCCATAACTCCTAAAAAAAAAGAGTACGAAATTAGTTCAAAAATCAAAAACAGTCGAATCATTCCATTTTGTGTCTTGACGATCAAAGTGGTGGTTCACCAATGATGGAAAGGTCCACCATTTTGGCTATCGAGCCTTAAACAATGTATAGAAAATTTTAGAGCCCTACAATGGTCAATTCGATGGTCCGTCACAAAGTTGACGGTTCACCAATTTGGCCGTCGCACCTCCATCTTCAGCTATAACTTTTCATTCAACCTTATGTCGAGCAACTCATATGCCAAATCAATTTTTAGCTATAGTAATGGCGTGAAATTCACATTTAAAGCACCATTCTTCTCATTTTAAGAAATTTAACTTATTCAAACTTCACCCAACATGATACATGAAAATTTCAAATCAAAACATCTATACTCAACACAAAAGAAGCAGTTCAAAAGAACAAATCATGATTTTGCATGTCTTCTAGAGAACAAAAATAAAAGGTTATGCGCATACCTTGGTTTTGCAGTAATCTACTTGCTTGGAACTTCAGGGGCAAAAATTAAATTAGACTTTAGCACTTCTTTCACTCTTTGTTGTGATGAAGAGAGGGAGAGATTGAACTTGGTTTAAATAAAGGAAGTTGAAGGAGATAAGGAGTGTTAAATGGAAGAACTCCCTTCTGATTCTTTGAATCCTAAGGTAGTGGAACAGTTAAAGGACGTAAAATGGTTACAATGAAAGGAACCGCTCAATTTTATCCTTAAAGCTCGATTGGGTCAAATATGGATCATGTAAGAAAAGTACAAAGTTAACCCGACCCAATTTAGAATTAGGGTTAAAATAGTGCAAACGGGGTATTTTTGCGCCAAATCGGTGTGCTATAGCCCACGGTTTGAGGGTGAGCCCAGGGTCCGTGCGTGTTGTGGGCCAAAAATTGATTGAGGCATACCAGGGTGGTTGGGGATCATCTCAGTTTGGTTTGTTTAATTTCTCATGGCCATTTGGGTGGACAAAAGGTGAAACGGCACAAACAAAGCATTTTTGGAGGAAATTGGTGTGCTATCGCCCACGCTTTTAGGGGTGGGACCAGGGTCCAGGCATGCTGTGGGCCAAAAATCGATCGAGGCATGCCAGGGAGATTGGGGATCATCCCAGTATGGTTTGTTTAATTATTCGTGGCTATTTGGGTGGACAAACGGGCGAAACAGTGCGAATGGGGTATTTTTAGGCCAAATTAGTGTGCTATAGCCCACTATTTTGAGGGCGGGCCGGCGGTCCGGGCATGCTGTGGGCCAAAAATTGATTGGAGTGGGCCAGAGAGGTTGGGGATCGTCCTAGTATGTTCGTTTTAATTTTTCATGGATATTTTGGTGGACAAACGGGCGAAACAGCGTGAACGGAGCATTTTAGGGACAAATTGGTGTGCTATAGCCCATGGTTTTAGGGGTAGACCCGGGATTCAAGCGTGTTATGGGACGATAATTAATTGGGGTGTCCCAGGAAGGTTGGGGATAGTCCCTGTGTGGTTCGTTTAATTTTTTGTGGCCATTTGGGTGGACAAACAGGCAAAACGGTGCAAACGAAGCTTTTTTGGGCCAAATCGGTGTTCTATAGTCCACGGTTTCGGGGGTGGGCTCGGGATTAGGGTGTGCTGTGTGCCAAAAATCAACTAGGGCATGCCGGGGAGGTTTAGGATCGTCCCAGTATGGTTCGTTTAATTTTACGTGGCTATTTGGGTGGATAAACGGGCAAAACGGCACGAACGGGACGTTTTCAGGCTAAATCAGTATGCTATAGCCCACAGTTTTGGGGGTGGGTTCGGGGTCCGAGCGTGGGCCAAAAATCGATCGGGGCATACCAGGGAGGTTAGGGATCATCCCAGTGTAGTTCATTTAATTTTTAGTGGCCATTTGGGTGGAGAAACGAGTGAAACGGTGCGAAGAGGGCATTTTTAGGCCAAATTGGTGTGTTATAGCCCAAGGTTTTGGGGGTGAGCTCGTGGTTCGGGCGTGTTATGGGATAAAAATTGATTGATGTATGCTAGGAAAGTTGGGGATCATTCCAGTGTGGTCGGTTTAATTTTTTGTGGATATTTGGGGGGACAAACGTCCAAAACGACGCGAACGGAGCATTTTCAAGCCAAATCAGTGAGCTAAAGCCCACAGTTTTGGGGGTGGGCCCGGGATCCAGGCGTGCTGTGTGTCAAAAAACAACCGGTCCATGCCAAGAAGGTTAGGGATCATCCAATGTGGTTTGTTTAATTTTTCGTGACTGATTAAGTGGACAAACGGGTAAAACAATGCGGACGGGGCATTATCGGGACAAATCAGTGTGCTATAGCCCATGATTTTGAGGGTGGGCCCAGAATCTGAGCGTGTTGTGGGTTGAAAATCAATCGGGGCATGGAATATAGGTTGGGTATCATCCCAGTGTGGTCCTTTATATTTTTTGTGGCCATTTGGATGGACAAACGGGCGAAACGGTGCAAACGAGGAATTTTCGAGCCAAATTGGAGTGCTATAGGCCACGGTTTTAGGGGTGGGCTTAGGGTTCGGGCTGCTATGGCCCAAAATTGATCACGGCATGCCAGGGAGGTTGTGTATCATCTTAGTGTGGTCCGTTTAATTTTTTATGGCCATTTGATTGGACAAACGGGCGAAACAGCGTGAACGGAACATTTTGGGCTAAATCGGTGTGCTATAGCAAATGATTTTGGGGGTAGGCTCGGGGTCCAGCTGTGCTGTGGGCCAAAAATTGACCGGGGAGTGCCAAGGAGTTTGGGTATCATCTCACTATGGTCCATTTAATTTTTCGTGACCATTATAGTGGTCAAACGAGCGAAACGGGGCAAACGGAGTATGTTTAGGCCACATCGACATGATATAGCCCACGGTTTTTGGGGTGGGCCCAGGGTTTGAGGGTGTTGTATGCCAAAAATTGATTAGGGCATGCCAGGGAGGTTGGAAATCATCTCAGTGTGGTCTGTTTAATTTTTTGAGTCCATTTGGGTGGACAAACGGATGAAGCAATGTGAATGGGGCATTTTTTAGGCTAAATCGATGTGCTATAGCCCACGATTTTGGGGGTAGACCCGGGGTCCGAGCATGCTGTGGGCCAAAAATTGATCGAGGTATGCCAGGGAGGTTGGGGATCATCCCAGTGTGGTCCGTTTAATTTTTCATGGCATTTGGGTGAACAAATGGGCAAAACGATGCGAACGGGGCATTTTCAGGCCAAATTGGTGTGCTAAGCCCACGGTTTTGGGGGTGAGCTCGGGGTTCAGGATTTCTATGGGCCAAAAATTGATCGAGGTGTGCTAGGGAGGTTAGGGATCATCCCAGTGTAGTTTGTTTAATTTTTTGCGGCCATTTGGGCAGACAAACGGGCAACAGGGGATAAATGGGGCATTTTCGGGCTAAATCGGTATGTTATAGCCCACGGTTTTGAGGGTGGGCCTGGGGTTCGAGCGTGCTATGCGCCAAAAATTAATTGGGGCATACCAGGAAGGTTGCGAATCATCTCATTATGGTTCGTTTAATTTTTTTATGGCCATTTGGGTGGACAAACGGGCAAAACGACATAAATGGGGCATTTTCGAGCCAAATTGGTGTGCTTTCGCCCATGGTTTTGGGGGTGAGCCCAGGGTCTGGGCGTACAGTGGGACAAAAATCTACCGAGGCGTGCCAGGGAGGTTGGGGATTATCCCAGTGTGGTCTGTTTAATTTTTCATGGCCATTTGGGTGGACAAACGGGTAAAAAAGTTCAAATGGGGCATTTTTGGCCCAAGTCGGTGTTCTATAACCTACTGTTTTGGGGGTGAGCCCGGGGTCCGGGCATGCTGTGGGCTATAACTCGAACGGGGTATGCCAGGGAGGTTGGGTATCATCTTGGTATGGTCCGTTTATTTTTTTGTGGCCATTTGGGTGGATAAACAGGCAAATTAGCATGAATGGGACATTTTCTGGCCAAATCGGTGTGCTATAGCCCACGATTTTGAGGGTGGGCCCAGTGTTCGAACGTGTTATGGACCAAAAATTATCTGGGTATGCCAGGGAGGTTAGGGATCATCCCAGTGTGGTTCGTTTAATTTTTTGTGACCATTTAGTGGACAAATGGGCAAAACGGCGCGAACGAGGCATTTTTGAGCCAAATCGGTGTGCTATAGCCTATGATTTTAGGGGTGGGCTCGGGGTTCGGGCGTACTTTGGGCCAAAAATTGATCGAGGCATGCCAGGGAGGTTGGGGATCATTCCAATGCAGTTCATTAATTTTTCATGGCCATTTGGGTGGACAAATGAGCAAAACGGTGCAAACGGGGAATTTTCAGGCCAAATCGGTGAGCTATAGTCAACGGTTTCAAGGGTGGGCCCGAGATCTGGGTGGGATGTGGGCCTTAAATTGACCAGAGCATGCGAAAGTGGTTGGGGATCATCCCAGCATGGTCCGTTTAATTTTTTATGGCCCTTTGGGTGGACAAACGGGTGGAATAACGCGAATGGGGTATTTTTTAGCCAAATCAATAAGCTATAGCCCACGGTTTTGGCCTGTGAGCTCGAGATCCGGGCGTGTTGTGGGATGAAAATTGATCGGGGCGTGCTAAGGAGGTTGGGATCATCCCAATGTGGTCCTTTTCATTTTTCGTTTCTATTTGGGTGTACAAATGTGCGAAATGGAACGAATAGTGCGTTATCGGGCCAAATCGGTGTTCTATAGCCTACGGTATCAAGGGTATGCCTAGGGTTCGAGTGTGCTGTGGCCCAAAATTGATTGGGGCGTGCCTGGGAAGTTGTGAATCAACGCAGTATGGTTCGTTTAATTTTTTGTGGCCATTTGGGCAGACAAACGGGTGAAACGACGTGAATGGGGCATTTTCGAGCCAAATCGGTGTGCTATAGCCCACAGTTTTGGGGTGGGACCGGTGTCCAGGCATGCTATAAGCCAAAAAGCGATGCATGCGACGAAAGTTGGGGATCATCCCAGTATGGTCCGTTTAATTTTTCATGGCGATTTGGGTGGACAAACGAGCGAAACAGCCTAAATGGGGCATTTTCGAGCTAAAACATTGTGCTATAGCCTACGGTATCAAGGTTGGGCCCGGAGTTCGGGCGTGTTATGGGCCCAAAATCGATCGGGGCATGCCATGGAGGTTCGGGATCATCCCACTATGGTTCATTTAATTTCTCATGGATATTTGGGTAGACAAACGGGTGAAACGGCGCGAATAGAGCATTTTTGAGCAAAATTGGTGTGCTATAGCCCATGGTTTCGGGGGTGGGCCTGGGGTCCAGGCGTTCTGTGTGCCGAAAATCGACCGAGGCATGCCAGGGAGGTTGAAAATCATTCCAGTTTGGTTCGTTTAATTTTTTGTGGCCATTTAGGTAGACAAACGGGCAAAACAGCGTAAACGGGGTATTTTCGGGCAAAATCGGCGCGGTATTGCCCACGGTTTTGGGTGTAGACCCTGGGTCCGAGCGTTCTGTAGGCTGAAAATAGACCCGGGCATGCCAGGGAGGTTGGGGATCATCCCAGTATGGTCCGTTTAATTTTTTGAGGTCAGTTGGTTGGACAAATGGGCGAAACGACACGAACAGGTCATTATCACGCCAAATCGGTGTGCTATAGCCCACAGTTTCGGGGGTGGCCCGAGGTCCGAGCGTGATGTGAGCTGAAAATGACCAGGGTGTTTCAGGGAGGTTGGGGATATTCCTCGTGTCGTCCATTTAATTTTTCATGGCCATTTGGGTGGACAAACGGGCAAAACAGCGCGAACGGGGTATTTTCAGGCCAAATCAGGGTGCTATAGCCCACGGTTTAGAGAGTGGGCTCGGGGTCTGGGCGAGCTGGGGCTGAAAATCGACTGGGGCTTGCCAGGGATATTAGGGATCATTTCAGTATGGTCTGTTTAATTTTTCTTGGCCATTTGGGTGGATAAATGGGATAAAAGATGCAATTAAGATATTTTCAAGCCAAATCAGTGTGCTATAGCCCACAGTTTTAGGGGTGGGCTCGGGGTCCGGGAGTGCTATAGGATGAAAATCAACTGAGGCATGCCAGGGAGGTTGGGGATGATCCCAATATGGTCCGTTTAATTTTTCATCATTATTTGGATTGACAAACGGGCAAAACAGCGTTAACACGGCATTTTTGGGCCAAATTAGTGTGCTATAGCCCACGGTTTTAGGGGTGGGCTCAGGGTCCAGGCGTGTTGTGGGCCAAAAATCGACAGGGGCATGCCAGAGAGGTTGGGAATCATCCCAGTATGGTTCATTTAATTTTTTGTGGCCATTTAGGTGGAAAAAGGGGCGAACGAGGCTTTTTCAGGCTAAATCGATGTGGTATTGCCTACAATTTCGGGGGTAGATCGAGGGTCTGAGCATGCTGTTGGATGAAAATAGATCGGGGCATGCCGTGGAGGTTGGGGATCATCCCAGCGTGGTTTGTTTACTTTTTTGAGCTCATTTGAGTGTACAAATGGGCTAAACGGCGTGAATGGGGCATTTTTGGGCCAAATCGGTGTGCTATATCCCACAGTTTTGGGGGTGGCCTGAGGACCGGGTGTGCTGTGGGCCAAAAATCGATTAGGGAGTACCAAGGATGTTGGGGATCATCCCAGTGTGGTCCATTTAATTTTTCATGGCCATTTGGGTGGACAAATGGGCAAAACGGTGCGAACGGGGCATTTTTAGGCCAAATCGGTGTGCTATAGCCCACGGTTTTAGGGGTGGACTCGGGGTCCGAGCGAGATGTGGGCTGAAAATGGACCTGGGTATGCCACGGAGGTTGGGAATCATCCTAGTATAGTCCGTTTAACTTTTCGTGGCCATTTGAGTGGACAAACGAGAGAAATGGCGAGAATAGAGCATTTTCAGGCTAAATCAGTGTGTTATAGCCTGCGATTTTGAGGGTGTGCCTGGGGTCCAAGCGTGTTGTAGGTCTAAAATCGATCAGGGCTTGCCAGGGAGGTTGGGTACCATCCCAGTATAGTCCGTTATATTTTTTGTGGCCATTTGGGTGGACAAACGGGTGAAATAGTGCAAACGGGGTGTTTTCAGGCCAAATCGGTAAGCTATAGCCGATGGTTTCAGGGTTGGGCCAGGGTTTCGAGAATGCTGTAGGCCAAAAATTAACTGTCGCATGCCTGGGAGGTTGGAGACCATCCCAGTATGGTCTATTTAATTTTTCATGGCCATTTGGGTGGACAAACAAACTAAACGACGCGATGGAGCATTTTTGGGCAAAATCGGTGTGTTATAGCCTACAGTTTTGGGGTTGGACCCAGGTTTCAGTCGTGTTATGGGCCAAAATCAATCGGAGCATGATAGAAAGGTTGGGTATCATCCCAGTGTGGTCCGTTTAAGTTTTCGTGACCATTTGGGTGGACAAACGGGTGAAATGATAATCGGTGCGCTATAGACCACGATTTCGGGAGTGAACCCGGGGTCTGGGCATGCTATAGGACTAAAATTGACATGGGCATGCCAGAGAGTTTGGGGATCATCTCAATATGGTTCATTTAATTTTTTTGGCTATTTGGGTGGACAAACGGGCGAAACGGCAAGAACAGGACATTTTTGGGCCAAATTGGAGTGCTATAGCCCATGGTTTTGGGGGTGAGCCCGGTTTTCGGGTGTGTTGTAGGTCAAAAATTGACCAGGGCATACCAGGGAGGTTGGGGATCATCCCCCTATGGAAAAACAGGCGAAACGGCATAAAGGGGGCATTATCGGGCCAAATTGGTGTGCTATAGCCCACGATTTCAGGGGTGGGCCTAGGGTCCAGCAGTTTTGTGTGTCGAAAATCAATCGGGACGTGACAGGAAGATTGGGGATCATCTCTGTGTGGTCTATTTAATTTTTTGTCGCCATTTGGGTGGACAAACGGGCAAAATGGTGCGAACGGGGTATTTTCGGGCTAAATCGGTGTGGTATAGCCCATGATTTCAGGAGTGGGCCCGGGTTTCATACGTGCTGTGGGTTGAAAATCAATCAGGGCGTGCCAAGGAGGTTGAGGATCATCCCAATGTATTTCGTTTAATTTGTTGTGGACAAACGGGCGAAACGGTGAGAACAGGGCATTTTTGGGCCAAATCGATGTGCTATAGCCTACGATTTCAGGGATGGGTCCGGGGTCTAGATGTTCTGTGGGCCAATAATTGATCGGGATGTGCCATGGAGTTTAGGAATTGTCCCAGTGTGATTCATTTAATTTTTATGACATTGGATGGATAAACGGGTGAAACGGCGCAAATCAGGCATTTTTGGGCTAAATCGATGTGCTTTAGATCACAGTTTTGGGGTGAGCTCGGGTTTCGAGCGTGTTCTAGGCAAAAAATTAGCCGGACCATGTCAGGGAGGTTGGGGATCATCCTAGCATGGTACGTTTAATTTTTTGTGGCCATTTGGGTGGACAAACAGGCAAACCAGCACGAATGGGGCATTTTCAGGCCAAATCAGTGTGCTATAGCCCACAGTTTCAGGGGTGGACCCGAGTCCGAGCATGCTCTGGGCCAAAAATCAATCTAGGCATGACTGGGAGGTTAGGGATCCTCCCAGTATGGTCCGTTTAATTTTTCAAAACTATTTGGGTGGACAAAGAGGCGAAACGGTGCAAACGGGGCATTTTCGGGCTAAATCCCTGTGCTATAGCCCACGATTTTAGGGGTGGGCCTAGTGTCCGGACGTGCTGTGGGACAAAAATCGGTCGGGGTGTGCTAGAGATTGGGGACTATCTCAATGTGGTTCGCTTAAGTTTTTGTGGCCATTTGGGAGGACAAACGGGTGAAACGGTGCGAACGAGGCATTTTCGAGCCAAATCAGTGTGCTATCCTACGATTTCAAGGTTGGGCCTAGGGTGCGAGCGTGCTGTGGGGAAAAAATCAACCGGGGCATGCCAGGGAGGTTGAGGATCATCCCAATGTGGTTCATTTAATTTTTCATGGCTATTTGGGTGGACAAACGGGTGAAACAGTACGAACGGAGCATTTTTCGTCCAAATCGGTGTGCTATAGCCCACAGTTTCGAGGGTGGGCCCAGGGTCCAGATGTAATATAATCCTAAAATCGACCGGAGTATGCTAGTGAGGTTGGGGATCATCCTAGTGTGGTCCGTTTAATTTTTCATGACCATTTAGGTGGACAAACGGGGAGAATGGAGCATTTTTGGGCCAAATCGGAGTGCTGTAGCCCACAGTTTTAGGGATGGGCCTGGGGTCCAGCCGTGTTGTGGGCCAAGAAACAATCGAGGCTTGCCAGGGAGATTTGGAATCATCCAAGTGTGGTCTGTTTAATTTTTTGTGGCCATTTGGGTGGACAAACGGGAGAAACGGCACGAACGAGGCATTTTTGGGCAAAATCGGTGTGCTATAGCCCACGGTTTTGGGATTGGGCCTGGGTTCCAAGCATGTTGTGGGCTAAAAATTGATCGGGGCGAGCTAGGGAGGTTAGGGATTGTCCTAGTGTGGTCTATTTAATTTTCATGGCCATTTTGGTTGACAAATGGGCGAAACGGCGCGAACAGGTCATTTTTGGTCTAAATTGGTGTGCTATGGCCTATGGTTTTGGGGGTGGACCCGAGGTACGGGCATTCTATGGTCTAAAAATTGTTCGAGACATTCCAGAGAGGTTGGGGATCATTCCAGTGTGGTTCGTTTAATTTTTTGTGTCCATTTAGGTGGACAAATGGATGAAATGGCGGGAACGGGGTATTTTTGGGATAAATCGGAGTGCAATAGCCCATGATTTTGGGGGCAGGCCCAGGTCCGGGCGTGCTTTGGGCCAAAAATTGACCACGTGATACAAGTGCCACTATGAAGATCAACGTGTGTACAAGTGCAGAAAAGGAACATCCTAGTAAGTGCAATATTGAGACGTGAGAAGGATCAAAGACACACCAAAGCCACCCTATTTGCTCATTTGTTACACTAGAGGGGCGCCCCCTTTTCATTAAGGGTCTTTTGGCCATTCCAACTGTTATGTAATAAGGAGACTATATATAGTTTAGTATTAGGGATTTTCATTACTTAGTTGATTATTAGGGATTTTCATTACTTAGTTGATTATTGTTGTAAGTCTTGACATTTGAAACATCAAAGTCCTCTCTCTACTTGAGGCAAACCGAAACTTCTAACTAAGATAGTAATTAAAGGGTGGAATCTCTTGTGATTGCTTGTTTTTTAGAAACCTTGGCTCTTGAGTGGTGGAATCCTCTCTTGTGTCATCATAAGAGTTAGGTGATCGTGTGTGGACGTGTTTGGGGTCTTAGAGTTTAATGTACTCTTTGGTTACTAGAATTTACACCACCTTTGTCTAACTATCTATCCCTTTACTTTTTGTTGTCATCTTGTAGTAGTTGTGTATTGTCCTCTTGTAATCATTGGTTGTTGTTATTGTAAGCTTATTGTTCATCACATTATTGTAGTGTTGTTTCTGTTTTGGTGTGGTTATACACATTATTATCTCTCCATTGTTGAAGCTTTCTCGGATTTTCTTTCATTCTCGTGTTGTCATTCTTGGCCGAGACTTGGCTCCTTGGGCTCTCGGTTTGTGGTGTGTTTTTTGACATTTTTGGAGGCTATTTTGTGTATTCTTGGGGTTGTAAGGTATCACTTGGTATCAGAGCTAAGGCTGGTTGTGTTCCTACACTACTAATCTTGGGCTCTCTTAGTCAAAAAATAAAAAAAAAAGTGTTGAAGTGTTCTTGTTCTTTGCCGGGTGTTCTTTTTGTTGTTGTTGTGTTTGGCCGAGATTTGTGTCTAGATTTGAGTGTGTTTTGTTGTCTTAGTTTGTTTCTAGTGTTGGTTCTCTTTCTCCTCAACACTTATTAAGTCTACAACCCAAGTTCTTGAGCAAGATTCGAGTTGTGTTATGGTGTTAAGTGGACGATTTCTTGTTGTTGGTATTGGTGTTCATCTTGTGTTCTAGTGTTATGTTAAAGAAGTTGTTGTTTGATATTAAAGAGATAAAAAAAAGTATAAGACTTTGTGTTTGTGTTGAAAACAATCCAAGACAACACCAAAGTAGAAAGAGAAAAAGAGCCCTTAAAAAAGCAAGTTACCAAAAAGGAGTAAGGCACTTTTCAAACTTAGACAAAAGAGGAAAGAGACAAGACTAACCCAAAAAGTTATCTTGCCAAAAGAGTGCAAGTTGGTAGAAAGTTGGTGGAAAGATTTTGAATCTTGAAAAGATAGTCTCAAGTCTTGTAATCCTATACCATAGCCAAAATATCTTCCTCAAAGGTGTATTATTGGACATCAAAGTTTGGGAACAAATTCTCTTCAACAACAAAGTGTGTTTTTTTCTTGTAAACTAGTTTAGTTTTCTTGTTACCATTGTGTGGTGTTGCTGCTTCTGGTTCAAAGACTTAAACCTTTGTTGGTGTGTTGTATGTGACATTTTGGACTGTTTTTGGTACAATAGAACCCGAGACCTCACACTCTCAACCCATAGGGGAACACAATGCTACTAGTATCAATTTGGCTCGCCTTGAAGCTATGTCCCGAGACATGGATAGGATGAATGCAGGTATTGAAAAACTAGAGTCGGATGTGGTATCAATGAAGGGTAAAGTGTCAATTATGGGTGGGATATTGGAGAGAGTGGAAAGCCAAAGAAGCCGACCTTCTGCCCCTCGACATATTTCACCAACTAGTACTTCCGAGGCCATGCACCAAATGCTATATCCACCTATTGCCGCAAATCAAACCAACCCTCACTCCCAAATCCAAGAAAATGATACCAAGCCACCCTCCACTTCACCAAGTCCAACAAGAAGGACTTGGAACCCAAATACCACCACCAAACCGGAGCCCTCCCATCAAAACTTCACTTGACCAAAGACCTCACTATCCAAATCCAATCCCGCTGCTACAAGCTCCACTTAACCCAACTAGACCCGTCTATGTTAAGGGGTATGGTATAGGAGAACAACATGTTAGTTATGGACCATATGATGATGTTTACATGAGAAGGGAGGAGATGAAGGGTAGGCAAGGTGATCCAAGGGAAGTTCACGGCCGAGAAGAAAGAGTTGGTCTTTGGAACCAACAAGGGAACCAAAACCTTGATGTAGGTCTAAATACCATCAAGGTGGGGCTTCCAACATTAAAAGGTGAGAGTGATCTGGAAGAGTTTCTAGCTTGGGAGTCCGCTTATGAGAGAATCTTCCAAGTTAATGACATTACCGAGGAGAAAAAGAGTTGTCATGCGATTGGACATTTTGAGGGTTATGCCATTACGTGGTCGGAGTATGTGAAGCGATTTGGCAATGTTTTGATTGATGGGAATCCTCCTCCTTATTTTAGGTTAAGGTACCTCATGGGACAAAGTTACTTACCCGAGAGTTACCATCAAGAGCTCCTTGCTAAGTTGTATAACTTGAGGCAAGGGAACAAAAGCGTTGTGGCTTACTATGATGAATTCCAACAACTCATTTTGAAACTTGATCACCGAGGGAAGCAAGTAATACATGACATCATTCAATTCAAGGAGGATTTGAATAGGTACATTGCCTCATGGTTGACACTTCACAAGTTTGACACTATTGATGCCATCTTCCAAACCACCTTGGAAGTTGAGAAGGAATTATGGGAGAAACCGAGTGTCAAGCTCAAAGGGAAATCTCCCTCGGGTTGGCACAAGGAAAAAATGACCCATCCAATGTGGAGAAAACCGAGGACAAGGCTTCCCAAGCCGAAAACAAGGCTCACCAAAGGTACCCTTCGAGTAATGAAGGTAAATCGCATTCCTCTTCTAGTTCTAAGGACTTTCAATATTTTAAATGCCAAGGTTGGGGACACAAGGCTAACGAGTGTCCAAATAGGAGAAAAATGATCCTAAGGGAGAGAAATTATACTTTCTTGGGGAGGAGGTGGGACTTGAACCAAAGAAGATTGATGATCAATCTCAAGATGGAGAGAAGGTAGAACCCTAGGAGCCAAATAAGGGGGATGAGGAAGATGTTTGGCCGTGTGAAGGTGATATTGTAGTGCCTATATATATGGAAAGGAAAGTCATGCTTATTAAGGATATGGAAGAAGAAACTGATAGTGAGGAGGATGAAAAAGGAAAGAAGCCGAGAGTTGGGATTGTGGGATTTGCCCACAAGGACTCTTTGTTGATTACTAACCGAGATACTAGCACTTTGCCTATTATAAAATCTTCTTATGTGTAGGTTGTAGAACATATAAATCCAAGGAGTATACTTGATGATCTCATGGGACCCTTGGTTGAACATCCTAACCTTAGGAAGAGCAATGAAGAGCTGATGCAAAGAGGAGAGCTTGCCGGTGATGATTGCTTGAATTTGAGGGAAAATTCCTCTCAAGATGGAGAGGATGATATAAGTGCGGATATGACGATCAACGTGTGTACAAGTACAAAAAATTATCATCCTAGTAAGTTCAATGTTGAGACATGAGAAGGATCAAATACACACCAAAGCCGCTCTATTTGCTCATTTGTTACACTAAAGGGGCGCCCCTTTTTCATTAAGGGCCTTTTGGGCATTTCATCTTTTATGTAATAAGAAGACTATATATAGTTTAGTATTAGGGATTTTCATTACTTAGTTGATTATTGTTGTAAGTCTTGACATTTGAAATATCAAAGTCCTCTCTCTACTTGAGGCAAACTGAAACTTGTAACTAGGATAGCAATTCACTAGTGGAATCTCTTGTGATTGCTTGTTTTTTAGAAACCTTGGTTCTTGAGTGATGGAATCCTCTCTTGTATCATCGTAATAGTTAGGTGATCGTGTGTGGAGGTGTTAGGGGTCTTAGAGTTTAATGTACTCTTTGGTTACTAGGATTTACACCACCTTTGTCTAACTATCTATCCCTTTTACTTTTTGTTGTCATCTTGTAGTAGTTGTGTCTTGTCCTCTTGTAATCGTTGCTTGTTGTTATTGTAAGCTTATTGTTCATCACATTATTGTAGTGTTGTTTCTGTTTTGGTATGGTTATACACATTATTATCTCTCCATTGTTGAAGCATTCTAAGATTTTCTTTCATTCTTGTGTTGTCATTCTTGGCCGGTACTTGGTTCCTTGGGCTCTCAGTTTATAGGGTGTTTTGTGACGTTTTTAGGGGCTATTTTGTGTCTTCTTGGGTTGTAAGGTATCATCGGGGCATGTCAAGGAGGTTGGGGATCATCCCAGTGTAGTCCGTTTAATTTTTCGTGGCCATTTTGGTGGATAAACTGGCAAAACGGTGAGAAGGGGCACTTTTGGGCCAAATTGGTGTGCTATAACCCACAATTTTGGGGGTGGGCTCGAGGTCCAAGCGTTCCATAGGAAAAAAATCAATCGGGGCATCCAGGGAGGTGTGGGATCATCCCAGTATGGTACTTTTAATTTTTCATGGCCATTTGGGTATACAAATGGGTGAAACATCGCGAACGAGGCATTTTTGGGTCAAATCGATGTACTATAGCCCACGGTTTAGGGGGTGGGCCTGGGGTCCGGGCGTGCTGAGGGTCAAAAATTGATTGGGGCATGCTATGGAGGTTAGGGATCATCCCAGTGTGGTCTGTTTATTTTTCGGGGACAAACGAGCGAAACGGCGCGAACGGGGCATTTTTGGGCCAAATCAATATGCTATAGCCTACGGTTTCGGGGGTGGACTCGGGGTCCGAGCATGCTGTGGGTCAAAAATTAACCGGGGTGTGCTAGAGAGGTTGGGGATCATCCCAGTATGGTTCATTTAATTTTTCGTAGCCATTTGAGTGGACAAATGGGTGAAACGATGTGATAGGGGAAATTTCGAGCCAAATTGATGTGCTACAGCCCACGGTTTTGGGGGTGGGCTTGGGGTTCAGGCGTGCTGTGGGCCAAAAATCGACCAGGGCATGTCAGGGAGGTTGGGGATCATCCTAGTGTGGTCCGTTTAATTTTTTGTGTCCATTTGCATGGATAAATAGGCAAAACAGTGCGAATGGGTCATTTTCGGGATAAATCGATGTGCTATAACCCACAATTTCAAGGGTGGGCCTGGGGTCCGGGCGTGCTGTGGGCCAATA
Source organism: Capsicum annuum (assembly GCF_002878395.1). NCBI lineage: Eukaryota > Viridiplantae > Streptophyta > Magnoliopsida > Solanales > Solanaceae > Capsicum > Capsicum annuum. Next base: position 1,505,347 of record NC_061121.1, read on the forward strand.
ATTAACTGGGGCATGCCAGGTAGGTTGGAGATCGTCCCAGTGTGGTCCGTTTAATTATTTGTGGCCATTTGGGTGGACAAATGGGTGACACGGCACAAACGGGGTATTTTTGGGTCAAATCGATGTGCTATTGCCCACGGTTTTGGAGGTGGGCCTAAGGTTCGGGCGTACAGTGGTCCAAAAATCGACCAGAACATGCCAGGGAGGTTGGAGATTGTCCTAATATGGTCAGTTTAATTTTTTGTGGCCATTTGGGTGGACAAACGAGCAAAACGGCATGAGCGGGGCATTTTCAGGCTAAATCGGTGTACTATAGCCTGTGGTTTAAGGGGTGGGACTGAGGTCCAGGCGTGCTGTGGGCCAAATATCAATTGTGGCATGCCAGGGAGGTTGGGGATTGTCCCAGTGTTGTTCATTTAATTTTTCATGGCAATTTGGATGGACAAAAGGGCGAAACGGTGCGAGCGGGGAATTTTCGGGCCAAATTGGTGTGCTATAGCCCACAGTTTCAGGGGAGGGCCCTGGGTTCGGGCGTGCTGTTGGCTAAAAATTGACATGGGCATGCCAAAGAGTTTGGGGATCATCCCAGTGTGGTCCATTTAATTATTCGTGGCCATTTTCATGAAGAAACGGGCAAAACGGCACGTAAGTTGCATTTTCGGGCTAAATTGGTGTGCTATAGCCCACGGTTTTGAGGGTGGGCCCAGGATCCGAGCGTGCTGTAGGCCAAAAAATCAACTGGGGCATGCCAGAGAGGTTAGAGATCATCCTAGTATGGTCCATTTAATTTTTCGTGGACATTTGAGGGGACAAACGGGTGAAATGGCGCAAACGGGGCATTTTTGGGCCAAATTGGTGTGCTATAGGCCACGGTTTCGAGGGTGGGCCTGGGATGAAAATTGATCAAGGCATGAAAGGAAGGTTGGGAATTATCCCAGTGTGGTACGTTTAATTTTTCATGGACAAACGGGTAAAACAGCGTGAACGGGGCATTTTTACGCCCAATCGGTGTGCTATAGCCTACGGATTTGGGGGTATACCCAAGGTCCGGCCGTGCTGTGGGCTAAAAATTGATCGAGGCATGTCAGGGAGGTTAGGGAACATCCCCGTGTAGTTTGTTTACTTTTTTGTGGACATTTGGGCGGAAAAACAGGTGAAATAGCTCGAACGGGGCATTTTCGGGCTAAATCGATATGCTATAGCCCTCGATTTTGGGGGTAGGCCCAAGGTTCGGACATACTGTGGGCCAAAAATTTATCGAGGCATGCCAAGGAGGTTAGGGATCATCCTATTGTGGTCCGTTTAATTTCTCATGGCCATTTTTGGGTGGACAAACTGGTGAAACAGCGCGATTGGGTCATTTTTGAGCCAAATCTCTGAGCTATAGCCTATGATTTCGGGGGTGGGCCTGGGGTCAAGGCGTGTTGTCGGCCAAAAATCGACTAGGGCATGACAGAGAGGTTGGGGATCCTCCCAGTGTGGTCCATTTAATTCTTCGTAGCCTTATGAGTGGACAAATGAGCGAAACGGTGCGAATGAAGATTATCGGTGTGCTATAGCCTGCGGTTTTGGGGGTGGACCCGGGGTTCGAGCGTGTTGTGGGTTGAAAATCAATCGAGGAATGCCAGGGAGGTTGGAGATTATCCCAGTATGGTTTGTTTAATTGTTTGTGGCTATTTGGGCGGAAAAATGGGCTAAACGGCACAAACTGGGCATTTTCGGGCCAAATTAGTGTGCTATAGCCCACGGTTTTAGGGCTGGGCTTGCGGTCCAGGCGTGATGTGGGCCAAAAATTGATTGGGGCATGCTAGGGAGGTTGGGGTTCATCCCAGTATAGTCCATTTAATTTTCTGTGGACATTTGGGAGGACAAATAGGCGAAAAAGCATGAACGTGGCATTTTTGGGCTAAATCTATGTGCTATAGCCCACTGTTTCGGGGGTGGACCTAAGGTTCGAGTGTTTTGTGGGCCAAAAATTGACTTGAGTGTGTCAGGGAGGTTAGGGATCATCCTATTATGGTCCGTTTAATTTTTCGTGGCCATTTGGGTAGACAAACGGGTGAAACGGCACGAACGAGGCATTTTCGGGCCAGATCAGAGTGGTATAACCCACATTTGTGGGGGTGGCCCTGGGGTCTGGGCGTGTTGTCGGCTTACAATCGATCGAGGCATTCTAAGAAGGTTGGGGATTAGCCCAGTATGGTCCATTTAATTTTTTGTGGATATTTAGTTGGACAAACATGTGAAACGGCGCGAACGGGGTATTTTTGGGCCTAATCGGTGTGCTATAGCCTGCGGTTTAAGGGGTGGGCCCGGAGTCCTGGCGTGCTATTGGCCAAAAATTGATCGGGATGTGCTAGGGAGGTTGGGGATAGTCCCAGTGTGGTTTGTTTAATTTTTTGTGGCAATTTGGGTGGACAAACAAGCGAAATGGCGCGAATGAGGCATTTTTCGGCCAAATCGGTCTGCTATAGCCCACGGTTTTGGGGGTGGGCACGGGGTTCGGGCGTGCTGTCTGCCAAAAATTGACAGGGACGTGCCAGGGAGGTTGGGGATCATCCCAATATGGTCCATTTAAATTTTTGTGGCTATTTTCATGAACAAACGGGCGAAACGGCGTGAATGTGGCATTTTTGGGCCAAATCAGTGTGCTATATAGTCCACAGTTTTGGGGATGGACCTAGGATCTAGGCGTGTTGTCTGCCAAAAATAATTTGGAGTGTGCCAAGGGGGTTGAGGATCCTCCCAGTATGGTCCGTTTAATTTTTCGTGGCTATTTGGGTGGAAAAACGGGCGAAACGGCATGAACGGGGCATTTTCGGAGCAAATCTGTGTACTATAGACCATGGTTTTGGGGGTGGGCTCAAGGTTTGGATGTGCTATAGGCTAAAAATCAATCGGGGTGTTCCAAAGTGGTTGGGGATCATCCTAGTGTGATCCGTTTAAATTTTTGTGGACAAACGGATGAAACAGCATGAACGGGGCATTTTTGGGCCAAATCGATGTGCTATAGCCAATAGTTTTAGGGGTGGGTGTGGGGTACAGACGTACTATGGGTCAAAAATTTACCGAGGCATGCTAGGGAGGTTACGGATTGTCGTAATGTGGTTCGTTTAATTTTTCATGGCTATTTGGGTGGACAAACAGGCGAAACGGCACGAATGGGGTATTTTCGGGCCAAATCAGTTACTATAGCCTACGGTTTTGCGGGTTGGCCAGGGGTCCGGGCGTGCTGTAGGCAAAAAATTGACCGGGGCATGCTATAGAGGTTGGGATCATCCCAGTGTGGTCCGTTTAATTTTTTGTGGCCATTTTCATGGACAAACGGGCAAAACGATGCGAACGTGGCATTTTCGAGCCAAATCAGTGTGCTATAGCCCATGGTTTCGGGGATGCACGCGGGGTCCAAGTGCGCTATGAGGCAAAAATCGACCGGGGTGTGTCAAGGAGGTTGGGGATCATCCCAATGTGGTACGTTTAATTTTTCGTGGCTAATTAGATAAACTGGCAAAATGGCATGAATGGAGCATTTTCGAGCCAAATCGGTGTGCTATAGCCCACGGTTTTGGGGGTGGGCCCAGGGTCCAGGTGTGTTGTGGGTTGAAAATTGATCGGAATTACCAGAGAGGTTAGGATCATCCTAGTGTGGTCCATTTAATTTTTCGTGTCCATTTGGGTGGACAAACAGGCGAAATGGCGCGAACGGGGCATTTTTAGGCCAAATCGGTGTGCTATAGCCCACGGTTTTCGGGGTTGGCCCGAGGCTCGGGCATGATGTTGGCTGAAAATCATTCGGGGGTATGCTAGGGAGGCTAGGGATCATCCCAGTAAGGTTCCTTTAATTTTTCGTGGCCATTTGGGAGGATAAATGGGGAAAACGACGCGAAAGGGACATTTTTGGGTCAAATCGGTGTGCTATAGCCCATGGTTTCGGGGATGGACCTGGGGTCCAAGGATGTTGAGGATCATCCCAGTATGGTCCGTTTAATTTCTGATGGCCATTTGGGTGGACAAACTGATGAAACGGCAAGAATGGGGCATTTTTTGGCTAAATCGGAGTGCTATAACCCACGATTTTAGGGGTGGGCCTGGGGTTCGGGCATGATGTGGGACAAAAATAGTTAGGGGAATGTCAGAGAGGTTGGTGATCATCTCAGTGTGGTCCGTTATTTTTTTGTAGCCATTTGGGTGGACAAACGGGTGAAACAGTGCAAACGAGCCAAATCGGTGTGCTATAGCCCACGGTTTTGGGGGTGGGCCCGGGATACGGGCATGATGTGGGCCAAAAATCTTTCAGGGCATGCCAGGTAGGTTAGGGATCGTCCCAGTATGGTTCGTTTAATTTTTTGTGGCCATTTTGGTGGTTAAACGGGAGAAATGGCGCGAACGATGAGTTTTTCGGCCAAATTGTGTGTTATATCCCACGATTTTGGGGGTGGTCCCGGGGTTCGGGCGTGTTGTAGGCTAAAATTGATTAAGGCGTACCAGGGAGGTTGGGGATCATTCAAGTGTGGTTTGTTTAATTTTTTGTGGCCATTTGGGTGGTCAAACGGATGAAACGACGCGAACGGGGCATTTTCGAGCAATATCGATGTGCTATAGCCCACAACTTTGGGGTTGGGCCCGGGGTTTGGGCATGCATTAGGCCGAAAATCGACTGGGGCATGCCATAAAAGTTGGGGATCATTCCAAAGTTTTCCGTTATTTTTTCGTGGCCATTTGGGTGGACAAACGGGCGAAACGGCATGAACGGGCCAAATCGATGTGCTATAGCCCACGGTTTCAGGGGTGGGCCTGGGTTTCAGGCATGCTGTGGGCCCAAAATAGACTAAAGTGTGCCAAGGATATTGGGGATCATCCCAGTGTGGTCCATTTAATTTTTTGTGGCCATTTGGGTGGACAAACGTGTGAAATGTTGCAAATGGGGCATTTTTGGACCAAATCGAAGTGCTATAACCCACGGTTTTGTGGGTGGGCCTGAGGCCCGGGCATGTTGTGGACCGAAAATCTATCGGGTCATGCCAGGGAGTTTGGGGATCGTCCCAGTATGGTCCTTTTAATTTTCATGGCAATTTGGGTGGACAAACAGGTGAAATGGCATAAACGGGACATTTTCAGGCCAAATCGGTGTGCTATAGCCCATGATTTTAGGGTTGAACCCGGGGTCCAGGCGTGTTGTAGGCCAAAAATTGATCGGGGCATGCTAGGGAGGTTGGGGATCGTCTCAGTGTTATCCGTTTAATTTTATGTGGTCATTTGGGAGGACAAATGGGTAAAACAACACTAATTGGGCATTTTCGAGCCAAATCTATGTGCTATAGTCCACTATCTTGGGGTGGGCCCAGGGTTCGGGAGTCTTGTGGCCGAAAAATCGACTGAAGTATGCCAGGGAGGTTGGAGATCATCCCAGTATAGTTCGTTAAATTTTTTGTGGCTATTTGGGTAGACAAACGGGGGAAACGGCGCAAACGAGGCATTTTTGGGCCAAATCAGAGTGCTATAACCAACGGTTTTGGGGGTGGCCTTGGGGTCCGTGCGTGTTGTGGCCCTATAATCGACCGAGGCATTTCAAGGAGATTGGGGATCATCCTAGTATGGTCCGTTTAATTTTCCGTAGCCATTTGGATGGACAAACTGGTTAAGCAGCACAAACGAGGCATTTTCGAGCCAAATTGATGTGCTATAGCCCATGGTTTAAGTGGTGGGCCTGGGTCTGGTCGTGCTGTGGCCAAAAAATTAACTAAGGTGTGACAGGAAGGTTGGGGATCATTTCAGTGTGGTCCATTTAATTTTTTGTGTCCATTTGGGTGGACAAACGGGCGAAACAGCACGCTCGAGGCATTTTCAAGCCAAATCGGTGTGCTATAGCCCATGGTTTTGGGGTGGGTCCAGGGTCTGATCGTGTTGTGGGCCAAAAATTGTGTAGGGAGGTTGGGGATCATCCCAATATGGTCCGTTAAAATTTTCAAAGCCATTTCGGTGAACAAACGGGAAAAATGGTGGGAACGAGGCATTTTAGAGCCAAATCGGTGAGCTATATACCTGGGGTTTTGAAGGTGGGCCCAAGGTCCAGGCATGTTGTGGGCTGAACATTGGTCGGGGCATGGCATGGAGGTTGGGGATCATCCCAGTGTGGTCTGTTTAATTTTTCGTGGCAATTTGGTGTACAAACGGGCAAAACAACGCAAATGAGGCATTTTCGGGCCAAATCGGTATGCTATAGCTATAATTTTAGGGGTGGGCCCGGGATCCGAGCGTGCTATGGGCTGAAAATTGACCGAGGCATGCCAAGGGTATTTGGGATCATCCCAGTATGGTCCGTTTATTTTTTTGTGGCTATTTGGGTGGACAAACGGGCGAAACTGCATGAACGGGGCATTTTCGAGACAAATCGGTGTGCTATAGCCCACGGTTTTAGGGGTGGGCTCGGGGTCCAGGCGTGTTGTGTGCCAAAAATAGATCGAGGCATGCCAGGGAGGTTGAGGATCGTCCAGTGTGGTCTGTTTAACCTTTCGTCGCCATTTGGGTGGACAAACGGGCCAAAAGGCGCGAATGGGGCATTTTTGGGCCAAATCGATGTGCTATAGGCCACGTTTTTGGGTGTGGGCCTAGGGTCCAGGCATGCTGTGGGTCAAAAATCCAATTGGGTGTACCAAGGTGGTTGGGGATCATTTTAGTGTGGTTCATTTAATATTTTTTGGCCATTTAGGTGGATGAATGGGCTAAACGAGGTATTTTTTTGCCAAATCAATGTGCTATAGCCAACAGTTTTGGGGTCGGCCCATGCTCCGAGCATTCTGTGGGTCAAAAATTGATCGGAGTGTGATAGGGAGGTTACGGATCATCCCAAAGTGATCCGTTTAATTTTTCATGGCCATTTGGCTGGACAAACGGGTAAAACAGCGCGAACAAGGGATTTTCAGGCCAAATCAGTATGGTAGAGCCCACGATTTCAGGGGTAGGCCTAGGGTCCGGGCATTCTATGGGACGAAAATCAACCGAGGCATTCCAGGGAGTTTGGAGATCATCCCAGTGTGGTTCGTTTAATTTTTTGAGGCCATTTGGGTGGACAAATGGGTGAAACGGTGCAAGCGATGCATTTTCAAGCCAAATCTATGTGCTATAGCCCACGGTTTCATGGGTGGGCATGGGGTCCGAGAGTTTTTTGGTCCAAAAATAAATCAGGGCATGCCAAAGAGGTGGGGGATCATCCCAGTATGGTTCGTTTAAATTTTTGAGGCCATTTGTGGTTGACAAACGGGCAAAACATTATGAACGGGGCATTTTTAGGCCATATCGATGTGCTATAGCAAACGGTTTCGTAGGTAGGCACGGGGTCCGAGCGTGCTGTGGTCCAAAAATCGATCGAAGCATACCAGGAAGGTTGGGGATCATCCCAGTATGGTCTGTTTAATTTTTTGTGGTCATTTGGTTGGATAAACGAGCGAAACGGTGTGAACGGGGCACTTTAGGGCCCAATCATTGTGCAATAGTCCACGGTTTTAGGGGTGGTCCCAGGGTCCGATCTTGCTGGGGGCCAAAAATTGATTGAGGCATGCTAGGGAGGTTGGGGATCATCCCAGAGTGGTTTGTTTAAATTTTTGTGGCTATTTGGGTGAACAAATGAGCGAAATGGTGTGAACGGGGTATATTCAAGCCAAATCGGTGTGCTATAGACCACGGTTTTGGGAGTGGGCTAGGGATCCGAGCGTGCTCTAGGCCGAAAATCGATTGGGGCATGCCAGGAAGGTTAGGGATCATCCTAATGTGGTCCATTTAATTTTTTGTGGCCATTTGGGTGGACAAATGGGAAAAACGGCATGAACGGGACATTTTCAAGCCAAATCTGTGTTTTATAGCCCCCGATTTTGGGGGTGGGCCCAGGGTCCATCGTGCTGGGGACCGAAAAATTGACCGAGGCATGCTAGGGAGGTTGGGGATCATCCAATTATGGTCCGGTTAATTTTTCATGGCCATTTAGGTGGATCGTCGAGTGAAACAGGGTTTTTTCAGGCCAAATCTGTGTGCTATAGCCTACAGTTTTGGGGGTGGGCTAAGGATCCAGGCATGCTCTGGGTCAAAAGTTGACCGGGGCATGCCAGGGAGGTTGCGGATTGTCCCAGTATGGTCCATTTAATTTTTTGTGGCTATTTGGGTGGACAAACGGGCAAAACTGTGCGAACGGGGCATTTTCAGGCCAAATTGGTGTGGTATAGCCCATAAATTTGGGGGTGGGCCCGGTGTCCAAGCGTGTTGCAGGGCGAAAATCGATCGAAGCATGCTAGGGAAGTTGGGGATCATCCTAGTGTGGTTTGTATAGTTTTTAATTGCCATTTGGTTGGACGAACGGGCGAAATAAAGTATTTTTGGGCCAAATCGATGTGCAATAGACCACAGTTTCGAGGGTGGGCCCAGGGTCCAGGTGTGATATGGGTCAAAAATTGACTGGGGTATGCCAGGAAGGCTGGGGATTGTCCCAGTGTGGTCCATTTCATTTTCTGTGGTTATTTGGATGGACAAGCGGGCGAAACGACGTAAATGAAGCATTTTTGGGCCAAATTGATGTTCGATTTTGGGGGTAGGACCCAACTTTGGGCGTGCTGTGGGCCAAAAATAGATTGAGGCATGACAGGGAGGTTGGGGATCTTCCTAGTGTTGTCCATTTAAGTTTTTGTGGCCATTTGGGTGGATAAATAGGTAAAACAACGCTAACGAAGCATTTTTAAGGACAAATCAGCGTAATATAGCCCACGGTTTTGGGGGTGTGCCCAGGTTCTGGGTGTTCTGTGGTCGAAATATCGATCGGGGAATGCCAGGGATGTTAGGGATCGTCCTAGTATGGTCCGTTTAATTTTTCGTGGCTATTTCGCTGGACAAAAGGGTAAAATAGCGCAGACGAAGCATTTTTGGGCCAAATCGGTATGCTATAGCCCACGGTTTTGGGGGGTGGGCTCGGGGTCCAGGCATGCTGTGGGCCAAAAATTGACCGGGGAGAGCCAGGGTGGATGGAGATCATCCCAGTGTGGTCCGTTTAATTTTTTGTGGCCGTTTGAGGGGACAAACGGGTGAAACAGCACGAACGGGGCCTTTTCGAGACAAATCGGTGTGCTATTGCCCATGGTTTTGAGGTGGGCCCAGGGTTCGAGCGTGCTGTGGGCCGAAACTCGATCAGGGTATACCAAGAATGTTGGGGATCATCCTAGTTTGGTCCGTTTAATTTTTCATTGTTATTTGGGTAGACAATCAAGCGAAAAGGCGCGAACGGGGTATTTTTTGGCCAAATCAGTATGCTATAGCCCACGTTTTTTGTGGTGGGCCCGGGGTCTGGGCATGCTGCGGGTCAAAAATCAACCGGGGCATGTCAGGGTGTTGGGGATCATCCCAGTGTGGTTCGTTTAATTTTTTGAGGCTATTTAGGTCGACAAACGGGCGAAACGACACGAAAGGGGCATTTTCGGGCCAAATTGGTGTGTTATAGCCCACGATTTTAGGGGTAGGCCCAGGGTCTAGGCGTGGTGTGGACCAAAAATTAACTGGGGTATGCAGGGAGGTTGAGGATCATCATAGTATGGTCCGTTTAATTTTTTGTGGCCATTTGGATTGACAAATGGATGAAACAGCGCGAACAGGGCATTTTGAAACCAAATCGGTGTGCTATAGCCTACAATTTTGGGGGTGAGCCTAGGTTCCGGGCGTGCTGTGGGTCAAACATTGATCGGGGCATGCCAAGGATATTTGGCATCATCCCAATGTGTTCTGTTTAATATTTTGTGGCTATTTGGGTGGACAAACGGGAGAAACGGCGTGAACGGGGCATTTTTGGGCCAAATCGGTGTGCTATAGCCCATGGTTTTTGGGGTGGACCTGAGGTTTGGGCGTGCTATGGGTCAAAAATTGACCGGGGCATACCACGGAGGTTGGGCATCATCCCAGAATGGTCAGTTTAAATTTTTGTGGCCATTTGGGTGGATAAACAAGCGAAATGTCGCAAATGGGGCATTTTCGAGCTAAATCGGTGTGCTATAGCCCACGATTTTGTGGGTGGGCTCAGAGTCCGGGTGTGCTGTTGGTCGAAAATAGATCAGGGCATGCCAGGGATGTTGGGGATCATCCTAGTGTGGTCCATTTAATTTTTCGTTGCTATTTATGTGGACAAACGGGCGAAACGTCGCAAACGGGGCATTTTGGGACAAATCAGTGTGCTATAGCCTACGATTTTGGGGGTGGGCACAACGTTCGAGCTTGCTGTGGGCCAAAAATTGATCGGGGTATGTCAGGGAGGTTGGGGATCATCCCATTATGGTCCGTTTAATTATTCGTTGCTATTTAGGTGGATAAACGGGTGACACAACGCAAACATTGCATTTTTGGGCTAAATAGGTGTGCTATAAGACATGGTTTTGGGGGTCAGCCCGGGGTTCAAGCGTGTTGTGGGGTAAAAATTGACCAGTGCATTCCAGGGAGATTGGGGATCGTCCTAGTGTGGTCCGTTTAATTTTTCGTGGCCATTTGAGAGGACAAACGGGCAAAATGGTGCGAACTAGGATTTTCGAGCCAAATCGGTGTGCTATAGACCATGGTTTTGGGGATGGCCCCGAGGTCGAGCGTGCTGTGGGTCAAAAATCGATCGGGGCATGCCCGGGAGGTTGAGGATCGTGCTTGTGTGGTCCATTTAAAATTTTTAGGCCATTTGGGTGGACAAACGGGCGAAACGGTGCGAACGGATCATTTTTGGGCCAAATTGGTATGCTATAGGCCACATTTTTGGGTGTGGGCCCAGGGTCCAGGCGTGCTGTAGGACAAAAATCCACCAGGGCATACTAGGGTGGTAGGGGATCATCCTAGTGTGGTTCGTTTAATATTTTATGGCCATTTAAATGGACAAACGGACGAAACAGGGCATTTTTGGGCTAAATCGATGTGCTATAGCCAACAGTTTTGGGGTCGGCCTGTGGTCCGAGTGTTCTGTGGGTTGAAAATTGATCGGGGTGTGACAGGGAGGTTAGGAATTGTCCCAAAGTGGTCTGTTTAATTTTTTGTGGCCATTTGGGTGAACAAACGAGTAAAACGGCACGAACGAGGGATTTTCGGGCTAAATCAGTATGGTAGAGCCCATGGTTTTGGGGTGGACCTAGGGTCCGGGCATTCTATGGGCCGAAAATCAACCAAGGCATGCCAAGGAGTTTGGAGACCGTCCCAGTGTGGTTCGTTTAATTTTTTGAGGCCATTTGGGTGGACAAATGGGCGAAACAGCACAAACGATGCATTTCCAAGCCAAATCTGTGTGCTATAGCCCACGGTTTCATGGGTGGGCACAGGGTCCGGGCGTTCTAGGGTCCAAAAATAAATCAGGGCATGCCAGGGAGGTGGGGAATCATCCCAGTGTGGTCCGTTTAAATTTTTGTGGCCATTTGTGGTAGACAAACGGGCAAAACGTTACGAATGGGGCATTTTTAGGCTAAATCGATGTGCTATAGCCTACAGTTTTGGGGGTGGGCTCGAGATCCAGGAATGATCTGGGCCAAAAATTGACCAGGGCATGCCAGGGAGATTGCGGATCGTCCCAGTATGGTTCGTTTAATTTTTTGTGGCTATTTGGGCGGACAAACGGGCAAAACAGCGCGAATGGGGCATTTTCGATCCAAAGTGGTGTGCTATAGCCCATAGTTTTGGGGGTGGGCCCGGGATTCGGGCGTTCTGTAGGCCAAAAATCGATTGAAGCATGCCAGGGAAGTTAGGGATCATCCTAGTATGATTTGTTTAATTTTTAATTGCCATTTGGGTGGATGAACGGGCAAAACGAAGTATTTTTTAGCCAAATTTGTGTGCAATAGCCCACGGTTTTGAGGGTGGGCTCGAGGTCCAGGTGTACTGTTGGCCTAAAATCGACTGGGGCATGCCAGGGAGGTTGGTAATCATTCCAGTGTGGTTGGTTTAATTTTTTGTTGCCATTTCGGTGGACAAACGGGCAAAATGGCACGAATGGGGCATTTTCGGGCCAAATCGGTGTGCAATAGCCCACGGTTTTGGGGGTGGGCCTGGGTTTTAGGTATGTTGTGCAATAAAAATTGATTGGGGCATGCCAGGGAGATTAGAGATCATCCCAGTTTGGTCTGTTTAATTTTTTGTGGCCATTTGGATGGACAAACGGGCGACACAATGCGAACGGCGCATTTCGGGCCAAATCGATGTGTTATAGCCCACGATTTTGTGGGAGGCCTCGGAATCTGAGCGTTCTGCAATCTAAAAATTGACCGGGGTATGCCAGGGAGGTTGGGGATCATCCAAGTATGGTCCGTTTAATTTTTTGTGGCCATTTGGGTGGACAAAGGGGCAAAACTACATGAACTGGGTATTTTCAGGTTAAATTGGTGTCCTATAGCCCACAGTTTAAGGGGTGGGCCCAGGGTTAGGGCATGCTATGGGCTGAAAATCTATCAGGGCATGCCAGGGAGGTTGGGGATCATCCCATTGTGGTCCGTTTAGTTTTCCATGCACATTTGGGCGGACAAAATGGGTGAAACGGCATGAACGGGGCATTTTCGGGCCAAATCGATGTGCTATAGCCCGCAGTTTCGGGGGTGGGCTAGGGGTCCGACGTTCTATGGGTCAAAAATTGATTAGAACGTTACAGGGAGGTTAGGAATCATCCCAATGTGGTTCGTTTAGTTTGTCGTAGCCATTTGGGTAGACAAACAGGCGAAACGGCGCGAACGGGGCATTTTTGACCAAATCGGTGTGCTATAGCCCACGATTTTGAGGGTGGGCCTGGGGTTCAAGCATTTTGTGGGCTGAAAATTTATTGGGGCATGCCAAGAAGGTTGGAGATTGACCCAGTGTGGTCCTTTAATTTTTCATGGCCATTTGGGTGCATAAACAGACAAAACGGCGCGAACGGGACATTTTCAAGCCAAATCGGTGTGTTATAACCTACGGTGTTGGGGGTGGACCCAGGGTCCAGGCGTGTTGTGCACTAAAAATCGATCGGGGCATGCCAGGGAGGTTGGGAATCATCATAGAGTGGTCCGTATAATTTTTCGTGGCTATTTTGGTGGACATATGGGCAAAACGGCACGAACGGGGCATTTTCAAGCCAAATTGGAGTGCTATTGCCCATGATTTATGGGGTGGGATCGGGTTTAGGGCGTGCTGTGTGTCAAAAATTAACTGACGCATGCCAGGGAGGTTGACGATCATTTCAATATGGTCCATTAATTTTTTTTGGCCATTTGGGTAGACAAACAGGCGAAATGGCGCGAATGGAGCATTTTCGAACCAAATCAGGGTGCTATAGCCCACAGTTTCGAGGGTGGGACTGGGGTCCTGGTGTACTATGGGCCAAAAATTGACTGAGGCATGCTAGAGGGGTTGAGAATCATCCTTTTTTGTGTTTATTTAGGTGGACAAACGGGTTAAACGGCGGGAACAGGGCATTTTCGGGCCAAATCGATGTGCTATAGCCCACGGTTTTGGGGGTGAGCTCGGGGTCTGGGCGTGCTGTGGGCCAATAATTGATTGGGGCATCCCAGGGAGGTTGGGGATTGTCCAAGTGTGGTTCTTTAAATTTTTTATGGCCATTTAGGTGAACAAAAGGGCGAAATGGGGCATTTTTAGGCCAAATCGGTAAGCTATAGCCCACAATTTCGGGGCTGGGCCTAGGTCCGGGCGTGCTGTAGGCCAAAAATCAAATGGGGTGTGACAAGGAGGTCGAGGTCCCAGTGGGGACCGTTTAATTTTTTGTGGCCATTTGGGTGGACCAACGGGCAAGATAGCACAAACGAGATGCTTTCGGGCCAAATCGGTGTGCTATAGCCCACAATTTTGGGGGTTGGCCCGGGGTATAGGTATGCTGTGGGCCAGAAATTGTCCGTGGCATTCCAGGGAGGTTGGTGATCATCCCAGTATGGTCCGTTTAATTTTTCGTGCCTATTTTGGTGGACAAACGGGCAAAACAGTGCGAACGGGGCATTTTTGGGAAAAATCAGAGTGCTATAGCCCACAGTTTTGGGGGTTGGCCCAGAATTTGGGAGTGTTATGGGCTAATAATCGATTGAGGTGTGCCAGGGAGGTTGCGGATCGTCCTAGTGTGATTTGTTTAATTTTCATAGCCATATGGGTGTACAAACGGGCGAAACAGCGCAAATGGGGCATTTTTGGGCCAAATCGGTATGCTATAGGCCATGATTTTTGTGGACAAACGGGCAAAACGGGATATTTTTAGGCCAAATCGGTGTGCTATATCCAACAGTTTTGGGGTCGGCCCGTGGTTCGAGCGTTCTGTGGGTCAAAAATTGATCGGGGTGTGACATGGAGGTTAGGGATCGTCTCAAAGTGGTCCGTTTAATTTTTCGTGGCCATTTGGGCGGACAAACGGGTAAAATAGCATGAACGAGGGATTTTTAGGTAAAATTAGTATGGTAGAGCCCACGGTTTCGGGGGTGGACCTGGGGTCCGGGCATTTTGTGGGCCGAAAATCAATCGGGGCGTGCCAGGGAGTTTGGAGATCATCCCGGTGTGGTTCTTTTAATTTTTTGAGGCCATTTGGGTGGACAAATGGGCGAAACAACACGAATGATGCATTTTCAAGCCAAATCTGTGTGCTATAGCCCACGATTTCATGGGTGGGCACGGGGTCCGGGAGTTCTGTGGTCCAAAAATCCATCAGGGCATGCCAGGGAGGTGGGGGATCATTCCAGTGTGGTCCATTTAAATTTTCGTGGCCATTTGTAGTGGACAAACGGGCAAAACATTATAAAGGAGAAATTTTTAGGCCAAATCGATGTGGTATAGCAAATGGTTTCATAGGTGGGCACAAGGTCCAGGCGTGCTGTGGTCCAAAAATTTATTGGGGTGTGCCAAGGAGGTTGGGGATCATCCCAGTGTGGTCCGTTTAATTATTCGTGGCTATTTGGGTGGACAAACGGGCGAAACGGTATGAACGGGCATTTTTCGGCTAAATTGGTGTGCTATAGCCCACGGCTTTGGGGGTGGGCCTGAGGTCCGGGCATTCTGTGGGTTAAAAATCGATTGGGGCATGCTAGTGAGGTTCTGAATCATCCCAGTGTGGTCCGTTTAATTTTTCGTGGACATTTGGGATGACAAATGGGCAAAACGGTACGAATGGGGCATTTTTGGGCTAAATCATTGTGCTATAGCCCACGGTTTCGGGTGTGAGCCCAGGGTCCAGGTGTGTTGTGGGCTAAAATTTGACCGGGGCATGCCAGGGAGGTTGGGGATCCTGCTAGTGTGGTTCGTTTAATTTTTTGTGGCCATTTTGGTGGAAAAACGGGTGAAATGGCACGAACGAGGCATTTTCCAGCCACATCGTTGTGCTATAGCCCATGGTTTTGGGGGTGGGATCGCGGTCCGGGCGTGCTGTGGGCCGAAAATTGACCTGGGCATGCCAAGGAGGTTGGGGATCATCCCAGTGTGGTCCGTTTAATTTTTTGTGGCAATTTGGGTGGATAAACGGGTAAAACGTTGTGAACGGGGTATTTTTAGGCCAAATCGGTGTGCTATAGCCCACTGTTAGGGGGTGGCTCAAGGTTCGGGTGTGGCAGGGAGGTTGGGGATCATCCCAGTGTGGTCCATTTAATTTTCCGTGGCTATTTAGGTTGACAAACCGGCAAAATAATACAAATGGTGCATTTTCGGGCCAAATCGGTATCCGATTTTGGGGGTAGGACCAGAGTCCAAGCGTGTTCTGGGCAAAAAATCGACCGGTGCATGCCAGGGAGGTTGGGGATCATCCTAGTATGGTCCGTTTAATTTTTTATGGCTATTTGGGTGGACAAACGGGAGAAACGCCGCGAACAGAGCATTTTCGAGCCAAATTGGTGTGCTATAGCCCACGATTTTGGGGGTGGGACCGAGGTCTGGGCATGTTGTGGTCCAAAAATTGACCGGGGCATGCCAGTGAGGTTGGGGATCGTCCCAGTGTGGTCTGTTTTATTTTTTTGGCTATTTGGGTGGACAAATGGGCGAAACTATACGGACGGAGCATTTTTGGGCCAAATCAGTATGTTATAGCCCACGGTTTCATGGGTACGATCGGGGTTCGGGAATGCTGTGGGCCGAAAATCGACCGAAGAGTGCCGGGGAGGTTGGGATTGTCCCAGTGTGATCCGTTTAATTTTTTGTTGTCATTTGGGTGCACAAACGGGCGAAACAACGCGAACGGGGCATTTTGGGCCAAATCGATGTGTTATAGCCCACAATTTCGGTGGTAGGCCCGGGGTCCAAGCGTGCTGTGGGTCGAAACTCGATTGGGGTGTACCAGGGAGGTTGGGGATCATCCCAGTGTGGTCTGTTTAATTTTTTATTGCAATTTTGGTGTACAAACGGGCGAAATAGTGCAAACAAGTCATTTTCGAGCCTGATCGATGTGCTATAGCCCTCGATTCTAGGGGTGGGCCCGGGGTCTGGGCATGCTGTGGGCCAAAAATTGACCAGGGCATGCCAGGGAGATTGGGGTTCACCCTAGTGTAGCCCGTTTAATTTTTTATGGCCATTTGGGTGGACAAACGGGTGAAAAGGCGCGAATGAGGCATTTTAAGGCCAAATCAGTGTAATATATCCCACGAATTTAGGGGTGGGCCCGGGGTCTGGGCGTGCTATAGATTGAAAATCGATTGGGACATGTCGGGGGGGTTGAGGATAGTCCTAGTGTGGTCCGTTTAATTTTTTATGGCCATTTGGGTGGATAAACGGGCGAAACGGTGCGAATGGGGTGTTTTTGGGCCAAATCGGTGTGCTATAGCCTATGATTTTGGGGGTGGGCCTGGGTCTGGGCGTGCTGTTAGCCAATAATCGATTGGGGCATGCCAGGGAGGTTGGGGATCGTCCCAGTATGGTCCCTTTAATTTTTTTTCGTCATTTGGGTGGACAAACGGGCGAAACGGCGCGAACAGGGCATTTTTAGGCCAAATCAGTGTGTGATAGCCCACAATTTTGGGGGTGGGCCAGGAATTCGACGTGCTGATGGCCGAAAATTGATCGGGGCATGCCAGAGGGGTTGGGGATCATCCCAGTATTTTCCGTTTAATTTTTTGTGGCATTTGGGTGGTCAAATAGGTGATACAGCGCAAACTGGGCTTTTTCAGGCCAAATTGTTGTGCTATAGCCTACGGTTTTGAGGGTGGACACGGAGTTCGGGCGTGCTGTCGCTGAAAATTGACTAGGGCATGCCAAGAAGGATGGGATTTTCCCAGTATGGTCCATTTAATTTTTCGTGGCTATTTAGGTGTACAACCGGGCGAAATGGCATAAATGGGGCATTTTGGGGCTAAATCGGTGTGCTATAGGCAACGATTTTGAGGGTGCGCCTTGGGTCCGGGCATTCTGTGGGCTGAAAATTGATCGGGGAGTGTCAGGGCGGTTGGGGATCATCCCAGTGTAGTCCGTTAAATTTTTCGTCGCCATTTGGGTGTACAAATAGGCGAAACAGCACGAATGGGGCATTTTTGAGCCAAATCGGTGTGCTATAACCCACAGTTTTGGGGGTGGGCCCACAGTCCGGCATTCTATGGGCCAAAATTTGATTGGGGGCATGCCAGGAAGGTTGGGGATCATCTCAGTGTGGCAAATTTAATTTTTTCTCGTGGCCATTTGGGTGGATAATCTGGCGAAATGGGGCGAATGGGGCATTTTTAGGCCAAATCAGTGTGTTATAGCCTACGGTTGCGGGGGTGGGCCCAGGGTCCGAGCGTACTATAGGCTAAAAATCGACCGCGATGGGCCCGGGAGGTTGGGGATCTTCCCAGTGTAGTCCGTTTAATTTTTTGTGGCCATTAGGGTGGACAAACGGGCAAAACGGCGCAAACGGGGTATTTTTCAGCCTAATTGGTGTGCTATATCCCACGATTTCGGGGGTGGGCCTGGATTCAGGCGTGCTCTGATCCGAAAATTAATCGGGGTATGCCAGGGAGGTTAGGGATCATCCCAATATGGTCCGCTTAATTTTTCATGGTCATTTGGGTGGCCAAACAGGCGAAACGGTGCAAACGGGGCATTTTCGAGCTAAATCGGTGTGCTATAGCCCACGATTTTGGGGGTGGGCCTGGGGTTCGAATATGCTGTGGGATGAAAATAGACTGGGCCATTCCAAGGAAGTTGTGGATCATCCCAGTGTGGTCGGTTAAATTTTTCGTGGCCATTTAAGTGAACAAATAGGCAAAGCGGCACGAACGGGGCATTTTCGGGCTAAATTGATGTCCTATAGCCCATGGTTTTGAGGGTGGGCTCGGGGTTTGGGGGTACTGTGGGCTAAAAATTGATCGAGGCATGCCAAGGAGGTTGGGGATCATCCCAGTATGGTCCATTTAATTTTTCATGGCAATTTGGGTGGACAAATGGGTGAAATGGCGTGAACGGGGCATTTTTGGACTAAATTTGTGTGCAATAGCCCATGATTTTAGGGGTGGACCCGAGGTCCGGGTATTTTGTCGGTCAAAAATTAACCGGGGCATGCAGGGAGGTTGGGGATCTTTCCAGTGTGGTCTATTGAATTTTTTATGGCTATTCTGGTTGACAAACGGGTGAAACGACGGAAATGGGATATTATCGAGCCAAATCGGTGTGTTATAGCCCACGGTTTAGGGGGTGGGCCCAAGGTTTAGGTGTGCAGTGGGTCAAAAATCCACTGGGGCATGCCAGGGAGGTTGAAATTCATCCCAATGTGATCCGTTTAATTTTTTGTGGCCATTTGGGTGGATAAACGAATGAAACAGTGTGAACGGGTCATTTTTGGGCCAAATCGATGTGCTATAGGCCATGTTTTTGGGTGTGGGCCTGGTTCCAGGTATGCTGTGGGCCAAAAATCCACCTGGGAGTACCGAGGTGGTTGGGGATCATCCTAGTGTGGTTCGTTTAATTTTTATGGGTATTTAGGTGGACAAACGAGGGAAACAGGGCATTTTTGGGTAAAATCGGTGTGTTATAGCCAACAGTTCTGGGGTTGGCCTGTGGTCCGAGCATTCTGGGGGTTGAAAATTGATCAGGGTGTGACAGGAAGGTTAGGGATCATCCCAGTATGGTCTGTTTAATTTTTTGTGGCCATTTGGGTGGACAAACAAGCAAATTGGTGCGAAAAGGGCATTTTTTGGCCAAATCGATGTTCTATAGCCCATAGTTTCGGGGGTGGGCTCGGGGCCCGGATGTGCTGTGGGCCTAAAATTGACCAAGGCATGCCAGGGAGGTTGGTGATCATCCCAATGTGGTCTATTAAATTTTTCGTGGCCATTTGAATGGACAAACGGGCAAAACAGTGTGAACGGGGCATTTTCTGGCCAAATCGGTATGCTATAGCCCATGATTTTGGGGGTGGGCCGAGGGATCGGGTGTATTGTGGGCCAAACATCGACCATGGCATGCCAGGGAGGTTGGGGATCATCCCAGTGTGGCCCGTTTAATTTTTAGTGGCCATTTGGGTGGACAAAAGGGCAAAACGGCATGAACGAGACATTTTTGTGCCAAATTGGTGTGCTATAGACCACGGTTTTAGGGGTGCGCCCAGGTTTCGAGCGTGCTGTGGGTCAAAAATCGATCGGGGCATGCCAAGGAGGTTGGGGATCATCCCAGTGTGGTCTGTTTAATTTTTCGTTTATATTTGGGTGGATAAACGGGTGAAATGGTGCAAATGGGGCATTTTTAGGCTAAATCGATGTGCAATAGCCCACGGTTTTGGGGGTGGACCTAGGGTACGGGAGTGCTAAGTGCCAAAAATCAAGCGGTAGGCCAAAAATCTACTGGGGCGCATCCGGAGGGTTGAGAATCATCCCAGTGTGGTCCGTTTAATTTTTCGTGGCCATTTGGGTGGACAAATGAGCAAAACGACGTGAACAAGGCATTTTTAGGCTAAATCGGTGTGCTATCGCCTACGATTTTAGGGGTGGGCACGGATTTCGGGCATGCTGTAAGCCAAAAATCGATTGGGGCATGTCAGGATGGTTTGGGATCGTCCCAGTATGGTCTGTTTAATTTTTCATGGCAATTTGGGTGGACAAAGAGGCGAACCGACGCGAACAGGGCATTTTTGGGCTAAATCGGTGTGCTATAGTCCACGGTTTCAGGGGTGGACCCGGGATCTAGGCGTGCTGTGGTGCAAAAATCAATTGTCGTGTGCAAGGGAGGTTGGATATCGTAGCAATGTGGTCCGTTTAATTTTTCGTGGCCATTTAGGTGGACAAATTGGCGAAACGGCGCAAACGGGAATTTTCGAGTTAAATCGGTGTGATATAGCCCACAGTTTTGGGGGTAGGCCCGAGGTCTGGGCGTGTTGTGGATCAAAAATCAACCGGGGCATGTTAGGGAGGTTGGAGATCATCTCAGTGTGGTCTATTTAATTTTTCGTGGCTATTCGGGTGAACAAACGGGCGAAACGGCGCGAACAAGGTATTTTCAAGCCAAATCGGTGTGATTAGCCCTCGGTTTCGGGGGTGGACCCGGTGTTTGGGGGTGCTGTAGGTCGAAAATTGACCGGGACATGCCAGGGAGGTTAGGGATCATCTCAGTGTATTTCGTTTAATTTTTTGTGGCTATTTGGGTGGACAAACAGGCAAAACGGCACGAACGGGGCATTTTTTGACCAAAACGATGTTCTATAGCCCACAGTTTCAGGGGTGGGCTTGGAGCCCGGGCGTGATGTGGGTCAAAAATCGATTGAGGCATGCCAGGGAGGTTGGAATTGTCTCAATATGATCCAGTTAGTTTTTCGTGGCCATATGGATGGACTAACGGGCAAAACGGCACGAACGGGGCATTTCTGGCCAAATCGATGTGCTATAACCCACAGTTTCATGGGTGGGCCCCAGGTGTAGGCGTTCTGTGGGCTAAAAATCGAACAGGGCATGCCAGGGATGTTGGGGATCATCCCAGTGTGGTCCGTTTAATTTTTCGTAGCCATTTAGGTGGACAAACTGGTGAAATAGTGTGAATGGGCATTTTTGGGCCAAATCGGTGTGCTATAGCCCATGGTTTCGGGGGTGGGCCTGGGGTTTGGGCATGCTATGGGCTGAAAATTGACCGGGCATGCTTGGAAAGTTGGGAATCATCCCAGTGTGGTCTGTTTAATTTTTCGTGGTTATTTGTGTGGACAAACGGGCAAAACGGTGCGAACGGGGTATTTTTAGGCTAAATTAGTGTGCTGTAGCCTACGGTTTTGGGGGTGGGTCTGAGGTTTGGGCATCTTGTTGGCCAAAAATCAACCGGGGTATGCCAGGGAGGTTGGGAATCATCGCAGTATGGTCCATTTAATTTTTTGTGGCAATTTTGATGGACAAACAGGCGAAACGGCGCGAACAAGGCATTTTCGGGCCAAGTCGGTGTGCTATAGCCTACGGTCTTGGGAGTGGGCCTGGTGTCTAGGCATTCTATGGGATAAAAATTGACTGGGGCATGCCAGGGAGGTTGGGAATCGTTCTAGTGTGGTCCGTTTAATTTTTTATGGCCATTTAGGTTGACAAATGGGAAAAACAGCACGAACGGGGCATTTTTGGGCAAAATCGATGTGCTATAACCCATGGTTTCGGGGGTGGGCCCGAGGTCTGGGCGTGCTGTGGGCTGAAAATTGATCATAGCGTGCAAGGAAGGTTAGGGATAGTCCCAATGTGGTCTATTTAATTTTTATGGGTATTTAGGTGGACAAACGGGCAAAACGGTGCGAACGGGGCATTTTCGGGCCAAATCAGCGTGATATAGCCCATAATTTTGGGGGTGGACCTGGGGTCCGGGCGTGCTATCGATCGAAAATCGATCGGGACATACCAGGGAGGTTGGGGATCGTCCTTATATGATTGGGGTGTGACAGGGAGGTTAGGGACCATCCCAGTGTGGTCTGTTTAATTTTTCGTGGCCATTTAGGTGGACAAACAGGCAAATTGGTGCAAAAAGGGCATTTTTTAGCCAAATCGATATTCTATAGCCCATAGTTTCGGGGGTGGGCTCGGGGCCCGGATGTGCTGTGGGCCTAAAATTGACCAAGGCATGCCAGAGAGATTGGGGATCATCCCAATGTGGTCTATTAAATTTTTCGTGGCCATTTGAATGGACAAACGGGCAAAACAGTGTGAACGGGGCATTTTTTGGCCAAATCGGTATGCTATAGCCCATGATTTTGGGGGTGGGCCGAGGGATCGGGTGTATTGTGGGCTAAATATCGACCAGGGCGTGCCAGGGAGGTTGGGGATCATCCCAGTGTGGCCCGTTTAATTTTTAGTGGCCATTTGGGTGGACAAAAGGTCAAAACGGCGTGAACGGGACATTTTTGTGCCAAATTGGTGTGCTATAGACCATGATTTTAGGGGTGTGCACGGGTTTCGGGCGTGCTGTGGGTCAAAAATCGATCGGGGCATGCCAGGGAGGTTGGGGATCATTCCAGTGTGGTCTGTTTAATTTTTCGTTTATATTTGGGTGGATAAACGGGCGAAATGGTGCAAACGGGGCATTTTTAGGCTAAATCGATGTGCAATAGCCCACGGTTTTAGGGGTGGACCCAGGGTACGGGTGTGCTAAGTTCTAAAAATCAACTGAGGTATGCCAGGGAGGTTGGGGATCATCCCAGTATGGTTCATTTAATTTTTAGTGACCATTTGGTGGACAAACAGGCAAAACAACGCTAACGGGGCATTTTCGGGCCAAATCGGTGTGCTATATAGCCCATGGTTTTGGAAGTGGGTCTGGGGTCCAGGCATGTTATGGGCCAAAAATCTACTGGGGCTTGTCAGGAGGGTTGAGAATCATCCCAGTGTGGTCCGTTTAATTTTTCGTGGCCATTTGGGTGGACAAACGAGCAAAACGACATGAACAAGGCATTTTTAGGCCAAATCGGTGTGCTATCGCCTACGGTTTTAGGGGTGGACACGGATTTCGGGCATGTTGTGGGCCGAAAATCGATCGGGGCATGTCAGGATGGTTTGGGATCGTCCCAGTATGGTCTGTTTAATTTTTCATGGCCATTTGGGTGGAGAAAGAGGCGAAACAACACGAATAGGGCATTTTTGGGCTAAATCGGTGTGCTATAGCCCACGGTTTCAGGGGTGGACCCGGGATCTAGGCGTGCTGTGGTCCAAAAATCGACTGTAGTGTGCAAGGGAGGTTGGATATCATACCAATGTGGTCCGTTTAATTTTTTGTGGCCATTTAGGTGGACAAACTGGCGAAACAGCGTAAACGGGCATTTTCGAGTTAAATCGGTGTGATATAGCCCACGGTTTTGGGGGTAGGCCCGAGGTATGGGCGTGTTGTGGATCAAAAATCAACCGAGGCATGTTAGGGAGGTTGGAGATCATCTCAGTGGGGTCTATTTAATTTTTTGTGGCTATTCGGGTGAACAAACGGGCGAAACGGCGCAAACAAGGCATTTTCAAGCCAAATCGGTGTGATTAGCCCTCGGTTTCGGGGGTGGACCTGGTGTCCGGGGTTGCTGTAGGTCGAAAATTGACCGGGTCATGCTAGGAAGGTTGGGGATCATCTCAGTGTATTTCGTTTAATTTTTTGTGGCTATTTGGGTGGACAAACAGGCAAAACGACGCGAACGGGGCATTTTTGACCAAAACGATGTTCTATAGCCCACAGTTTCAGGGGTGGGCTTGGGGCCCGGGCGTGATGTGGGTAGAAAATCGATTGAGGCATGCCAGGGAGGTTGGAATCGTCTCAATATGATCTAGTTGGTTTTTCGTGGCCATATGGATGGACTAACAGGCAAAACGGCACGAACGGGGCATTTCTGGCCAAATCGATATACTATAGCCCACAGTTTCATGGGTGGGCCCCAGGTGCAGGCATTATGTGGGCTAAAAATCGAACAGGGCATGCCAGGGATGTTGGGGATCATCCCAGTGTGGTCCGTTTAATTTTTCATAGCTATTTGGGTGGACAAACTGGCGAAACAGTTCGAACGGGCATTTTTGGGCCAAATCGGTGTGCTATAGCCCATGGTTTCGGGGGTAGGCCCGGGGTTTGGGCATGCTATGGGCTGAAAATTGACCGGGTATGCTTGGAAAGTTGGGAATCATCCCTGTGTGGTCTGTTTAATTTTTCGTGGTTATTTGGGTGGACAAACGGGCAAAACGGTGCAAACGGGGTATTTTTAGGCTAAATTAGTGTGCTATAGCCCACGATTTTAGGGGTGGGCCTGGGGTTTGGGCATCTTGTAGGCCAAAAATCAACCGGGGTACGCCAGGGAGGTTGGGAATCATCGCAGTGTGGTCCGTTTAATTTTTTGTGGCTATTTTGATGGACAAACAGGCAAAACGGCGCGAACAGGGCATTTTCGGGCCAAGTCGGTGTGCTATAGCCTACGGTCTTGGGAGTAGGGCTGGTGTCCAGGCATTCTGTGGGATAAAAATTGACTGGGGCATGCCAGGGAGGTTAGGGATCGTTCTAGTGTGGTCCGTTTAATTTTTTATGGCCATTTAGGTTGACAAATAGGAAAAACAGCACGAACGGGGCATTTTTGGGCAAAATCGATGTGCTATAACCCATGGTTTCGGGGGTGGGCCCGAGGTCTGGGCGTGCTGTGGGCTAAAAATCGATCATAGCATTCAAGAGAGGTTAGGTATAGTCCCAATGTGGTCTGTTTAACTTTTTATGGGTATTTAGGTGGACAAACGGGCAAAACGGTGCGAACGGGGCATTTTTGGGCCAAATCGGTGTGATATAGCCCACGATTTTGGGGGTGGACCTGGGGTCCAGGCGTGCTATCGATCGAAAATCGGCCGAGGCATGCCAGGGAGGTTGGGGATCTTCCTTATATGGTTTGTTTAATTTTTCGTGTCCATTTGAGTTAATAAATGGGTAAAACTGCGCGAACGGGGTATTTTCAGGCCAAATTGGTGTGTTATAGCCCACGATTTTTGGGGTGGGCTGTGCGTTCGGGCGTGCTGTGGATCAAAAATTGACCGAGGTATGCCAGGTAGGTTGGGGATCATCCTGGTGTGGCCCATTTAATTTTTCATGGCCATTTGGGTGGACAAACGGGTAAAACGACGTGAATGGGGCATTTTTGGGCCAAATCGGTGTGCTATAGCCCACGATTTTTTGGGTGTCCCCAGGGTTTAGGCACGCTATAGGCCAAAAAGTGATCGAGGTGTGGAATGGAGGTTGGGATTGTCCCAGTATGGTCTATTTAAATTTTTGTGGCCATTTGGGTGGACAAACTGGCGAAATAGTGCGAACGGGGCATTTTCAGGCGAAATTGGTATGCAATTGCCCACGGTTTCAGGGGGTGCCAGGGTTCGGGTGTGTTGTTGGTTGAAAATTGACCAGGGCATACCATGGAGGTTGGGGATCATCCCAATATGATCCATTTAAATTTTCATGGCATTTTGGCAGATAAACGAGCAAAACGACGCGAACGGGGCATTTTCAGGCCTAATCGATTTGTTATAGCCCATGATTTTTGGGGGTGGGCCTAGGTTCTGGGCATTCTGTGGGTCGGTAATTGACCGAGGCATGACATGGATATTGGGGATCATTCCAGTGTGGTCTGTTTAAATTTTTGTGTCCATTAGGGTGGACAAACGGGCAAATAAGGCATTATCGGGCCAAATAGGTGTGCTATCGCCCACGGTTTCGGCGGTGGGCTTGGGGTCTGGGCGTGCTGTGGGTCAAAAATTGACCAGGGCATGCTAGTGAGGTTGGGGATCATCCTAGTGTGGTCCGTTAAATTTTTTAGGCCATTTAGGTGGTCAAACGGATGAAATGGTACGAACGGGTCATTTTTGGGCAAAATCGGAGTGCTATAGCCCACGGTTTTAGTGGTGGCTCTGGGGTCCAGGCGTTCTGTGGGCCAAAAATTGATTTAGGTGTGCCAGGGAGGTTGGGGATCATCCCAGTGTGGTCCACGTAAATTTTAATGGCCATTTGGGTGGACAAATGGGCAAAACGGCATGAACGGCATAAACGGGGCATTTTTGGGCCAAATCGGTGTGCTATAACCTACAGTTTTAGTAGTGGGCCCAGGGTCCAGGCATGCTATGGACCAAAAATCTATCGGGCATGCCAGGGAGGTTGGGGATCTCCCTAGTGTGGTCCGTTGAAATTTTCATGGACATTTGGTTATACAAATGGGCAAAACAGCACGAACAGGGCATTTTTGGGCTAAATCAATGTGCTATAGCCCATAATTTTGGGGGTGGGCTCGGGGTAGGAGCTTGTTGTGGGCTGAAAATAGAACGGAGCATGCCAAGGAGGTTAGGGATCATTCTAATACGGTCCGTTTAAATTTTTGTGGCCATTTAGGTGGACAAACTAGCGAAACAGCATGAATGGGGCATTTTCGAGCCAAGTCGGTGTGCTATAGCCCATGGATTCAGGGGTTACCCCGGGGTACGGGCGTGCTGAGTGTCAAAAAAAGACTGGGCATGCCAGGGAGGTTCTGGATCACCCCAATATGGTTTGTTTAAATTTTGTGGCCATTTGGGTGGACAAACTGGCGAAACGGTGCGAATGGGGCATTTTTGGGTCAAATCAGTGTGCTATAGCCCACGATTTTGGGGGTGGTCCCGGGGTCTGGGCGTGCTTTGGGCCGAAAATCAACTTAGGCGTGTCAGGGAGGTTTGGCATCATCTCAATGTGGTCGGTTTAAATTTTGTGGCTATTTGGGCGAACAAACGGGTGAACAGGCATGAACGGAGAATTTTCGAGCCAAATTGGTGTACTATAACGCACGGTTTCGGGGGAGTGCCCGAGGTTCGGGCGTGCTGTGGGCCAAAAATTGATCGGGCATGTCAAGGAGATTGGGGTTCATCCCAGTGTGGTCCGTTTAAATTTTCGTGGCTATTTGGGTAGATAAACGGGCGAAACTGCATAAACGGGGCATTTTTGGGCCAAATCGGTGTGATATAGTCCATGGTTTTGGGGGTGGGCCCGGGGTTCAGGTGTGCTATCGGTTGAAAATAGATCGGGGTGTGGCAAGTAGGTTTGGATAGTCCCAGTGTGGTCCGTTAAAATTTTCGAGGCCATTTGTGTGGACAAATGGGAGAAACGGCTTGAATGGGGCATTTTTGGGCCAAATCGGTGTGCTATTGCCTACAGTTTTAGGGGTGGGCCCGGGGTTCGGGCATGCTATGGGGTAAAAATCAATCAGGGCATGCCAGAGAGGTTGGGGATCATCCCAGTGTGAGTCGTTTAAATTTTTGGGGCCATTTGGATGGTCAAACAAGCGAAACATCGCGAATGGGACTTTTTTCGAGCCAAATCGGTGAGCTATAACCCACGATTTTGGGGATGGCCCTGGGATCCGGGCGTGCTATGGGCCAAATATCGATCGGGGCATGCCAGGGAGGTTGGTGATCGTTTCAGTGTAGTCCATTTAAATATTTGTGGCCATTTGGGTGGACGAACGGGAAAAAACAATGCGAATGACATGAACGGGGCATTTTTAGGCCAAATCAATGTGCTATAGCCTACGATTTTGGTTATGGGCTCGGGGTACGAGCATACTATGGGCCAAAAATTGACCGAGCGTGCCAGGAAGGTTGGGGATCGTCCCAGTATGGTCCGTTTAAATTTTCGTTGCCATTTGGTTATAGAAATGGGCGAAACGGTGCGAACAGGGCATTTTTGGGCCAAATCGAAGTGTTATAGCCTATAATTTCGGGGGTGGGTCCGGGGTCCGAGTATGTTGTGGGCTGAAAATAGAATGGGGAATGCCAGGGGGTTAAGGATCATCCCAGTGTGGTCCATTTAAATTTTTATTTTAGGTGGATAAACCGGCAAAACAGCGCGAATAAGGTATTTTCGGGCCAAGTCAGTGTGCTATAGACCACGATTTCAGGGGTTGGCCTGGGGTACGGGCGTGCTGAGTGTCAAAAATCGATCGGGGCGTGCCAGGGAGGTTAGGGATCGTCCCTGTGTGGTCCGTTTAAATTTTTGTGGACATTTGGGTGGACAAACGGGAAACGGCACCAATGGAACATTTTCAGGCTATATCGGTGTGCTACAACCTACGATTTCAGAGGTGGTCCTGGGGTCCGGGCGTGATGTAGGCCAAAAATCGGTCGGGGTGTGCCAGGGAGGTTTGGGATCATCCCAGTATGGTCCGTTTAAATTTTTATGGCTATTTGGATGGACAAACGGGTGAAACTGCGCGAATGGGGCATTTTAGAGCTAAATCGGTGTGCTATAGCTCATGGTTTTAGGGGTGGGACCGGGGGTCCGGATGTGTTGTGGGCCAAAAATTGATCGGGGCATGTTAGGGAGGTTGGGGATCATCCCAGTGTGGTCCATTTAAATTTTCGTGGACATTTGGGTGGACAAACGGGCGAAACAGCACGAATGAGCATTTTCGGGCCAAATTGGTGTGCTATAGCCCACATTTTTAGGGGTGGGCATAGGTCCGGGCGTGCTATCGGCCAAAAGTTGACCGGGGTGTGCCAAGGAGGTTTGGTCATAGTCCTAGTATGGTCCGTTTAAATTTTCGTGGCTATTTGGGTGGACAAACGGAAGAAACGGTGCGAACAAGGCATTTTCGGGCCAAATCAGTGTGCTATAGCCCATAATTTTTGGGGTGGGCCCGGGATCTGGGCGTGTTGTAGGCCTAATATCGACCGAGGCATGGCAGAGATATTGGGGGTCATCCCAGTGTGTTCCGTTTAAATTTTTGTGGCCATTTGGGTGGACAAACGGGCGAAACAGCGCAAATGGGGCATTTTCGGGCTAAATTGGTGTGCTATAGCCTAAGGTTTTGGGGGTGGGCTTGGGGTCCGGGTATGCTGTGGGCCAAAAATTGGCTGGGGCATGCCAGGGAGATTAAGGATCATCCTTGTGTGGTCTGTTTAAATTTTTGTGGCTATTTGGGTGGAAAAATAGGAGAAACGGTGCGAACGAGGCATTTTTGGGCAAAATCAGTATGCTATGGCCTACGGTTTTGGGGGTGAGCTCGGAGTCCGGGCGTGCTGTGTGCTAAAAATCTACCGGGGCGTGCCAGGGAGGCTGAGGATCGTCCCAGTATGGTCTGTTTAAATTTTAGTGGCCATTTGGGTGGACCAAAGGGCGAAACGGCGCGAACGGGGAATTTTTAGTTCAAATCAGTATGCTATAACCCATGGTTTTGGGGGTGGGCTCGGAGTACAAACGTGCTATAGGTCAAAAATCGATCGGAGCCAGTCAGGAGGTTGGGGATTGTCCCAGTATGGTCCGTTAAAATTTTTGTGGCCATTTGGATTGATAAACGGGCGAAACAGCACGAATGGGGCATTTTTGAATTAAATCGATGTGTTATAGCCCACATAGTTTCGAGTGTGGTGCTGGGGTTCAAGCGTGTTCTGGGCCAAAAATTGACTGAGGCATGCCAGGGAGGTTAGGTATCATCTCAGTGTAGTCCATTTAAAATTTTGTGGCCATTTGGGTGGACAAACGGGCGAAACGACGTGAATGCGGCATTTTCGAGCTAAATCGGTGTGCTATAGCCCAAGATTTTGGGGGTCGGCCCGGGGTTCGGGCGTGCTGTGGGCAAAAAATTGATAAGGGTATGCTAGGGAGGTTAGGGATCATCCCAGTATGGTCCGTTTAAATTTTATGGCCATTTGGATGGACTAACGGGCGAAACAATGCGAACGGGGCATTTTTTAGCCAAATTGGTGTGCTATAGCCCACGGTTTTGGGGGTGAAACTGGTGTCCGGGTATGCTGTGGGTCAAAAATAAACCGAGGCATGCTTGGGAGGTTTGGGATCATCCCAGTGTAGTCTGTTTAAATTTTTGTGACCATTTGAATGATAAACGGGGGAAACGGCAAAAATAGGGCATTTTCGGGCCAAATCGATGTGCTATAGCCCACGATTTAGGGGGTATGCTCGGATTTAGGGTGTGTTGTTGGCCGAAAATCTATTGGGGAATGCCCGAGAGGTTGGGGATCGTCCCAGTGTGGTCCGTTTAATTTTTGTAGCATTTGGGTAGATAAACGGGCAAAACGATGCGAACGGGGCATTTTTGGGCAAAATCAGTGTGTTGTAGCCCACGATTCGTGGATGGGGCCAAGGTCCTACTGTACTGTAGGCTGATAATCGATCAGGGCTTGCTAGGGAGGTTTGGGATCGTCCCAGTGTGGTCTGTTTAAATTTTCGTGGCCATTAGGGTGGATAAACGGGTGAATGGGGTATTTTCGGGTCGAATCGATGTGCTATAGCCCACGGTTTCGAGGGTGGGCCTGGGTTCTGGGGGTATCGTGGGCTAAAAATCTACTAGGACCTTCTAGAAAGGCTGGAGAGAGGCTTAGTATGGGCTGTTTGGGTGGGCTGGTCCATTTGGGCGGGCAAAAGAGAGAAACGGCGCGAACAGGGCATTTTCGAGCCAAATCGGTGTGCTATAGCCCACAGTTCTGGGGTGTCCCGGGGTTTGGGGTTACCATTTACTAAAAATCGACTAGGGCATGCCGAGGAGGCAGGAGAGCGGCCTAGTTTGGGTCGTTTGGGTGGGCGGGTCCATTTGGGTAGTCAAATGGGCGCAATGGTGCGAAAGGGATATTTTAGGTCAAATCGGTGTGCTATAGCCCATGATTTTGAGGGTGGTCCTAGGGTCCAGGGGTGTCATGGGTAAAAATCAATTGGGGCATTCCAGGGAGGCTGAAGAGTGACCTAATGTGGATCATTTGGGTGGGCGAGCCCATTTGCGTGGTCAAACGGGTGAAACGACGCAAACAGGGTATTTTTTAGTCAAATTAGTGTGTTATAACCCACAGTTCCTGGGATGGGCCCAGGTTTTGGGGGTACAGTGGGCCAAAAATCAACTGAGACGTGCCAAGGAGGCTGGGTGTGGGCCGTTTGGGTGGGCAAGGCCATTTGGGCGGTCAAACAGGCGAAACGATGCGAACGGGGCATTTTCAATCCAAATTGATGTGCTATAGCCCATGGTTCCAGGGGTGGGCTCGGGGTTCGGGGGTCCCATGGGCTGAAAATTGATCGCGGCATGGCAGAGAGGCTGGGGAACAACCTAGTGTGGGTTGTTTGGGTGGGTGGGGCATTTGGGTGGTCAAACGGGCAAAACAACAAGAACGGGACATTTTTGGGCAAAATCGATGTGCTATAGCCTACGATTCTGGGGGTAGGCCTGGGGTCCGGGGGTGTCGTGGGCTAAAAATTGACTGAGGCATGCCAAGGAGGCTAGGGAGCATCCTAATGTGGGCCGTTTGGGTGGGTGAGGCTATTTGGGTGGTCAAACAGGTGAAACGACGTGAACGAGGTATTTTGGGACCAAATCAATGTGCTATAGCCCATGGTTGTAGGGTTGGGCCCAGGATTTGGGGGTGTCGTAGGCTAAAAATCAATCGGGGTATGTGAGGGAGGTTGGGGAACGGCCTAGTGAGGGACGTTTAGGTGGACGGCGCCATTTAGGTGGTCAAACGAGTGAAATTATGCAAACAGGCATTTTCAGGCCAAATCGGTGTGTTATAGCCCATGGTTTCGGTAGTGGGCCCGAGGTTTGAGGGAATCGTGGGTCAAATATTGGATGGTCAAATAGGAGAAACAATGCGAATAAGCCATTTTTAGCCCAATTCGATGGGTGTTAGCCCATAATTCTCGGGGTGGGCTAGGGTTCAGGGATGATTGGGGCCAAAAATTGGTCGGCGGCCCCCAGCAAACTTTAGAGCGGCTCAGGATGGTCTGGCTAGTGGATTTAATTGTTTTGGCAGAGTCGTTGGAGCCATTTCCAAGTTAAACGAGCGAAACGATAGGACTTGTGGGTTTTTTACGACTTTCACTGGGTGATAGCCTATAGTTTGGGGAGTGGGCTCGGGCCATTGGCCCAAAACTAGGCAAAACTTCTTGGGCGATCCCCCGAAGTCCTATTGAACGGATCTAGTTGGTTTGGCTATTTGGCAAGGTTATTGGAGCCATTTTCCAAGCCAAATGGGTGAAATAGCAGGAATTACAGAATATTTGCAATTTTCGGTGGGTTTTAGCCCACATTTAGGGGGCGGGGCTGGGCTAGGCCTAAAATTGGGTGAAACTTCTCGAGCAGTTCCCCTTAGGCATACTAAGTGGATTTGGTTGTCTTAGCGGGCCATTTGAGTCATTTTCCAAGTCAAACAAGAGAAACGACAGAAATTTTGGATTTTTTGCGATTTTTAGTGGGTGTTAGCCCACGGTTTGGGGGTGGGCCCGAGCGTCAAGCCCAAAATTGGGTGAAACTTCTCGAGAGGTCCCCTAACAACCTATTGAGTGAATCTGGTTGGTTTGCAATTTCCCATAGGTGTTAGCTTATGGGTCGATAGGTGGAGCCCATTTTGGGCGAAACTTCTTAGGCACACCTCTGATGACCCTTTAAATGGATGGTTTTTCTTTGGAGGGGATGGTTGAGCTTTTTCCTAGGTCAAATGGGTGAAACGATAGGAATTATGATTTTTTTGTGATTTTTTATGGGTGTTAGGCTATGTC
Source organism: Capsicum annuum (assembly GCF_002878395.1). Taxonomy (NCBI): domain Eukaryota; kingdom Viridiplantae; phylum Streptophyta; class Magnoliopsida; order Solanales; family Solanaceae; genus Capsicum; species Capsicum annuum. The sequence goes on from NC_061121.1 coordinate 1,537,720, forward strand.
TAGATGGGTGGGTAGAGGCATTGGAGCTCATTTTGGGCAAAACTTCTTGCATACTTTCTTTATTAGGATATATTAATATTCTGCTTTCTTTCAATAATAATTGTCTACTATTGACTTGACACACATGATAAATGTAACGACTTGAGTTATAAATAGTATTTAATATCAACGTTCAAACTGGACAAATGTTGCTTTATATCTAGTTTAAAAAATTAATATCAACGTTCGAACTGGACAAATGTTGCTTTATATCTATTTTTAATATCATGTAAATTATCTGTTAATTTTTTAAACTAGATAAATTGTTACAAAATATTTAGTAGAAAGATAGAGAAATTACAAAACAATCGAGCAAGTGTATTTTATTATACTGCTGCAAGTTCGCTTTATACAAGTGAGTAACAACGGCTAACTTCAGAAAAATAGGAACCAACATAACTAATAGCTAAACAATTTCTAAACAGTTTTATTATAAAATATCCTACTCAGTTTCCTACTTGAAATCAAACTCTTAAAACAGAACAGCTCCTAATAAATAGAAAACTACTGCCAACAGGTCCTATAAACTAGGATAGCAGATAACAAACTAAGACATATCACGTGTTTCAACATTCCCTCCCTTAAACTGATGTTCTCAGAACATTTAGTTTATCTGAAGTCGCACCCACAAAAGAACAAACTCCAAGTAATTTCCTAAGCTTCACAAATGATGCATTTTTTAGGGATTTGATGAAAATGTCACCTATCTGATCTTCACTTCTGCAGTAGACAAGATCAATTACTCCATCTTCGATGAGATCTCTTACAAAATGAAACCTTACATCAATATGCTTGCTTCTCCCGTGAAATACTGGATTTCTGGACAACTTAATAGCAGAACTGTTGTCGCAATAAATTATTGTTGCTTCTTGTTGCTTGAAATTTAATCCAGTAAGAACATTCTTAGCCAAATGGCCTGCGAGCCGCATGCAGTAGCAGCAATAAACACATTGCCTGAAGTACTCTTTCGATCATCCAAGTCTCCAGCATAATCACTTTTAAGTATCGAAGGATCCTTTTTTCAGCCAACAAATGTAATTGTTTTGGATTATCTATGAATCTGCTAATGAAACCTATGGCATGTGTGACATCTAGCCTTGTTGTTGTCAAATACATTAGACTTCCCACAATTTATTTGAAAAAGGTGTCATCGATCCTTTTTCCTCCAATATCCTTTGTAAGCTGCAAGCCAACTTTTGATGGTGAAGTAATGGGATTGCATTTGCTCATCTGAACTTATCTAAAATTTCTCTCACATACTTCTTTTGAGAAAGAAATATTCCATCATATGATTGCACTATTTCTATGCCAAGAAAGTAATGCGACATTCCAAGATCAGGCATATCAAACTCAAGCATCATAGACCTTTTAAACTTTTCAAACATGACTTTAGCATTTCCCGTATAAAACAAATCATCTACATATAAGCACACAATCAACATTTTACCTCCATCTTCACACTAAGTATACAAAGTATGCTCATATGGACATTTTTAAAAGTCCTCCTTTTGAAAATAAGCGTCTATACGACTATACCAAGCTATACCAAGCTCTAGGTGCTTGTTTTAGTCCGTAAAGAGCCTTTTTTAATTTGCAAACTTTATATGTTTCATCAATCTTAACATAACCAGAAGGTTTTTCAGTAAATACCTATTCTTGTAAGTCTCCGTGTAGAAAAGCAGACTTCATATCCAATTGGCAAATGGGCCACGAATTTTGAGCAGCCAATGCAATTACCAATCTGATCATATCAAGTCTGACAACAAGAGCAAAAACTTCTCTATAATCCACTCTGAATTCTTGTGTGTAGCCTTTCGCCACCAACCACGCCTTGTACTTATCAATCTCCCCATTCTCCTTCAATTTAGTTTTATAGACCCATTTTACTCCAATCATTTTGTGTCCTACTGGTAGATCAACAAGCTCTCATGTATCATTTTTTTCAATGGCGGGAATTTCATTATCCATTGTCTTTCGCTATTTTTCATCTTTGACAGCACTTTCAAAATTTGTTGGATCACAATATGAAAATAGAGCAAAATGAGTGAGAGAATCTTCAGATTGATCAATTCCTCTTACCTCGTAATCTGTCATCCATGCTAGCTTTCTTCGAATATGAGGGGCACGTGAATCACCTATAGCTTCTATCTCCTCTCCCATAACTAGTGAAGTTTCATAACTTTTAGGATCATTGTCTTGAACAACTGCTGGAACTTGTTATTGTGGCTGAATTGCTTCTTCACCATCTTCTCCATCAAGACAAACAGGAATTTGTTCTCCCATGAAATTTTTGTTCCACGACCAAAACTGATTTTCATCAAAAATGACATCCCGACTAATCAATATTTTCTTAGTGTTAGGATTAAATCTTGTAAGCTTTTGATTGATCACTAACACCGAGAAAAATACATTTCTCTCCCTTGTCGTCTAGCTTCTTTCTCTTTTGATCAGAAATGTGGGCATATGCAATGCACCCAAATATTTTGAAATGATCTACGACTGGTTGTTTTCTGCTCCATGCTTCCTCCGGAGTCATATTCTTAACTGTAAATGTGATGCATCTATTCAGGATATGAATGCTCCAATTGACTGCTTCAGGCCAAAAACTTCTAGAAATGCCACTGCTTGTCAAAATGCTCCGCACCATGTTCATAATAGTGCGATTTTTCCTTTCACAGACTCTATTTTGTTGGGGCGAGTAGGCAGCTATAAGTTGCATTTTGATTCCATGAAGCTCACAAAAATTTGCAAATTCATGTGAGTTATATTCTCCCCCATGATCTGAATGAAAAACTTTTATTGGACTGTCAATCTCCTTTTCAACAAGTACTTTAAAGCTTTTAAAAGCTTCAAAAGCTTCAGATTTTTCCTGCAAAAAATATACCCAACTTTTTTGAGTAAAATCATCAATGAAGGTAATTAGGTAACTTTTACCTCCATTAGAAGATGGTGTTATCGATCCATAAATATCAGAATGAACAAGTTCAAGTGCCTTCTTTGCTCTCCATGAACCCTTTTGTGGAAAACAATTGCGAGACTGCTTGCTAACTACACACTCTTCATAAATTTCAAATGGAGATAAAATTTTAGGAAGACCAATCATCATATTCTTCTGTTGCAAGGTTCTTAATCCAGCAAAATTAAGATGCCCAAATCGAAACCAGGCATCATCTCCTTGTTTTGCTAAGAAGCATGATTGTTTTATAGTATTGAGATAGAGAAGAAAAATTTTGTTTGCAGTCATTTTAACTTGAGCAATTAAGCCGAAATTGTCATCTTGAACCCGACAAATTCCATTTCTTATGACAATCTCATACCCTTTCTTTTGCAACTGACCGAGACTCAAAAGATTTGACGTTAACTCTGGAACATAAAGGACATCAGAGATTATTTTAGCAATATCCTTTTTAGTTTGAATTGTTACTTGTCATTTTCCCATGGATGCAATTTTTGAATTATTCTTGAACTTCACAAAATCTCGATATGACTCATCTAATGTGGAGAAAGCTGACTTGTTTCCGCACATATAATTGCTGCAACCAGTGTCTAAGTACCAGATATTCTGCTGAATTTCTTCTGCCACCTGTTCCTTCTCTTGATAGGCCATTAACATGGAAATCTCTTCTTCATTTTCTGCAAAATCAGACTGTCTTCCACCATCTCTATTTAAGTTAGTTCTACATTTTGATTTATAATGGCCATACCTATGACATCTGTAGCATTCAACCTTTAACTTGTCTACTGGCTTCGGCTTACAATGACCTGAATTATTGTTGTTGTCAAGATTTCTTCCCCTTCCTTGAGAATTTGAAGAATTTTCTTCAAATTTCTGGTGTGAGTGCCTCCCACCACCAGAACTGTTTCCTCTCCTTCTCCCTATCCCTCTTCCGCGACCACCACCTTTCGATAAATGGTAGTTGGATGAGAGAAGAGCTTGTTCATCGCTACTTTATCGATTCATTTTCTGCTCATGAATCAACAACGAACTCTGCAATTCATCAATTGAAAGTTCATTAGTTTCTTTCGATTCCTCAATTGAACAAACAACATAATTGAATCTTGATGTCATGGAGCGGAGGATCTTTCCAATAATGGTGACATTTTCCAGTTTTTCACCATGAATCCGCATCTTATTTGCTATTTCCATAGTCCTTGAGAAGTAATCTGAAATTGATTCGCCTATCTTCATCTGTAAAGTCTCAAAATCAGTGCGAAGTGTTTGCAATAGTGATCTTTTTGCCTTCGTCGTTCCCTGATACTTCCTCTTCATCGAATCCAATATTTGTTTAAAAGTATCTTTTCAAAGAATAGTTTCAAGTATTAAGCGATCAATAGCTTGAAAAAGATAATTCTTTGCCTTGAGATCTTTCAACCTTAGACTATCCAACTCTGTTTTTTGTGCTTCTGACAAAGCAGTACCAGCCGCTGGCTCTTGCACACCAATACTAACAACTGGACAAAACTCCTTGGACCTAAGAAAATTCTCCATCAACATGCTCCAATGGTCATAATGACCATCGAAGGGGGAATAGCGGGTTGAATAAAGTTTTCAGAGGCCATCGTTTTGCTGCTGCAATAATACTGCTAAAGAAACTCTCAATAAGCAGTACCCAACACTTACACTCGATCTGAGAAACTCTCAACCTAGCTTCGATACCAAATGTTACAAAATATTTAATAGAAAGACAGAGAAATTACAAAAGAATCGAACAAATGTATTTTATTATACTGCTGCAAGTTCGCTTTATACAAGTGAGTAACAAACGGCTAATTTCAGAAAAATAGGAACCAACGTAACTAATAGCTAAATAATTATAAACAGTTTTATTATAAAATATCCTACTCAGTTTCCTACTGGAAATCAAACTCCTACTCCTAATAAATAGAAAACTACTGCCAACAGGTCCTATAAACTAGGATAGCAGATAACAAACTAAGACATATCACATGTTTCAACATAAATTTCTATTATATAGAAGAGGTGGTCGAATTCTATTATATAGAAGAGGTGGTTTCGACCACCTCTCATGCAATTACCAAAAAACCTCTCCACTCCCATTTAATTACATTCCATGCCCCGATATATAATAATTCCATTGTTTCATCATAATGATTTAAATATTTAATACATTATATGAATTTATATTAATTAACTATAACTACATATTGGAAGTAATTTTTTATTTATTTATTTAATTGACTATCATGTTCAAAACTAATTTGTTACCACGAATCACAATAATTAGTAACTTAAAATATTTAAAAGACATGTAGAAGTTTTGTTGACTAACATTATTTTAGCAATGCCACATAAATTGAGATAAAAGAAAAAATA
>NC_061121.1:1546093-1561606 GCF_002878395.1 Capsicum annuum
AAATGTTTCCAAATTCTTCTTGAATCAACACATAATAAAAATAATAAATAATAAATACTAATAATTACATTTTACTATATCACCCCAAATTAATTATTATGGTCATTTAAGCATTGTACCACATAAGTTGAAATAGAAAAAATATTATAAACCACAATGATCAAAATTTAAATTATTTAAAAATTATAATTGGCTATCGTCGACACAAAATCTTGGACAAGGAGAGTAGCATATATTATTCAAAAATACATAAAAGTATTATAAATTACAATAGTTAACAACTTAAAATATCTAAAAATAATTTAATACTTTATATATTTCAAAAAAATTACATGAAAAATACTAAAAATCACAATAATTAACAACTTAAAAAATTTAAAAGATATAAAATATTTGGTCGACTCTTGAAATTATATTAGTGTCATTGAAATTGGAATAGAAGAAAAGTATTATAAATCACAATAATTAAAAACTTAAATTATTTTTAAAATATAATTGACTGTCAATGCCACAAAAATTTGGACAAGAAAAATAACGTATATTAATTTGAAAATTACATACAAAATATTATAAATTACAATAGTTAACAACTTAAATTATCTAAATACATATTAAAATAACATATGTTGAATTTATGCTAGATTTCGAATGAATCCTAGAAAATATATGCAATCTTTTTATTAAAAAATTTTATTTAAATATATCAAGATTGAAAAAATAAATAGATATCTTAATGTTAAGCACGTGCCGACACGGATCATGCTTCTCTAAGTATTGTTCTGGATAAGTAAAGATACATTGAGAGAGTTATAAAGATTACTTTGTACTACATCAAATACTGTTGTAACAAATATACCACTTTACTTAAAAGAAAAGAGGGAAACTCAAAACATTTTTTCGGGCTCAGCAAAAATGGGCAGCGATAGGAAGAGGAAGGACGAAAAAACTAAGCACAAGAGAAATTCCCCTTCTCCATCAGGTAATTTTCCTTCTTATTTCTCCCAATTTATTAATTTTTCTTATAAATATTTCCTTATATGGTTATTTTTGTGTATTTTAAACAGATGAAGGGAGAAGCAAAAGGCAAAAAGTCAAAGGTAATGAAGAATTGAGGAAAGAAAAACCTAGAAAGGAGAAACGGCGTTCTAGTGAAGGTAAAGTTGAGAATTTTACTTCAATTTTTAAATATGTAAATTAGGGATTTTGAATAATATTTAATTTTGTAAATTAATTGGTATTAATTATGAATTTTGGTGATTTTACTGTTGTTAAAGTTTGCTGCTGTTTAATTAGTCCTAAATAAGTGGTATTATTAGCTTCCACACTCGCTCCGTTCCTAAATAAGTGGCGTTTTAGTTTGCAGACTAAATAAGTGGCGCACTCGCTCCGTTCCTAAATTAGTGGTGTGTTTAGCTTGCGCACTCGCTCCGTTCCTGAATAAGTGGCGTTTTTAGTTTGCACACTCTTGTCTTGAGCCGGGGGTCTATCGGAAACAGCCTTGCTACTTTTCCGGAGGTAGTGGTATGGACTGCGTACATCTTATCCTCCCCAGACCCACTACGTGTTAATACACTGGGTTTGTTGTTGTTGTTTAGTTTGCACACTCCTTCAGTTCGTAAATAAGTGGTGTTTTTAGCTTGTGCACTCACTCCGTTCCTAAATAAGTGGCGTTTTTAGCGTGCGCCCTCCCTCACTATCTAATAAGTGGCGTTTTTATCCGTAATAAACATCTTGAAAAGATGCAACTCTTTAGTAATTTGTTGATTTTGTAAAATTCTATTTGTTTAAAGAAAGGTGAAATTGGAAGAATAAAATTAATGTCTTCTTGATTATCTCAAATACCACTTATTTAAGAATTGGGGAGTATAATGAGTTTGAAATTGAAATGAGGAAGTATTTTGCTGTTCTAGAATCCTTTTTTCTTTTATTTCTTTTTGCAAGCAACTTCATTGGTATTATGTAGGACTTATCTTTCGTGCATGTAATCACACCGTGCATGTTAAGAGAAGAGGAGAGATGTTCGCAATTATGAGTTAGGAATAGTAGGATAGTGAGGGGTTGTTTGGTTATAAGGGATAACAATTCCGGGATATGGGTTTTAATTAGTGTCGGGAACTATTTTGCACTACAATGATAAGCTTAGTACCGCATATAGAAGGTTGGATAAGCTAATTCCATGAGATATCCCAATTCGTGAGATATTTTTATCTATCTCATCTCGGTAACCAAATGACTTCTTAGAGTTTTGTTTTCTTTGTAAATGATGGGTACTTTCTAAGCCTTTTTCTTAAAAACCATGTTTTGTTTTTGATTACCGTGCTCTAGTCTAGCTTGCACGCGTCTCGGCTAATTCCATAAGATACTTGCCACCTCTCACCTGCCACCACAAACAGGTACTTGGAAACTCTGTCACCAAGTAAATTTGTTGCTGTGATTTGAACCTGAAATCTCATGGTTCTCAACCCACTTTATTGACCACTAAGCCAAACTCTTAGCTGCACTATAAGATCTTAGAGTGCAATCAATGTATCGGTTTGTGCTAGTATATCTTATACTACTAACTGAATAGGTCTTCAAATAGAGATAGGGTCCTTGCAGTATGTTGGAGAGGGTGCCCTTGAGGTCTTTCAACTTCTTTACATGGTGATGGAATGCATAATAGTTCTAGACCATGCTGCTCGGGCTCTTCAAAAATGTTGTGTGGTGCGTGTTGGATCCTCTAAACATAGCATATTTTGGAGGATCCGACACAGATGCAACCTAAGTTACTTGGACTCTTCACTTTCGGTGCCGCACCCTTGTCGACACGTCATGGGTGTGGGTGTGGGATCCATACACGACTTGGTCAACCGATTTTGGCTACTTTGACCAAAATCGACCGGGAAAGTCTGGATAGATTTAATAAATTCTGAAATCAAAACTAAAGCTAAGGTGAAATTGAAGAAAATGGAATACCTTGTATATAGAAATTTCTATGTTATTGCTTTTCTTTTTATCTTCTTTCAGGATTTTCTTGTTAAACAATATTTTCTAAGGATCCGACCTCTAGATCCATACCCGTATTGGATACCCGCACCCAAGTCCGAGCAACTTAGGATGCAACAATAATTTTGGAGAGTCTGAGCGGCATAGGTCCCAGAGATAGAGTTGTGATTAGATTTTAGCCGATCTCTTCCAATGAAGACAATTATCTGAGGCTGGTTCCAATGATATTACTGTCCTCTATTCTTTGTATTGCTAGTTTTCCCTTCATTCTTTTGTTGACTCATTGTGATATGTCGCTGGTAGCGATATATCTGTTTTGTTTGATTATCATAGTTAGTGTTGGATTTCTGATTCTGTGTTATTATGTATGGTTCTACATAGGGAGATGTGTACCCTTAAATTGAATGGTTTCCGTGTTTGTTACTGGTTTGGTGCTAGAAGCTATGTTAGACACACTGATTCACTGATATTGCTTCAGAGAAGGAGTCGGGGGAAAAGCACAAAAGCAAGAGCCACAAACATAAGGATAAGTCGGTGAGTACTTCTCGTTCAACACCTACATCTTTATTTTATTCCGGAATGAGATTTCTTAAGCTAATCCATTTACTGCCGATACACCTCCAAGTTGGTTGCCCCTCTTCCTCACTTGATTACTCTGTATTATGTCATGGGAGAAATATTGTTCTCTGCTTATGGAGTTGTTATCCTTCGCACTGATTTATAGTTGTATGCAGGTATATATAGTGGTTTAAGTTTATTGAATCTGTTGAATAAAACAGGTTACTAGTTTGGCCCGTTTTCTGTGTCGTGTGAGCGTTCATCTTTCCGATGTTAACTCTTATAGTGAGTCTTCATTAAAAAATGGGACAGGTCGATGCTTAAAAGTATGTCTCTTAACTTTTTGAAAAAAGAGACGTGGTGATTCATTTTCTTCCGTCGTGATATCTGAAATCTTGGTTGGACCATGGATGTTTTGATAGCAAGTAGATAATCCATGTTATACAAGCCCCGTTATTCATTATGGAGGAAACATGCATTTAAAAGAACCTATTGAGTATTGTGGTGCAATAAGACCTGCTCAGGTCAATGTAGTCAAAGACGCGCGTAAACCCGGAAACAAAGTGCAAAACATGTGGAGCTCTTCCCCTCGCTTAGCAAGCGCTTTAGTGTCGTCATCAAGGTTACAAGTCATACTTTTCCTTGCCAATGAGTGTAATCCAGAAGACAATATTATTGTATGTTGAATGTCATCCACACCACACTATCAGAGCTCTAATTGCTTGAAACTTTGTCCGACTGTTTTCAGTAGCAGTAACTATTTCCATTATGTTCCTTTCCATGACTTCCTTCATCGGACAACCATTCCATTTACCTTTTATTTCCTCTATATTTGATGTTTTATTTATATGGTTTTGCTTTATCATCTCTGTCAGAAAATCAATTTTGAAGAGCTATCAAAGGATGATTACTTTTCTAAGAACAATGAATTTGCTACTTGGCTGAAGGATAAGAAGAAATTGTTCTTCTCAGATCTTTCATCTGAGGCTGCACGCGATTTGTTTTCCGACTTTGTCAAAGAATGGAACAAGGGAAAGCTCGACATCCAATACTACGAGGGAATCACAACAGGGCCTCGGTCATCCCATGCTTGGAATATAAAAAAGTAGTGGAATTCGTAGTAGTGACTCTATCCCGGTTCTCCCATGGTTGTGCCTTAGCCTACTTTAGTTGTTTGTGTTTTTCGACAGATGCTTAGGATTCTGTACTTACTTTCCTTCATGCTGGTAAACCAATCTCTCTGTTGTAAGAACTATTGTGACCTGGTATAGATGAGGTTTATATTATGTCGTGGGGAGCCCACTTCTGGATTACACCAAGTATGTTGTTATTGTTGTTGAACTTTAGTGAGCATCGCTTTCATTTTGAAAATTTCTGACTGTTAATTTGGAAGGCATAGAAGCTTTTCCGTTCCGTCTGTTGTTTCATAACAGGCTTATCACACTAGAGCAGAAAGCTTGAGCTTTCGATGAGACCTCAACTATTTTCCCCTTGGATTATGCCATCATCTGAGTCTAAAAAGGATGCGTAGCATGTGAACTTGTGTTATGCCATATAACACTCCTCTTTTCTCTCCTTTTCCGATGTAAGATTCGCATAAGGTGTCATATTCATCCCTTCTTCCGAAGCTTGTCAGCCTAGAAGCTCTCCATCATAGTGTTTTGGTTGAACTCAGTGGCGGAGCCACCTTATGATTAGGGGTCATCAGAACCCCCTTCAATGGCAAATTATACTATTTCTATATAGTGAAAATTATTTTTTATGTATATATATAATTGATGTTGAACCCTCTTTGGTTAGTTCGTGTGCCTATGTTTTTCGATTTTGAACCCCCTTGGTGAAAATTTTGGCTCCGCCATTGGTTGAACTATTGTGATATTGTCCTATTTAGGACCCAAACAATCTTCTGTTTTCAGAACTTACAAATATTACCTCAATTTTATGGAAGGAACTTAGTCTAGAAATGCAAACATATGTAGCAAAAACTCTCACAATAAAAAGGAAAAATGAGGGAGAATGTATATAGGAAGTGTACACAATATACACTTTCAACAATGTTCCATTACAAAATTTTCCAGTTTTACGCGTATTCCTTTGAGCTATCGTCAATATTCTTAATCGGACCTTTAAACCAGTGCCTACCGCTGAAGTTCCACGTAGAAACAGCTAGAATGAGCGCGCCTCCAACTGCAACGGGAGTGTAGTTGAGAGTTTGATCTGTAATAGGGTATGAAACAGGCAAGGAGAAGAGCACGGAGATGAGCGCGACCCATAGTACTGATATCCAACCTATAATGGTCCCGTATCTTCCCAAGTTAAAGCGCCCTCGACTGAAGGTCTTTCGACCTAGAGTCAACCTTAGAAAGATTGGTATGGCATATGCAATATAAAGTCCAATTGTTGCTATTGATGTCATGGCTTGAAATGCTACCAAGCTTCCCAGAGACTTCAATTTCAATGGAAAGACACAAAAAAACAGATTTCTATCAGTAGGGAAGTGAAACAAACTAACCTATATAACGCACCTGAAGTATCACGGTTTTATGAGTTGCATACCTGAACTATCAGACGTTTGAGTTTTCTACCTAAACTATTTACCAACTAGTTATCAAAATACGCTTAATCAGTTGTCCGCTTTTCCTACCTGAACGATGTACTGATGAACAGTTGGTGATAGTTTAGGTAAGAAAATCAAACGACGAGGATTCTTTAGGTGTGTTTTTGACGATTAACTCTATGAATAATCAAGAGAACAGAAGTATGAGAATTTGTACCGTCAACGCCATGCAAAATGCTACAAAGGCGGACATCCAGACTGCATTTATCGGTACTTCTTGCTTGTTCACTTTCTGCAGCTGTGACGAAAATGGCATTGCTCCGTCTCTGGAGAATGCGTAAGCAATCCTGCAAAAGAAAATGCAAGCGTAAAGCTTCAGTTTCATGGACTAGATCAGAATCATTCTCAACGAGTCCATAAGAAGTGATCCTATTCTTTTCCTTTTTTTACCTCGAGTTGCTAGTTAGTGAGCTCATACCAGCAAAGAACACAGCAAGACCAATTATACCTAAGCAGATCACAGCGCCAACGCTACTTCCATATCTACTCATGAACGCTTCATAAAAGATTTGAGCAACGGCATGACCACCCGAGTCATTATTTTCACTCAAAAGATTCGGAATATCTCTGACCGCGAACGTTATACCAAGTACGTATGCCCATCCTGCAATAACTGCTATGCCAATGGCACTTACAATACCTTGTGGTCCATTCTTATCGGCATCTTTAGTTTCCTCTGACTACAAAAAATATTAACATTCAAGCGAATCGCTTTGATGCAGAAACTTTGGAGAGAAATTAAAGATGGAATAAGCAGAACTCACCATATAGGCAGAAGCATCGTAACCTGTCAACGTGTACTGGCTCATAAGAAGTCCTAGGACGAAGATGTAGAAGTTATTGTGGATTCCGTTTTGATTCTCAGTATTGAAGTTGGTAAACACGAACTTAGCACTGGCTCTTTCAGTTGCAACCGCTGGAATCACGATCATGAGAAAACAACCTGCAGCCATTAACTTATTGTTTTTACTCTTTGGGGCCAACGAAGGGCTGAATCTTAGTGGATCGCGGCAGCAAGACCACTATTTCACTTACAATACCCCATTGTGTATTTGAATTGGTATAATATATAAACAGACACTCAAACTTGACCTCAACTGGCAAATTAGCACTCCCAACTTTGAGAGTGCACCTCAACTTGGTCTCAACTGGCAACTAAAAACTCCAACTCCCCCATACTGTGTCTCGTGGACAGCCGATACTGATGATCATTTGTAGTTCGAGTGTTCAAATGACATATTGGAGACGAGATGAGGTGCATACATGTGCATACTCGAAGTTGGAGAGCGCCAACTGAGACCAAATTTGATCGTCTGTTTATGTATCATGCCTCAAATCATCTGTAAATGCAGAGTTTTATGTAAATTGTGAGGTTGGAATAGAGAAAGTAGCAAGGAGTTTTATATTATATACCGAAAAAATTGGCTGCAGCGCCTACTTGTCCAAGGAACGACAACATTGAGATAGGAAGACTATTTAATATCGCGTGTATTAGAAGAAATACTCCGTGGAGGGCCATAACGACATATTTAGAGATCCTATATCCACCTCCATTGTTTCCGCCCGTGCTAAGGAGAATCATCACCTGAACTAACTGTGCGAGCGAAAAATCTATACTTGTTGTGAGAGCCCACTGCAATCAGATTTTCGCATTTTGATTTGAGAGTTGTTGTTGGATACTGATTATGAAATGTGAATGTTAATATGATTAATTCATCACGATACCTGACCAACGATGTTGAACCTGCAAATTGAGAACATGAAGATGTAAATTTCAAGAACATCATTTTTGTGAAAATACAACTTAGAGATAATGGTCAAAAACACACCTGATGATAACTATCAGGTGTTTACATTTCCAACCTGAACTATTACCGACTATTTATTAAAACGCTTCTTGAAGCTAGACCAAGTGTTCGAAGACAATCAACAAAAGACGCCTAACAACTTAATTTGCCCATAAAATTTCGTCCACGTGGCTACTGACTCATCAATTTTGAGGTGTGTTCTGATAAACAGTTGATGATAGTTCAGGTAGGAAACGCATACATCTTATAGTTCAGGTATGAAACTCGCAAGAACGTGATACTTCTTATGTGTTTTTGACCATTGTCTCTATAACTTATGACCGATGAAAAACATATTCCGATATGTAATCATCTGATCTAAAAGTTTAAACTATTAAAGAAACAGAGTTGATTCGTACAAGAACTTACAAAGTCCTAGAAAACAAAGTAATATGAGCACTCGAGAACAGGAAAAAATGACACGACAGAGAGTAAAGACAACGAGCAAAGAAAGAAAAACTGATTAATACCAGCCAGTGATCCAAGAAGCGAAAGGTCCCCAGTTCGGTCCAGCAAGCTTGGCGCTCCAATAATAGAGACCCCCAGAAGTTGGATAAGAAGAACAAATCTCAGCCATTGACAAACCAATTAACAAGGTGAATGTACCAGCAATTGGCCATCCATAAATGTACGATACAGGACCACCAAAATTCAACCCCGTGCCCATTAGTCCGTTTAAACCAGTAAGCACCGATACAATAGAAAATGATATCGCGAAATTTGATATCATCCTGCAATTAAACAACAACAAAACAATAAGGATATATCTGGTAAACAATATAAAAACAACAATCATAACTCGGGTGAAGGATCATATTTGCTCCTGTACTATCTGAAATTAAGCAACTTTGCCTTCCGTTACACTTAAAATCTATAGATACACATCCAGTACCCCCTGAACTATGGCCAAAGTTGCTACGACACACTCCAACTTCACAGGAGTCCTATTGTCCCCCTAAACTCAATTTTAGCGTATTTTTGTCATCTTTTTGTGCGGATGTGACACCTTGCGTGAAGTTAAACACCTGAGGCGCGTGAAGGACTGCTATGTGCCTCAGCTAAAAAAATTGACAAAAATCTGTTAAAATTTAGTTCAGGAGGTAATAGGACACCCGTGAAGTTGAAGTGTGTCGTAGCAAATTGGCTCATAGTACGGGGTACTATAATGGAGCTCCGTTGATGGTAAAGGAAAATATGAGACATAGGAATGGACTAATACTCAGTACAGAAAGCAAAATTGAGCAATTCCGAATAGTAAAACACCTCAACTCCTAGCAAGTTAGAGTCAGCTATATGAATTTCTCACTAACCATATCGGCTCTCCATTTAAGCTCATCTCAGACCAATATAGTACAATACTACTGTAAGAAATTTCGCTATATTTCACCAGGGGTGGAGCTAGAAACCCCGTAGCTTTTGCTGAAACAGTATATTTGTATTAAGAAGTTCATTAAATACGGGGTAAACCATCTAGTACCCCTGAACTATGACCAAATTTGCTACGACACACTTCAACTAGGTGTCACGTCAGCACAAAAGTGTGAAAAATATGCTAAAATTGAGTTCAGGAGTTAATATAACCCCCCTTTGAAGTTGGAGTGTGTCGTAGCAACTTTGGTCATAGTTCGGAGGTACTGGATGCTTATCTCTTGAATATGTACGAATGAGTTATTACCACTTGAAGTAGTCAGAACCCATAAAGTTGAAATCCTAGCTCCGTCTCTGTTAATACGACAGGATAAAAGTCTCATAGGAACCTAATGTAGACATAGTAACACAACTAACAACATGTTCTCAACTAATTGATATCACCTATATATAGCATAAACAATCAAGAAAGTGAATTCAAAATGCAAGGTACTCACGAAAGATCGCGATTGAGTTCTTGTTTATATCCTAGCTCATGAAGACGAGCGTTATCTGAATCAACTGCTACACTAGCATGATCAACATCAACTAAACCATCTGCATCTGCTACGCGAAAACTCATGGTTTCGATGCTGCAAATATGAATAATATCCCCTAACAGTATATGCAAATTTTGTCAACTATAAAACTTTTCTTCCTCAAGTTCGGCAATATTTAGATGAATGAAATGGGTAGCCTTTTAGCTGGCTTTTCACATATATTTAAATGATCCAACCTAAACATTGAAAATCAAAATTTTTGCAAATAGTTAAAAAGTGACATGACTTGTTTGGTGAGAAATTTTAGCTATTATAACGTACATGTTCTTTTCATGACATTTTTGTTTATGGACAAGCCAATGGGAAATAAAAAATGGAAAACCCCATCTACAGGACTCATCTTTGAAAAAATGGCATAACACATAAACATATAAACATGTGCACTTGATCTTAATAGGCGGCATCTGTGTAGGGGGTGGAGCTAGCATATATTCAGGGGGTTTGACGAAAAATTACACTATTTATATAAGATTAAATTATTACTTAAATGTTGAATCCCTTCGGCTAGGTCGTGTGTGCACTTTTGAACCTCCTTTTTGAAAAACTTGATTCTGCCACCGCATCTAAGCCCTTTTAACTTTAGATGTGCATAAGTATGCACTTAGATGCGGTGGCGTCTAAAGTTGAGTATGCACTTAGATGCGGTGGCGTTTAAAGTTGAACAAGTAGTCACACATGTTTTATGTGGCATATACATATAACTACACCTAATTATTTGATCATTAATAATTTTAGTTAATCGACGTTATACTAAGATTTTATTCTACGAAATTGAAGTCACAGAATATGCAACAATTAATAGGTGTTGTTGGTGTTAGAGTTGTGACCCCAATTTTGTTGGTCCGGCCCTGAAAGTTTCGCGGTGCGACCCATGTTTGTGATTTTCAATGGGTCTGTGGTGGTAGCATAGGCCCGATCCCGGAGCCCACCACTGATCCCGATGGGGGTGCGAGGGCTTCGCCTCCGCGGTATGGACCTTTATGTTTTTGGGCTTAGGACTTATTTGTACGCACATACTATATAAGTGCAATTAATGGGTTGGTTTTGGACATTCAAAAATTACGTCATAATCCACATTGTACTCCTCTCCTTTCATAGTGAAATTCCTCTTGCCTCTACCCGTAATTTTTTCCGCAAAAATTTTCATGTAAATCTATGTGGTTTTATTTTTCTTTATGCGTGTGGTTTGCTTTATTCTGTCTGATTCTTAACAGTTGGAATGTTGATATGAATTAATTAGGTTCATTTCTTCATCAATAAGTGTTATTTTATAAAAAAAGAAAAAAAAATGTTTGAAAGTGATAGTAACACATATTATTAGACATTCCCTTCTTAATAGGGATTAAATAGCATTCTTTCATTCTATTTTTGAAGCCCTATTATTATTTAGTGCTAGAAGCTAACCGTAGTAAGCTCACCCTTAGGGTGTCGCTTTCAGTACAGGAGGCTAAGCATTCTGTCAGATGTCCCGTCTTTTGGTACTTCACTACATATTCAATGACTTGGAACTTTTTTTATCATAATAATAAGGCATAATAAATAAACAACATTTAAATTTGGCCATAGCTGGCAATTAATTCTTTCAACTTTGAGAGTGCACGTCTAGCTATCTCAATTTGATTTCAACTGAATTCGTCCTCTGTGTCTCGTGGAAACTCGACGCCAACGAGGTACATAAATTTTGACGGTGTCTAGATGATCATTTATAGATTGGAATATTCAACCGACACAATGAAAATAAGTTGATGTGCTTGGGTCCTTGGGACCATCTATTATTGGTCCATGTAGATCTATTTGTATTCATCTGCTGGTCATTTATCTACCTTTCAATTTATTAATTTACTTTTTTTTTTTGGGTTAAATATGAGGTTGACGCGTGTATTACACTGTCATAACAAAAGATTACAAGCCTATGTAACCTAAGTAATTATAAACGTTAATTCCTAAGCAACTTACAAGGGAATAATTGGCAAAGAAGAACTTTTGCAAAACTATTTTGCCAAATACCCACTTAATTTCTTTTTTATTTATTTTTTAGGTTTAGGGTGGAAAAAGTGAGGCCTACACGTGGGCTAAGAAATCAATTCATCATTTATACAACTTTACAAATTTAATATAATACATCTAAACCCCTCCACTTATTCCAATATTCAAAAAAAAAAAAATCCCTCCTCTCTCCTCTTCAATTCTCAACTCCCGCTTTCAAACAACTTCTCCCAAAAACGTCATTTTCATACGTTCTTCGTCTGCAGCTGCTAAGGGGGCATTGTTGCTTCACAAGGTTAGTTAAAATCGAGTTTCGATCATTTCTAGATCCATTTAAATGATTTTTCTTTTTGCTAATCGATTGGTAGTGATGTAGGATTTTTTTTTTCAAATTTGGTGTTTTGATTTAATCGTGTTTTTTTTTTAGCAACGAAGTGTTGAATGGTGGTATAATTGTTGTTTGAAGATTTATTTTGGCATTTTGATTTGAACAGCGTCCTGTTTCTGTCCGTAGACCCGCGGTCTATTCGTAGACCCGTGGTCTATGAAATGAGAATGCCCTAGATATATTTCAATTTTCAGACGTATGAAATTCTTTTAAAACATGATTGCTGAAATAGTGAAAATTGAAATATTAATAGCTAATTAGTTTGATTAGGTGCACTAGTTTGATTTTTAGCAATTGTTGTGTTTTAATATTTTGCATGTTCGATTTTGGTTCAATTATTGTATGTTTGTGTAGTGAATTGTTTAATGGTGGGGTGTTTGTTAATTTTTATTTTTTTTTTAGGGTGGGGGTTCATTTGATCATTGAGTTATTTTTGTTGATAGACTTGTGGTCTATGAACTGAAAATGGGAGATTTGTTCTTTAGGTGTAGACTGTGTTAAAAATGGGTAGAAAAAATATTATTCCTAAACAGAAAGACGATATCGCTGGTAGTAGTAGAAAAAGAAGAGTTGCGGCAGTTGAAAAAGTGTCAAAAAGAAAGAAAATTGAAGAGTCGGTGTCCGAATCAGATTCGGAGTTAAAGGAGATAAGCGACTACGTCGATTCTAGTGAAGATGTTACCAAGCGGAGTGTCAGTGGTGACAGTGAAGAGTGCGAGGGAAGTGGGAGTAATAGTGATGATGGGGATAATGATTCGTTGTCCGTGTCATATCTTTAATAGTGCATTTTTTTGGAGCGGTATGACCTTCGAACGATAATTGATGAGGTCGGATCTTTCCCAACAAAGATATCGGTCAGATCAATAATGACTGCTTATCGAGAATTTAAGCAAATTTTTGTTGATCAAGAATTGAAGAAAAGATTAAAGCGGTCCTGTTTTGGACACCTGAGAAACCTGCCGGAACATCTCAAGTTCAATGGGCAATTGGTCCATTATTTGCTGTTGCGACATGTTAAGAACGATAAGATGCATCATGAGATGTGGTTCTGCGTTAACAACAAGCCTGCCTGTTTTGGCTTGAAAGAGTTTTATTTGATCACGGGGCTAACTGCTCATCATACCCCAGTGAATCAAAAGAAGAAGGTGTTAGCAAAGGGGGACAATTTTTATTTTAAGGTGACAAAAAACAAAAACATCACGGCGGTCAACTTGTTACACCTGATCAGAGGGAATAAGCTGAACGAGGACCAGAAGTTCAAGTGTTGTCTATTGTGGTTCTTGCACCCCATGTTGCTTGCGAAAGATTCGACGAAGGTTGTCGGCACAAAACTGATTTGAATGGTCGACTCTTTGAGTTTCTTCGAGAAGTATCCGTGGGGGAAAGAGACATTTCAATTGACCATGGACTATCTGAAGAAGAAGAAGAAAAGTGATCTGAAGAAGCAGAAAGAAGTATTTGATGAAAAGAAGAAGGCATCCTATGCTCTATTCGCATTTCCCTGGGCATTCATGGTATCTACCATAAACCCTTTAGTGAGTTTATCGTAGATTATCATTTTATTTATACTATGTCATAGACTCATAGTTAATTTTTTTCACTGCTGTACTGCTTACAGATTTGGATCTATAAGGCATTTCCTCATTTTGGAGAATTTGCTGGAAAATCAATGGATGAGCCCTTACCCATCCCCCGCATCCTCAGATGGCACACTTCGAAAAGCGACAAAATAATCGAAGGCGACCCATTCAAGTATAAAGGAAAAGTTATCGAGGTATGAACTTATTTTCTATAATGCAATAATAGTACCGTTTTATCGAATGTTATGTAATTGTTAATTGATATTGGTAGAACGTGCATCCGTACATCATCCCTACTGTTCGTGAGACGAAGATAGATTACATGATTACGTTTAAGTCATATACGTAGGAGGTGAAGAATAACGTCCTCGATGGCTTGAAGAAAGAGTTAGAAGGGGTGACTGTCCTCACTTCAAATGAGGACAGTGATGATGACGGGGATTTGGGTGGTAACCCCGTTGGAGTACGCGTTGGTGATGATGATTCTCCAAGCACCTCCAAAGATGCAGCGGGAACCTCATCCCCCAGGGATCTTCATAAGCATGTGGCTGCACTCGAGGAAGCAGTGTTGGATATTGCTGCCAATATCAAAGAGAAAAGAATGAAGAACAAGAAAAATGATAAGCGACAACATGAGTGAGGTAACTTCATTCATTAATTGATGTTGTTAATGAATATTCAGCTTTAAATATCAGTAACACTTTGTAATATTATGAAATAGTGCATGTGCATGAATCGGAGAGGAATGAAGAAAGAGAAACAAAGAGTAAAATGGATGAGTTGGCCGCTGCTGTGGCAGAAGAGGAAAAAAAAAATGAGGGATGGTGAAGAAGATAAGAGCCAAGAAGAAGGTGGAAAAGTAGCAGCAGCAGCAGCAGAAGAAGAAGAAGAAGAAGAAGAAGAAGAAGAAGAAGAAGAAGAAGCGGCAGCAGCTGAACAAGGAGGCGCAGAAAAAGGAAAAACTGTTGAAGAAGAAGCTGACAAAGCTGACAAAGAAGAAGTTGAGCAAGAAGCAGCAGGTGAACAAAAAGAAAAAGCTGAGGAAGAAACAGCTGTTGCAGGTGAAGTAAGAAAAGAAGGTGTGGAAGAAAAGGAAACTGAAGAAGCAGCAGCTGATGCACATGCTGAAAAAGAAGGAGAAGAAAGTAAGAATGAAGAAGCAGCTGCAATTGTTGAGAAAAAAAAAGTTGAAGCTGTCCAAAAAGATGTGGTCATGGACATTGTTGATGAAATCAACAATAACACTTGTGTTGATTAGGAACTTAGGGAAAGAGACATTTAAATGCTAAGATGTTTAATTTGTTGTTAAATGATGAGTTGTTAGGATATGACAATTTTTTTTTATTTCACAAATATGAAGTTTGAAGGATCTGGTGGTACAATATGACAATTATTCTTTTATTTTATGAAACTTGTTATGATTCTGTGCTGAATCTGTTTCTATCAAACTGATTTGTGGCATGGAATTTAAATATGCAGGGTGTGGTCATAATTGGTACATTGTATGCTTGATATCATAGAATGCATACTTAATATTCCATACGGTATATGGAATATTAAGTATGCATTCTATGATATCAAGCAT
>NC_061121.1:1561706-1619397 GCF_002878395.1 Capsicum annuum
TTATTCAATATCACTACATCCATGTTACACTTTTCCAAAGAACGAATACTAGCATTATAGCACATAACATCATTTTTAGGACATTCTCTCTTTCTTCGGCCAAAATCAATTTTTGTTTTAGTTGATCCTTCTCTATTTGGGTGTCATGTAACAATAGTTTAAAGTGATCCCTCTTTTCTTCGGCTTCTTTGAACAAAGTCATGAGAAAATCTTTATTTTCTTCACTTCGCATTGTTGGAGCTTTTGTAGGAGATTAAATTTTACCAAGCCTTGAAAATTTGATGTCTCGAGTCCCGAAATAAACGTTGATGGACTGAATGGGGGTGATAGCTCATCAAGCCATTTGAAAAATGAGCATGCGCCATTATCCTAGGAAAAAAAATAATTACATAACCATTAACTTAACTTTTAAAAAAAACACGCACACCTCACCTTTGCAATTGCACAATTATAAAATTTGCAACCTAAATTTGAATCCGTGTGTGACGTCCTCAAGACATCTGCATTCCCACAATGACAAATTAGAGTATTTTTAGAATTGGATGATTGAGATGCTTGCGACATTGTAGAATTTTTAAAAACAAAATAAAGTTGATGAAATAAAATAAGGAGGGATGTACACCTTATATATGAAGTAAAAACAAAGTGTTCACACTGATGGCTTACAAAAGTAGCCGTTTTTTACCTTGGAAAAGTAATTTTTCTCTTTTGAACTGGTGGTGACACTAAATAGACTGTCCTAGATCATGACCTATGTCAGCCATCGATTTGTATGGTTTACCATAGACTTACACCTTGATTAGTGCATCGACTGATATCCTGATTATGCGTAGACTACCGTGATCTGTGTACATATCTATAGACCATCACGTGGAGGTAGTTAAAAAATGAATAATTAAATTAAAAAAAAATTAAATAGATAATAGTAACATGTTTTAGGGCTGGTGGAAAAAAATTATTAAATATAATATGATTTAAATGGATAATCACATGTTTTGGGGGCGGTGGAAGAAAACAATTACATTAAAAATGCTTTAAATAGATGATCTTGGACTGGTGATGACACTTAATAGACTGTCGTAGATCATGAACTATGTCATCCATCGATCAGTATAGTCTATCGTAGACTTACACGTTTATTATTGCATCGACTGATATCATGATTAGGCGTAGACCACGATGATCTATGTACAAGGCTATAGACCATCACTTGGATGTAGTTAAAAAATGATTAAATAAATTATAAATAAATGTGGTGTGAATTTCTACACATGTGAAGGAGTGTAAACAACTCACATAATCATATTAGAGCTTAGACAAATTAGGGAGGGCGAATTAAGAAGTGTGTGGATGGGTAGTGGTTGAATGCTCAATTTCGTAAGAATAATCCTTCTTGTATCCTCCTTGATACAATGTATCTGTGAACAGCATGGCTGGCATGTTTCATTCACTTTGTCAATCGCCAAAACTGCATAAAGCCCAACAACATCTGATAATATTATATAACACCCAAAGTGTGGTGGCCGGCGGATTGATGGATCCCTCCATCCTTTATTATAGGTTTTGGATTCGAGCATTAGGTTAGAAGTGAATTCGAGATTTGAAATTCACGAGTTTCTTATAGTAGCATCAAGTTAGTATGTACTACATGCAATAGTAATTTTGTTTATGGTCAAATATTTATAGATAATGAATTTCTTAATATCATACGTCAAATTTTCTAGCCTTTCAAAATGTCCCCTCTCCTTACAGTCCGAGAAAAACTACAGAATTCACATGAATCGGTATTTAACCCTCTAAATTCGCCTTTGTCTGAAAATAGAGAATTTTTTGTAGGGAGCGCTTCCGCCTTAAATGAATCTTACACGATTAGAGATACATGATGTCAGATTATTAACTAAAAACAATTGTTATTTGAAAAAATCATTCACATCCGATATTGCGATATCCAAAAAAGATGTGGTGAGATAAATGAGATCCCACGTACCCTTAATCAGATTTAGGGAGTCAACCGAGAAAGTTTTATAGGAATAATTTCTTCCTTAAATAGATTCTACACGATGTGAATCTAAATCTATAAAACAAGTGAATTCCAAATATATAATAGATATTAACAAAACAAAATGTTATTAAACAAAGATTGACTTATTTAATTATTTTTTGAAAAGGTCACTCTTACATGGTAGCAACAACTTAAACTATATTATACATAAATATGCTTT
Organism: Capsicum annuum; assembly: GCF_002878395.1. Classification (NCBI taxonomy): domain Eukaryota; kingdom Viridiplantae; phylum Streptophyta; class Magnoliopsida; order Solanales; family Solanaceae; genus Capsicum; species Capsicum annuum. The sequence goes on from NC_061121.1 coordinate 1,563,929, forward strand.
CGTAAACATAGTATTGAATTAAAAAATAGGATTCCTTAAACTAGTTGACCTTTTGCTTCTTATAACCATATATCCTTTCAAAATATAAGATTAATTTTTTTTATTTTTATTTTTTTGTGTGTGTGTTCAGTACCCACATGTGACCCCACTAAATGTGTATTCACGCTGAAAAGTCCCACATAGAAGATAAGGAGCAGAACTCTCTAACAAAGATAATTTCGTATTCAAAAAACTGATTCGCCTCAACGGGAAAATAAAATGGAGCACCGTAACAATAAATCTTTACGGATCAAGAACTACGAGATGACCCCTTTCATCTGGGGTGACAGAGAATGACATGATTTGAATCCGTGACATTTTATATCCAAAACAAATGCGCTACCAATAGTTGGGCCGCATCCCTTCAATTGTTCCGCAGTGTAATTATAGAGAATTCCTGTCTTGTTTTCCACATGGTTATCTTCTATAATTTCGCACGTGAGGGGTTATTTCTTGATTTCGTCCGGTCATTAATAACTTGATTATTTAACGCTTGTAAGGAATCCTATTAAAAAACAAAAAATATAGGCTTGCCTACCATCCACACCGAGAAATCTCCACATTAGAGGTAAAGCGCTCTGGAAACAAGGGCGGAGCTACAGTCACCGAAGGGTGGTCAGATGAACACCCTTCGTCGAAATTTTTTTTTGAGTATATAAGTTAAATATAGATATTTATGGCTATATACATGTTGTTGACAAGTCTGGCTCCGCCACTGTCTGGAAAAAAAAAACGATTTCATACCCAAATAAACTTAAACCCGAGAATACTTATCACTCCATCATACCGCTTGTTGGTATTCTTTTTCTTTTATATATGATGTTTGTTAAATGGTAGCTGTCGAATGCATCATTTAAAAGAGACAACAACAAATATATTAACCAAATACTCTTATGTTTTAAGAATATTTAGATCAAGTTGATAATTGTAATTAATTAACCAAACATAAAGTCAAATATACCTATGACAAAAAGTGTTTTAATGACGAGGGACGAATTTTTTAAAGATTCTGTCGAGCTGGTAACTATATATATGTAAATTAGTATATAACTATATCTATATATATTGTAATGTATATATATTGTAGTAAATTTTATTAGTATTAGTATATATACATTGAATGATGTGTATATATGTGTATATATCTTCTATAGATATGTATGTTTAACGTATACATATGTATATGTTTTATAAATTAGTATATAACTATATATATATATATATATAATGTATATATATTGTAGTATATTTAAATTAAAGTACGAGTGTATATATGTGAATATATCTTCTATAGACCTGTATATTTAACGTATACATGTGTATATGTTTTATAAATTAGTATATAACTATATCTATATATATTGTAATGTATATATATTATAGTATAGTTTACTAGTATTAGTATATATACATGTATAAATTAGATATGTATATTTAATATATACATATGTATATATCTTCTATAGATGTGTATATTTAAATTAAACCTGAGTCAAACGCCGAAATAATATAAATCGAACCTAAAAAAAAAAGATATTTGAGTAATTGATACTTCAATAGCAAAAAGCCCAGCTGAGCTCTGTGAACATTTTGGCCCAATGAAGTTTGAGTTGCGACTTACAGGTTCGTTCTAACCCAGTAGCTTTGGCTCGGACTTTGTATATGCTGGAAATAAGCATTCAGTACCCTCTGAAATTATAGCCAAAGTTGTTACGACACACTCCAATTCACAAGGGTCTTATTACCCTCGGGACTCAATTTTAGCGTATTTTTGTAACCCTTTTATGTTGGTGTGACACCTTTATTACATAAGATGAGCTCACGTCAACTAAAAAGGTTGACAAAAGGTGCCTCGTCAGCTAAAAAAATTATCAAAAATACGCTAATTTAGTTTGCGGAGGTAATTGGGACCTCGTGAAGTTGGAGTTTGTCGTAGCAAATTTGGTCATAGTTCAGGTGTACTAGATGCTTTTCTCTATATGTTGTAAAAAAAGAATCACTAAATGAGTTGTGGTAGAACCAAGAACTCGAATTATGGTCAAAGTTGCTACGACATACTCCAACTTTACATGGGTCCTATTACCCCCGGGACTCAATTTTAGCGTATTTTTGTGACTCTTTTGCATTGATGTGACACCTTTATAACATAAAATAAGTCCACGTCAACTAAAAAGGTTGACAAAAGATGTCTTGTCAGCTAAAAAAGTTGACAAAAATACGCTAAAATTTAGTTCGGAGGTAATAGGACCCCGTGAAGTTGGAGTGTGTCATAGTAAATTTGATCATAGCAAATTTTGCACGTGAGGGGTTATTTCTTGATTTTGTCCGGTCATTAATAACTTGATTATTTAATGCTTGTAAGGAATCCTATTAAAAAACAAGAAATATAGGCTTGCCTACCATCCACACCGAGAAATCTCCACATTAGAGGTAAAGCGCTCTGGAAACAGGGGCGGAGCTACAGCCACCGAAGGGTGATCAGATGAACACCCTTCGTCGAAAATTTTTTTCGAGTATATAGGTTAAAGATAGATATTTATGGCTATATACATGTTGTTGCACATCCTTGACAAGCTAGAGAAACATAATTCAATGGTCAAGAGTGTATATTTCCACATTAACAATCCGAGTTCGAACCTTGGCAAGTCTGGCTACGCCACTGTCTGGAAATAAAACGATTTCGTACCCAAATGAACTTAAACCCGAGAATACTTATCACTCCATCATACCGCTTGTTGTATTCTTTTTCTTTTATATATGATGTTTGTTAAATGGTAGCTGTCGAATGAATGCATCATTTAAAAGAGACAACAACAAATATATTAACCAAATACTCTTATGTTGTTCAGAATATTTAGATCAAGTTGATAATTGTAATTAATTAACCAAACATAAAGTCAAATATACCTATGACAAAAAGTTTTTAATGACGAGGGACGAATTTTTTAAAGATTCTGTCAAGCGTGTAACATAAAATAATTTAATTCTATATATTATTATAATAATGAAATTATAAAATTACTTTTTATGTTTAAGTAATTGAATTTTGTCCAATATTGCTGAAACTAGTTGAACTTTTAGGCCTCTTACCAAAATATAGTGGGAATATATATATTTTTTGGGGGGGGGATTTATGATATTTGGTAACCTGTTCTTTTATAATCAAATAATGAGTAAACATTAGACCTGAGTCTAACGTCGAAAAAATATAAATCAAACCTAAAAAAATATAGATATTTGAGTAATTGACACTTCAATAGCAAAGCCCAGCTGAGCTGTGTGAACATTTTGGCCCAATGGAGTTTGAGTTGCGACTTACGGTTCGTTCTAATCCAGTAACTTTGGCTCGGACTTTGTATATGTTGGAGATAAGCATTCAGTACCCTCTGAAATTATGACCAAAGTTGTTACGACACACTCCAATTCACAGGGGTCCTATTACCCTCGGACTCAATTTTAGCGTATTTTTATCGCCCTTTTGTGTTGATGTGACACCTTTATTACATAAAATGAGCCCATGTCAACTAAAAAGGTTGACAAAAGGTGTATCGTCAGCTAAAAAGATTGACAAAAATACGCTAATTTAGTTTGCGAAGGTAATAGGGACCTCGTGAAGTTGAAGTGTGTCGTAGCAAATTTGATCATAGTTCAGGGGTACTAGATGCTTTTCTCTATATGTTGTCGAAAAAAAAATCACTTAATGAGTTGTGGTAGAACCGATAACTCGAATTATGGTCAAAGTTGCTACGACATACTCCAAATTCACATGAGTCCTATTACCCTCGGGACTCAATATTAGCGTATTTTTATCACTCTTTTATATTGATGTGCACCTTTATTACATAAAATGAGTCCACGTCAAAGGTGTAGGCCCTCCTGAAGTTGGAGTGTGTCGTAGCAAATTTGGTCATAGTCTAGGGGTACTAGATGCTTATCTCTTTATGTTGTAAAAAAATCACTAGATGAGTTATGGTAGAACCCGAACTCGAATTCATAAAGTTCAAATGATGGACCCGTCTCTCATAGGAGATTACCATACACATTACACATCAACAATTTCTAATTATCTAAAGTCTTATGCTTCCTCACTAGAACTGCCTATATTGGTAATAGGACCTTTAAACCAATGCCTAGCACTGAAGATCCATGAAGAAACAACAAGAATGACAAGGCCACCGACCGCGACTGGAGTATAGTTGAGAGTTTGTTCTGTAATAGGGTAGGCAACAGGCAAAGAGAAGAGCACAGAGATGAGCGCGACCCAAAGTATTGCGATCCAACCTACAATGAGCCCGTAGCTTCCCAAGTTAAAAGGACCTGGAGTGAAGGACTTTCGAGCTAGTGTCACCCGAAACAGGATTGGCAAGGCGTAAGCAATGTAGAGCCCGATTGTTGCTATCGATGTCATGGCTTGAAATGCTACCAAGCTTCCGAGAGACTGATTCAAATAGACGGAAAGAAAGAAGTGCGTAAGTAACCTGGACGGAGCGAAACAAACAAACTGATGAATCAAGAAAGCATATTACATAACAGATAAACGTGGGTTCAGCTGATGAGTAAGCACTTCAACCTTGGGAGTGCACATCTAGAGACCTCACTTTGGTTTCACCGGACAACTAAACACTCCAGCTCGTCCTCATTGTGTTTCGTCAACACCTGATGCTGACATGGCACAAAAATTTTGGAGGTGTCAAGATGATCGTATTTGTATGGTGGAGTGTTCAACTGACACAATGGAGACGAGTTGAGGCGTCTAAATGTGCATACTCAAAATTGGAGTGTTTTACTTGTCAGCTGAGGCCTTTATGTATTATGCATAAGTAATTAGTGCTATTTCGGGTATGAAACGTTTGTTCTTATTCTGCCCGGTTGTTGGAGGTGGAGGGGAGGTTTAGTGTGGTCTTTCGAGATGCAAAAGAACGAAAAGTTTTGTACCGTCAATGCCATGCAAAATGCTATAAAGGCCGATGCCCAGACTGCATTTAGCGGAACCTCTTGCTTGTTTACTTTATGCCAGAACAACGAATATGGCATTGCTCCATCTCTAGAGAATGCATAAGCCATCCTGCAAAAGATATTTTCATCAGCGACTCTTCTGAAGAAGCTCGAGTTATAGAAGGAGAATCTCCGATCAAGGATATTTTACCTCGAGTTGCTAGTTAATGAGCTCATGCCACAAAAGAATACGGCAACAGCTATTACACCTAAGCAAACAATTCCACCAACGCCACTACCATATCTACTCTTGAATACGTCATAAAAGATTTGAGCAATAGCGTAGCCGCCAGAATCATTTTTTTTATTCAGGAGATGCGGGATATCTGTAACTGCAAAGGTTATACCAAGAATGTAAGCCCAGCCAGCAAGAACTGATATGCCAATAGCACTTACAATTCCTTTTGGCCCGTTCTTATCTGCACTTTTGGTTTCTTCCGTCTGCAAAACAACGTCAATGGATAAGAACATAACTAAAATTCTGTCAGAATCACTTCGAACAAGAAGTTCCTAAGTTTCATGAAGTCTAAAGAGGAGGAAATTAAGTTTCAAGATACGCATCGCTGCTATCAGGACTCCGTTCTTGAAATCCTCCAAGACAAACAAGTTGTATTGTATTCTGAGCTATATGAGCCTCATCGCATTAAAATTCAATGCAGTTTTTCAATTTGAAGTTCCCAACTCCACAATAAGCTCACACCACGTCGTCCAAGCGACATACTTTAGAAAATACAGGAAAGCAATTAGTATTGCAGAGGAAAAGTATGCAGAACTCACCATATGGGCAGAAGCGTCATAACCTGTCAAAGTATACTGGCTCATAAGAAGTCCTAGGACGAAAATGTAGAGGTTATTGTTGATTCCATCCCCATTGTCAGTATTGAAGTTAGTAAACACAAATTTAGCGCTGGTTCTTTCTGTTGCGACCAGTGGGATCAAAATCATAAGAAGAAAGACACCTGTAACCATTAACTCAAAGCTGAGCAAACACACAATTCTGAAGTCCTGAGGTCGAATAGAAATGAGGTTTACTCCAATGTACCTAAAACATTCCATGCAGCAGCTAGTTGTCCGATGAAGGACAACCATGAGATAGGAAGACTGTTTAGTGTAGCATGTAAAAGCAGAATTCCACCATGGAGGGCGATAACCACATATTTGGAGGCCTTATATCCACCTCCATTTAATCCACCAGTGCTAAGGAGAATCATTACCTGAACTAACTGCGCCAACGAAAAATCTATACTTGTTGTGACAGCCCACTGCAATCAGATTTTCGTTGTAGATTAAGTTGTTTTACATGGTGCAGAAGCTAAGCCCAATTAGACACTAAAAATTGTGAAAGGTAATGAGTAATTCTTCGCGATACCTGACCAACAATGTTGAACCTGCAGAATGAAAATGAAAGAAATTTTACTGAGAAGGAAGCAATATGAATATCGAAGCCATAAGTTTTGTCAAAAGATAAACATATGATAGCTGAATGTTGCACAACCACCACCAGCATGAGCTAATAGAAAAGTGTACTATATATGCTGATGATTCAAAGGAGCAGCACACTCCATTAAATTTAATATTGAAAGTCGGTAGATGATAAAAGGCACCGGTAAAGAATTAAAAAGAGGTCAGCATCCTGGAGAGTTCAATATTTCCATATTTTTTGTGTGTTTCCTCCTGTTTTACTTTCTCTTCGTTCGCTCCTACCCAATGAATATATTCCTTCTACGGAACTCAATGGCTAGTGGCCTTGAACTGACTTAGCACGTACGGTTAAGGAATTTATTGACAATGTAGGTCGTCCTAGGGCGGCTGCAATCCTTAAAAAAATCCACACATATTCTGATTGGGCATTTCTCACGCTACGTATTGCAGAAGAACAGTTTTTTTGCTGAAATCAAGCGTAACTATAGATCAAGTTATTGTCTCCAAAATGCAAAGTTGGTTAAGCAAATCAGAATCAACCAGATGTGCCTCAAACACAAACCAGTAGTGTTCACAGCATGAATCCTCTATATATCGGCTCCGTTTGGACCATTTCATTCCAATACATTGAGGACTCATTATCTTGAGGATATCTCATTATTTGACTAGCTTAACATTGATCGTCGAGTACTGCAACGCTCCTCCTTTATGTGCACTTGGGAGCAGTCATGCGGAGGTAAATAAAGCAAAAAACTTTAGCTTCAATCAACATAAAAAGCTTGTCCAGGCTGACATATCACCAGATAAGTGTGGAAAGGAATGTCAGTCCCGTGCTTGATTTTTTTAATTTGATAACCGGGATCCTGAGGACCAGTCGCGCACGGTTCAAAACTCTTTCAATAATGGGCTGGTGATCGATTAACACTACGAATACTTGTAAGGACAGTGAAACTACGCTCTTCTAAACAGAAAGAAAGCAGACAAACAGGTTAACACTTCACAGCGTAAAGTGCTAAGAAAATTTGCAACTTGCTCTCCTCCACTTTCGAAAGCTGACCAGAGAAGGAGCAAAAATGGCATGAGAGTCTTAGAAGAATATAAAGAAAAGCTTTGCCGTGAAAGATCACTCATATACTCTTAGGGGTTTACCAGCAACTCGATTCAGGATTCAATGAAGACTCGATATGCTACTAATTGACTTATGCTACATTGAGGGAGCCCTTGTATATATAGAACTTGAGAAATGACTTCTCCTAAAAGTCATTCTCTTTCACAAACAGATGATATGACTGTCTCCGGGGGAAGCTACAAGCTGTTTTACGGGTTCGGCAGAACCAGCATCTTTGGTCTAGATCCTATATTTGTGTTTAAAATCCACTCATCATGTACAATAACTTAATCAGAACCCACTAAGCTGTCTTTCCTAGAATTTAGAAAACAACAACATACCCAGCGTAGTCCCACTGGGATAGAGTGTACTCAGAACTTACCCCTACCTCAGAGGTAGAGAGACTGTTTCCAACAGACCCTTGGCTCAAATAAAGTTTGATAATCAAGGTTTAAAGAACAACAGATAGTAACAGAAATCGAAGGACAAGAAACTACAGGGGAAATACTACCAAAGGGCAGTCCGGTGCACTAAAGCTCACGGTATACGGGGTTCTAGGAAAGGGCCGGACCACAAGGGTCTACTGTACCCTGCATTTCTGCAAGAGGATGTTTCCACTGTACAGGGCTAATACTACGACGACCAGAATTCCAACTCATAAACTCAAAATCCTAACTCCGCCGCAAACTATTCCAAAATACTATAAAGTCTACATATAACAAACTAATTCAACAGAAACAATGAGAAGACTAAACAAGAATATCGAAAAAAATTTACCAGCCAGTGATCCAAGAACCAAAACGTGCCAAACTTGGACCAGCAAGCTTAGCACTCTAATAATAGAGTTCAAAACTCATAAACTCAAAATCCTAACTACGCCTCTGACAATTCCAAAATACTATAAACTACAAACATCACAAACTAAATCAACAGAAACAATGTAAAGACTAAACAAGAAAAACAAAAAAAATTACCAGCCAGTGATCCAAGAAGCAAACACTCTAATAATAGAGTTCAGAACTCATAAACTCAAAATCCTAACTACGCCTCTGATGGTTCCACAATACTATTAACACCAAACATTACAAACTAATTCAACAGAAACAATGTAAAGACCAAACATGCAAAGTAGTAAAAAAATTCTACCAGCCAGTGATCCAAGAAGCACTTAATATGTATAATTAACAGATTCGGAACACATTAAACTGTCTTTCGTAGAATCCAAAACTCAGAAACTCAAAATCAAAACTTCATCTTTGAATGTTGCAAAATACTATAAACTCCAAACATCACAAACTAATTCAACCGAAATAATGTAAAGACAACAACAACAACATACACAATATAATCCCACAAAGCGGGGTCTAGGAAGGGTAGTGTGCACGCAGACCTTACCCTAGGCAGAGAGGCTCCGATACACCCTCGGCTCAAAGGAAAAAATAGTCCAAAGCAGACCAGAAAAAGAAGTACTAAAAGTACAAGAAATAGCCTTAGTAGCAAACAAAGCACAGTAACAGGACAGTAACTACAACAAAATAGTCTAATACTACTCAAAGTACAAGGCAACAAGTAGTAACATAAATCCACTAAACAAGAAAAGCAAAAAAAGATTACCAGCCAGTGATCCAAGAAGCAAAAGGTGCCCAGCTTGGACCAGCAAGCTTAGCACTCCAATAGTAAAGACCACCAGAAGTTGGATAAGAAGAACAAATCTCAGCCATTGACATTCCAACAAACAGTGTGAATACACCAGCAATTAACCATCCATATACGTATGAAACAGGTCCACCAAATTTCAAACCAGTTCCCATCAATGTATTCAAACCAGTAAGCACTGATACAACAGTAAACGAAAACGCAAAATTGGATAACACCCTGCACAACAAACAAAACCCCAACAACCCAAAAAAAACTGTAAGCAAATAAGTCTAAAACATCAGAAAAGGGAAGCTTGGTGCACTAAAGCTCCCGCTATGCGCAGGTTTAGGGAAGGGCTCAACCATGAGGGTCTATTCCATGCGGCCTTACCTTGCATTTCTGCAAGAGGTTGTTTCCAATGCCTGAACCCGTGACCTCCTGGTCACATGGCAGCAACTTTACTCATTAATCCAAGGCTCCCCTTCAAGTCGAAAAAATCAATAAAAATAAAAAAGATTGAATTTTTTCGACTTTTTTCAAGAAATCAAGAAAAGGGTATTTACGAAAGGTCTCTTTTGAGTTCTTGTTTGTATCCTAGTTCATGTAAACGTGCATGGCCTGAATCAACTCCTCCTTCAAAACCCATTCTTGATTTTGTAGTGTCCAAGTCAGCTCACGTGCACCTCGATTTTTCCACAGGATAACTGACAGCTCTCCCACCAGCAACACAACACGTGTCAGGTAACTTTGTGACTCAAAGCTATATATGTAGCAGATGGCAAGAATCACACGTGGTGTCTGAATTAGCTTGAGCGCCCCTCGACTAGTTGCACAAATACCTGCCACCTGTATACCAAGCTGGATTGTAACAGATGGCAAGAAGATTGCACGCAACTCAATTAATCCCACGGGATAACTGACACCTCTCGCCAGCAATAGGTATCAGCTAACTTTTTTACAACAAGCTATAAATGTAACATTCCAGCAACAACGTGTACCAGGTAACTTTGTTACAACAAGCTATAAATGTAACAGATAGCAACAATTAATTCAACGATATATCTGTCATCTCCCAATAACAACACAAGTAACAGGCTATAATTTTAACAAATAGCAAGAATCACCGTGGTGGACAAATCAGCTTGCAGTACTACGATTATTTCACCAAATACCTGGGATCTCCTACCACCAACACCTTTTCAGTGTTTTTGTTTTTGTTGGGAAATAAAAGATTTTCCTTTTTTTGTATTATTATATATGTATACATGAAGACAAGATTCAGACCACATGTAAAAATAAAATTTGTCTGCAAATGATTGATTGTTTATTGATATTTTGGTGGTATTTTAATGGACTTTTGTGGAATGAAAAGAGCAAAGTATGGTCAAAGAAAGCAATTACCAATTAATAGGCAAAGATTCGAAGGTTAGTATTATGTTAGTACTAGAAGTGCAAGGCCCGTTTTAGCACGGTCCAATAATAAAATATGTGAATTAAATTTTTAAATTTTAGAATTTATGTTGGAGTAGAAAGTTTGAGCAGTAGAATATTTTCATTGGTACGATAAAATATACTCATAAAATATATTTCTGTAAAATTTTTATCAAACTTTTCTTTAATATATATTCCCTCTATTGAAAAGTAGGAGTGGTTTGTTATAGTGTATAAATTTTCTTTTTGAATAGAATATATTAGAAATGCTTCTATTAGTAAATGATGGTATTCCATTTTCAGTGACACTAATATAACTTCAAGAGTCGACCAAATATTTTATATCTTTTAAATCTTTTAAGTTGTTAATTATTGTGATTTCTAGTATTTTTCATGTAATTTTTTTGAAATATATAACATATTAAATTGTTCTTAGATATTTTAACTTGTTAACTACTGTAATTTATAATACTTTTATATATAATTTTTTTTGAATAATATATGCTACTCTCCTTGTCCAGAGTTTTGTGTCAACGATAGCCAATTATATTTTTTAAATAATTTAAATTTTTTATCATTGTAATTTATAATATTTTTTCTATTTCAACTTATGTGGCACAATGTTTAAATGACCATAATAATTAATTAGGTGTGATATAGTAAAATATAATTATTATTATTTATTATTTTTATTATGTGTATGTGTTGATTCAAGAAGAATTTGGAAACATTTAGAAATGTGTTGAATGTTACAAATGTTAATAATACATTTGTAACATTTGCTGCTTCTTGATTTCTTAACATTTATCTCTTATGTGTCTTTACTCTTTTGTCCTTTGAGTATATGTAGCAATTTTTATTTTTATTTTTAAATGTCATGAAAATTTTACTCTTTTGCCCTTTGAATACGTTACTCTTCTTGTCCAAATTTTTGTGGCATTGATAATCAATTATATTTTAAAAATAATTTAAGTTTTTTATTATTGTGATTTATAATACTTTTCTTCCATTCCATTTTTCAATGACACTAATATAACTTCAAGAGTCGACCAAATATTTTATATCTTTTAAATCTTTTAAGTTGTTAATTATTGTGATTTCTAGTATTTTTCATGTAATTTTTTTTGAAATATATAACATATTAAATTTATTTTTTCTATTTCAACTTATGTGGAACAATGCTTAAATGACCATAATAATTAATTAGAGGTGATATTGTAAAATTACGGTTGAAGCGGACATGTCATAAATGTCTATTTATTTTTTACTTAAATATTATTAATTTTTTAATGTATAAATAACTTATAATAATTAATTATGAGCAGTATAATAATTAATTAGGAGTGATATGGTACAATTACGGTTGAAGCAGACATGTCATAAATATCTATTTTATTTTTTAATTCAATATTATTAATTTTTTAATATATAAATAACTTATAATAATTAATTAGGTGTGATATAATAATTAGTTAAGGGTAATATAGTACAATTACGGTTGAAGCAGGCATGTCATAAATATTTATTTAATTTTTAATTAAATATTATTAATTTTTAATATATAAATAATTGATAATAATTAATTATATGTGGGCTCCATCATATTCAATAGAAGGAGCATCAATGGCAAAGTGGTAATTTATTTGAATGGCATGAGTTGTAATTAATTCAAAATGAAAGGACTTTTCTTATAGTTGTTGATAAGGTCCAAACATTAAAACACAAAATACAATTTTCCTAAACAAACTAATCTTTCAAAGTATTTTATAGACTTTAGTATCCTAAAACTTTGTTTTAATACCCATAAGCTAACATGTCAAAACCATCATTTCTAATATATAGAAAAGAATATATATATATATATAATAGAAAAGAAAAGAAAAATAATATTTTTTTAAATAATTTAAATTTTTAATTATTGTGTAAAACTTTTTCTACTCCAATTTAAGTGACATGATACTTAGATGACCATAATAATTAATTAGAGATGATATAGTAAAATCACGATTGAATATATTAGGGAAAAAATTTAAATTAGGTGAAAATGTAATAACAAATAAGAAAGAAAGTAAATTATATGTTTGATATGAAATTAAATAAATAATAAAATTTATTTAATTGCATCAATTATAATTAATTTTTACAATAAATTATCATCCTACTAATCAATTTACTTAAATATATTTGAAATAATTTTATACATTAAAATAAAAAAGATAAATAAGATTGAAAAATAAATGGAAGATAGAGAGGGTCCACATGTGTGGAAATATGTGTGATGACATTATGGTAAATTTCTTCAATGGCATTGCTTGTAACTAAATAGAAAATAATGGATTTTTTTTTTCAAACTTTTTATGAAGTTTCAAAGTCAAAGCACAAAAAATAATTGAATTGAGCTTATAATTTATTGTAATGACCAAATTACTCCTAGAAAAATTTGTTATGTCATTTCCATCCCATGACCAAACCAACTCTTCTATAATATAGAAAAGAAAAGAAATAAGTATTAGACATATAATAGTTTTTAAAAAATAAATGGTAAAAAATAGTATGCATAAAAATAGTAAAGCTATAAGATTTTTCTTTTAATTAGTTTATGTTTACCATTCAAAAAAGTTTATTTACCATTGATTCTAAAAAATAATGTTTATTGCATGAAAAATTAATTATATATTAAATTTTAAAAGTATAAAAATCAGAATTTTCTGTAGATGATTGATTATTTAGTTTTTTTATTTTTTTTTGGACTGAAAAGAGCAAATTATGGTCAAGGAACACAATTGGAAAGTAGTGTGAATTAATTGTCAAAAAGATTTGAATTTTTAAATGCCATGAGTTGACAGATAGTCATGGAGACCATACTGTATTATTATATTAGTAAAAGCTCATGATTGAAAGATAGAAAAATATGAATTATTGGAAGTTTGGATTTTGTCTGTTAGAATATGAATATTCCCATGTCCTAGCCACGGACTCAGAATTTTTATTAAAAGATAAAAATCAAAAGAAATAGATACACGCACAAATTAATCGAAAAAGGTTCAACATCAACATATATACATACATACATATATATATATATATATATATATATATAAAATCATGAATAAATAGTATAATTTTCTGGTGAAGAGGGTTCACCATAAGATGGTTGCGCCCCTGATCCTACGAATTCAAGGTGCGGCAGTTATCACTTATAGTTGAGAGACTGTCCTCGAGTTGAAAACTGTCCACGTGAGTTCATTGAGGTGTTTATATAAATTTGTGATTCTCTATTACATTTTATTGAGTGGAATCTGGGGGCGATCCTAAATTTGTATTGGCTTTATCAACTTATTGAATTATAGATGGAAAGAAACAAACGTGGAATTCTGTATCGAGGTGCAACGTAACTGACTAAGAGAGTCATTCTATTTCGGACGACATAAAATAAACGGACATAAATAGTCTGATAGTCTGATGTCATTTGGATTAGATCACGCCCCTTGAGCTACGATCTTATGCTTTGTCTATCAAACTATTTTTTTATATATATCAAACTACGAACACGAATAAATAGGCGGTTCGGGATAAATTTTCCTATCCTTAGACTTTATTGACATAATTGTAAGAAACGTTAATTTCTAGCCAAGCTAGGGAATTATTTTCGTGTGGAAAAGTCAAAAGAGGCTGCTATATGTAATATTATTTTTTCAAAATCATAAAATCAAATCAAATTGATAAAATCGAACTCCATTGAAGAAAAAAAAATTAGGTTTCATTTAATGGATTCAAAAAAATAAATAAATAACATTATGTATTGAACAGAAAAAAAAAAAAAAGAATTAACCCAAGTTTCTTCATAATTTTGGATCATTTACGAATTAATTCCACTGAGTATTTTTTTTGTTACACAATTCATGTCATAGTCATATGAATATATCACAATTATGAAGAAAATTATAATAACTCAGTTAGTTGACTACTGAAATTTATACCTTGTTGATGAAAATTTAATTCATCATTTTTCCATTCACTTTTTTACCCTCAAATTTAAAAATAAATAATATATCAAAATTCTGCTCATTTAAGTTGAAGAAAATTCAACCATCTGACTATAGTATTCAGTACTAATAATAATTGTCAACATTTCATGTCATTCTCTTTGTTTTTCGTTCTGTGTTCGGTGTCTGCATTGGAGGCAGGCTCCATTAATGTGGCAGTGCTCCCAACAGAGTTTTTTCCATACCCAGCATCGAACCCTCAACCTCTGGTTAAGGGTGGAGCAGCCTTATCCACTGCACCACAACCCATGTTGGTATGTAAATATGACTCTAAACTTAACACCAAATTATAGCATTGACCTTAAACTTTGACAGTGCATAAGTAGGCCCTTTAATTATACAAAATCTGAACAAATAAACACTCCAATCCTAAGTGGCAATATGCATGTACGCACTCAAAACCACGCGCGTCGGAGTTAGAATTGAAGGGTTTTTTTGTTCAGCTTTTGTATAGTTAAAGGATCTACTTGTACACTGTCAAAGTTTAAGGTCGTAGTTATAATGTATCTTTTTTATTAGGTGGCAGCATCTGAGTAGATTACTAATCCACGTAGGCGCAAGTGAGGTACACACGTGTAAGTTGCAAAATCGGAGGTACATCGAGAAAAATATCTACCGTCCAAAACTTGTCTAAACTAATAGTATTTGTGATAGCCAAAATGCAGGGATTCACAGAGGAATTCGAGGTTTTAGCAGCTGGACAAGAGTCTTTACGGAGAAAACTCGAGTAATCAGCTATGGGGTGGATTCGGGAAGAAGATGAAAATAGAATTCAATTAGGAAAACTGTATTATTGTTCAAATGATGATTAAATCAGCTATGGGGGTGGATTTGGGAAGAAGATGAAAATAGAATTCAATTAGGAAAACTATATTATTGTTCAATTGATGATTGAATTTGTAGATACAATGCCTTTTATAAGAAATGAGAGTGAATCTAATTTGCTAACTGCTTCTAACTAATTCAACAGCCCGTAACTAACTGTTGATATGGCAAAGCTAATTAACTTGTCCAGCTGATTTATTTTCGTGTAACAATTTGTTTGATCATTCCATAGTTTTTCTTCAACAATGATATACTCAGTGTATTCTCATAAAGTGGGGTTTGGGGAGGGTAAAATGTACGCAGTCTATACCACTATCTCAAATGAAGTAGAGAAGTTGTTATCTATAGACCCCCGATTCAAGACAAATAACAGTATAACAAACAAAAAACATAAAAACAAACAACAAAATTGGATAACACACCACTAGATAATAAGAAGAACAAGTCACTCATAGAGTAATAATATAGACTGACTATCTCAAATCACAAACAGAGGCGGAGCTAGGATTTCAAGTAAGGGGGTTCAATATTCAAAGAAAATTAAGTCGAAGGGGGTTCAACACCTACTATAACCACATAAAAAATAATTTTAATCATGCATAAATAGTATATTTTTCCGTCGAAGAGGGTTCGCATGAACCCCCTAAAGAGGACTCTGCCTCTGATCACAAACATCACCAAAATATCACGAACAAGAAACTACAACACACATACATAACACATACAAACAAGGCACTCCTTATTAGTAAAGACACACTCCGACTCACTAACTTTCTACCCTAATCCAGGTCCTTTCATAATTTTTGCACCAAAAAAAAAAAAAAACAATAGTTGAGTAGTCAATCATTAAATACAAAGTATTTAGCACACAACCACTACCTGTTAATGACATTAAATTGTTAACCTTATAAGTCATAGTCATTATATAATGTGAAAGGTATAGATTGTCGATTCTACCTTAGTAATTAGGGAATGATATGTGCTTTATGATAAGGTTAGTAACCTACTAACCTCTCCTTTTGGATAGTTCAGCTTATCGGACGGATAAATATGCTTAACGGCTTGGCTTATCGAATATCGGTTTTTAAATATACTAATCCCCTAAGATTAGTAACCTACTAACCTGTCCTTTTGGATAGGTCAACTTATCAGACGGATAAATATGCTTAACGGTTTGGCTTATCGAATATCGGTTTTTAAATATACTAATCCACTAGCCAACCAATAAGATATCGGTTGGTTCGGTTTGGATTAGTAATTATCGAATGGTTAACGGACGGTGTATTGGCTCAACCATTTCATGTTCTCTTCTTTCACTTTCACAATTTCACTCACCAATATATTGATCTACCACAAAACCATTTTTCCTACTCTACTTAAGCTTACAATTCTATAATTTAAATCACAGTGAAAATGCATAAAAACTTAAATTTTGAGGGTGCGTACACACAAACATTTATTTAATAAATATTAACCAAAATATACTTCAAGTATACACATTTATATATTAGAAGTGAAGACTAGTCTAGTATGGTCCAAACTCCAGACTAATGAGCTAGTAGATCAGTAAGAAATTCAACTCACAAATCGTATCAAGTCATATAACTATGATGCATGTGAACTAGCTAATAAAACATGTAGCTGGCTTGTCATAATCAAAAGTCCAAAATAGAGAGTAAAACGACTTATTTTGGTTTGGTCTTTAAGGAGCGACGTTTTGGTTTGATCAATTTTAAGGAGCGATAGAATATTAAATGGAGCTTTAGGATTAATGATAGGTAATTTAAAGTATATAGCTAATGGTAAAAAATAATTATAATAGTTCTAACGGGTTAACGGTTTACCCAATAAAAAAATTGAGTAATCCACCCCCTCACCAATAAACCATTAACTATAAAATTTTAATCTATTTTTCAACCGTTAATTCGATAACCAATACCAATAAGTCAATTTTGTGGTTGGCTTATCAGTTACTGTTCGGTTTTGAACAACCTTACTTTTGGACGCATCTTTAAGTTGAGATAGCAACTAGGGGTGTGCAAAAACCGAACCAACCGATAAATCGAACCAATAAAAATACTATTGGGTTATTGGTATTGGGTTATTGGGTTAACGGTTTCTTATTGGTTTTATAAAAAAAATTATTGGGTAAACGGTTCGGTTTCGATTTTAGCTTATTAGGTTACCGGTTAAACCGATAACCCAATAAGAATACACTAAATTACTGTTTTCCCCCTATTTATGTAATATATATGTGTGTGTGTGTTATACTACTTATTCGCAGTTCTGTGATTCACAAAATATTAACCTATTCAGGGCAACAAAGGTACAATATAAAGCACGAGTATTATCGTATTGGAAAGCTTGAAGCATTTAGTAGCTTCCAACAATTAGGATTCAATTTTTTTCCAAACTAACATTCAATTCAAGTCTGAACATTCTTGTAAACTAAAACGCATTGCGTAGGATTTTGACGGTAACTAAGATTTTATTTTTTATGTTAGTTGTTACTATTTCTATTTTATGAGTATTTTCTTATTGGTTAAATTAAAAACCGAACCGTTAATGATCAAAAATCGATAAACCGAAAACTGATAAGAAAATATCTTATTGGTGGGTTATTGGTTGTACATATTTAAAAATTGAAAACCAATAAATCGAATCAATAACACATAAAACCGAACCGAACTGACCAATGCACACCCCTAATAGCAACTATTCAATAGTGTAATCAAATAGTCACAATAATTAGAGTTTCAACTTCCATTGGTAAAACTCTACAACATTTGCATAATTACGACACTAATTATCAAAAAGAAAAAAAAAAATTACTACATAGAAATCAATTTTATAAATAGATGAAATAGTGTCCGCTTGCGGGTCACTTTTCAATCACGTCTTTAAAAATTAGCCATCATTATCATAAAGCTTTAAATTCTATGGGTGAAACTCCAAACGTTCTAATGGAGTATCACCTGTAGAACTTAACGTTCCATGATAATAACTATTTTTCAATAACAATAAGTGGAAAATGGCTATTCCTATCTCATAAAACAAATAAATAAAAACTATTATACTACTACCACGCCTCAGTTACAAGTAAATTGGAATCAGCTATAGAAATTTTCATTCGTCATTTAAACTCATTTCATATCATTATCCTACTAAATATAACGACAACATACCCAGTATCGACCTTATCTCTACCTTATCTATGAGGTAAGAGAGACTGTTTCCGATAGCCCCTAGCTCAAAGGCCATCATCATACTACATGAAGTATCAAACAACAACAACAATACACCTAGTGTATTCCCACAAAGTGGGGGTCTACGAGGGGGGGAGGGGGAGGGGGGTTAAGGTGTACGCAGTCCATACCACTACCTCAAATAAAGTAGAGAGGTTGTTTCCGATAGATCCTCAGCTCAAACAACAACATATCCAACGTATTCCCATAAAGTGGAGTTCAGGGGAGTGGGGGGATAAAGTGTATGCAGTCAATGCCACTACCTCGGATGAAGTAGAGAGGCTATTTTCGACAGACCCCCGACTCAGGATAGATAACAATATAACAAACAAAAAGTATAAAAGCAAACAATAAAAAAGGATATCACACCACTAGATATATAAGAAAAAGACAAACAAAATGTGAATGAGAAGAAGAAAAGGGAACATACCAACCAGTAATCCAAGAAGCAAATGGGCCAAACTTATTTCCAGCCAATTTAGCACTCCAATAATAAAGCCCAGCAGAAGTTGGATAAGCAGAACATATTTCAGCCATAGCAAGGCCCACTATGAGTGTCATTAAGCCAATTATGGGCCATCCATAAACAATAGTAACAGGCCCACCAAAAGTTAAGGCCTGATTATACAATGTTGATATACCAGTAAGAACTGATACAATTGAGAATGTAAGAGAAAAGTTTGCAATGAACCTGTTCATAAAGCCCAAAACAAAAAGAGCATGTGAGTTTCTCTTTCGAGATCTTTACTCAAACAGTCGATCGGATTCATTATTTACTTTTCTAACTAATATACATAGGTTATACATGATTATAATCATGTGATACGTGAGATATACATATATTATACAGTCGCTAGTTAATTATTTCTGGTTTAAACAATTCGGTAGATGACTATTTAAGTTATTAATTACTTTTCAAAAGCGACAAACATTAAGTGATTTCTTCCCATCTGTTCTAGGCTTGGTGGACAGAGTTACCTGGTACCGATTGCTGGTAGGAGGTGGCAAGTATCCCGTGAAATTAGTCGAGGTGTGCGTAGGCGGGCTCGGACACCGCGGTTATCAAAGAAAAAGTTATTAATTACTTTTCTTCTTTCTTTTATTACAACCCCCCCCCCCCCTCCGGGGGCAGAGAAGGGAGTGAAAAAGCATATTCTATTTTCGGCTCGAACTATATATATGAACATATAGAGGCCAAAACATTTTTTTTGAAAAAACAAGTTCTTTAAAAATGAGGAGTCACGAGTAGCATTTCATATTAATTATATCATCTCCACCCTCCAGCACACCTCATATTCACCCCGCTCATGTAGCCCTCGTTCCCGCCATCCCACACCCCTACCTCCCAACCCTAACTTCTCATCGTGTTTGTTTAGATTATATACAAATACTTTAAGAATAGTACTTTTTTTTTATCATCAAAGGATTTTGTGCAGTGGATGAGGCTGCTCCTATCTCAACCAAAGGTCTCCAGTTCAAGCCCTGGATATGGAAAAATCCTCGGTAGAGACTACTCCCCCGGACTGGGCTCTACGCAGCGGAAATTCGAATTACTCGAGCTCTATATAGATACTGAATAAAAAATTAAAAAAAAAATACTTTTTTACTAACAAATACAAGAAAATAGGTAAGAAACTCACCTATTTACCTAAAAGACACCTTTTAAGAAAACATTTTCCTGTCATACCGAACCCACCCTATATGCATTAATTTGTTCTCTTTCTGTTTCAACAACTAATTTATCTGGTCTTTCATTTTCAGCCCCCCCCCCCCCAACCCCCACCCCCCCACACCACCCAAACCCACCACCACCCACACACACCCTATAACTTGAAAAGTCACTGCAGTGTATGCAAACATCACTCCCTGTCGCAGAAGTAGAGAAACTGTGTTTGATTGAACCTCAGCTCAAGAAAACACAATCCAGAAAAAAAGAAAAAACAAAAGTGAAAACATACCTACTAACCTAGCTCCTATCCTATCCTAATCTGTTTCCTCCGCAACCTCCTATATAACAAGATCACATTCATTTTGAATCAAAGTAGAAGAAACAACACACAATAACAGAAATCGAAAGAAAAAGGAAACTACAGAAACAATACTACGACCACTACAGTAGTATATGGACGTATAACAAGACAACACTACTACCTAGTAACCTCCTATCCTAATCCGTTTCCTCCACAACCTCCTATATAACAAGATCACATTCATTTCAAAATATGTATCACACTCAATGTACGCAAGCAAGCGTACTACTACCTCGGAAGTGAAGTAGAGAAGTTGTTTCCGATAGATCCTCGACTAAAGAAATGAAAGAAAAAGAGTATTAAGGGATGACTTACGATAGACCACGATAGAGTTCTTGCTTGTAACCCAATTCTCTAAGTCTACAATCATCAATATTTGTTGAATTTTTATTGTTGTTTTCATTTCCATCATCATGATCATCTAGTTGATGATAAGAACAAGAAGAATCAATCGATGCTGATGATTCTGCTTCCATATAATTTCTCATGTTTTGCTTTGATTATTTTCTTGAATAACCAATCAACGATTTAATACGTAAGGAAAGTAATAAAAAGTGAAAAGGGACGAAAACACTTTCCACTCAGAAAGCAAAGTTTCCACTAATGATATACTCCAAAAATAATAAACTATAGTTTAAAAGAAATTATTTTTTAAAACTTCCTGTCAAATTCTTTTTAAAATAGATGTAGTAGTAATGTTTTTTGCTGATACGGTTTTTATTGTTTATTTGTATTTTTCTATTTTTGTTATGAGTTTTGTGAGGATGATATATCCATATTTATTGTGGAAAATATCATGTGGGGTAGTTGATTGATAGTGCCTACTAACCGTCAAGAAAGACCCAACAAAAGCATGGTATGATAATACTCCCCATTTATTTTCACTTGTCATATTTTAATTTGATATATTTATTAAAAAAATTATAATTGATATGGCGATATTACTCACTACATCTATTAATTGATTTTTGATATCAAGTCTTGAAAAATTATTTGAGGAATAAGTAACTAATGTTGAGGGTCATTTGAGGGGAAAAAATAATATTTTTTCTTGATATGTTAAATTTGACGAGTAAAAATGAAAAGAAGTGACAAGTAAAAGTGAACAAAGAAAGTACTTAATAACTTCAGATTTCTGTTAAGGACGTGTTTGGTTTAAGGATAATATATAAGTTTTTTGAAAATTAGAATAATGAAGTATTATTATTTTTTTTGTGTGCAAGTAGACAAGACATTTTAAGTGGCATTCTACATTGATTATCTCATCGTCGCATTGATCTATTCCCTTCTCCGAGACCTAACGAGCCAAGACTGAATATATTCATATTCCGTCAATTTTTACCTCTCCTACCCCCGATCACCACCTTTGAAATGTTGCATGGATTACGTATAAATATTCTTAGGATAATCTTTTTTTTTTTGCTTTTTTATCAAATAAAACAGGTAAGAAAACTAAAATAGTTTCCTTCATATATACCAAACACACCCTAAATGACAAAAAAAAATTTATATCATAAGATGCTTAAGTAATGAAGAGCTGTTTATTTTCGGAAAAGTTTTAAAATCATTTCAGATATAAAACTAAAAATATTTGTTTTGTTTATAAAAATAATAAACCTTTTATTTCCTAAAAGTGTAACACCAAAATATTATAAAAGGAAAGGAATCTATATGCACGTGGATTTTCAAAAATCAACACAAATCTCCTCCATTTATGGTATGAAATTGCAAGTTGATATTTATACATTGACAAGTGATTTGCTGCTGTAAAGTAATATTATATACTACTAGTAAAGGTTATCTCTATGGTGTGTTTTGTCCTCTTCTTATGAGTGACATAATAATTGTGGGGAGATCTGATTTTGTAACTTTTTAGAAAATTATTTTTAGTTTTATGTCATTTTCATAAAGATATTTTTATTTTTATGTGTAAGAAATCATAAAAGGTCATATTTTTTTAATGTAATTTGTAATGGTTATAAAGCATCATTTTCACGTAAAACGACGTGCTCAACTTTATCTTTCAAAACTTGCGATTATGTTAATATACAAATTGGATCCCGTAAGGATTTTCTACTACGATTTTGGGTGTCCATGTTCATTATTATTAGCATGAATTACCAAAAAGAACAAAAAATGAAAGGATCAGGAGACGATTTAATATTCTTGTTCATTGAATACACAAAATTATTTGTATATATTGATTACACCTAGGGGTAGGCATAGTCCCACTTCTAGTGTTGTAGTATATGATATAGATAGATTTGGCAGAAAAATGTATTTTGCTTGAATATTATTAGTCAAATAGTCTTCAACAGATTTTCGTACTTGTACCGTTTTGATATCCCAACCCTTCCTACGGTAATAAATTTCCATTTAGATGTCGTAGCTAGATCTCTTTTTTAGACCGTCCAGGAGTGACCTAGTGATCAATGGAGAGAATTGAGAACTAGATATCTCGAGTTCAAATTCAGTTGAGATCATAAAACACAGTGATTCATCCCCTGCCCATGATATCTACTATTGGGAGCATGTACCATTTTGACATTCCGACCCTTCTTCTATCCTGAATTCTCATCCAGACATCGTCAACTAGATCAAAACAAGCTTTTGAACTGCATTCTACGATTGGGCCATTTTATTATCTTAACAAATAATATACTGAAAATATATCATCTACCAATAACTACTAATGAAACAAGTTACATCTCACGGTATATAATGAAAATAGATCAGCAACAATAACATACAAGTGAGGTAAGGAGGGTAAGATGTGTGCAGATCTTACCTTACCTTTATGGAGTAGAGAGGTTGTTTCCGATGAAACTTCGGCTCAAAAGAAATGTATCTCTGATGCAGGATGGTAAGAACCATCTACAACAATTAGTAAAGAGACGTCAAATTTTGGTAAAACTTTACTATATAACACAATACCAATAATAGGATTATTAAGCATCTGTTTTGTAATAAATACCCATATTAAAATGTTCTGTTTAAAACCATTTTCTCACTCTATTAAGAACCAAAATGTTCAAAGCTATGATGAACCAACCAACATATTATGTGTATATAGAACAAAAGAATCACCCCTCCTCTCTTCATCAATGAAATATAAAGCAAACCTGTTTCCCTTCAAGCCAAATCTAACAAGGTAATGACCCTAATATCCAGGGTTTCTTGGCTTCTTCAGATGGGAGAAGAAGCCGATGTTTCCTAGGAAAAACACACCAACGACAGCTACGCAAGAAAGAACCATCCAAAACCACTGCTGCCATCTCCTTCTACCTCTGTTGCGAAGTGGGGGAGGAATGGCTTTAGTCTTCATCTGTTTCGTATATTGAGATGGTTTCTGAGTCTTCTTGGTGATTGATTGAGAACTACTCTCACCAACCTCAAACTCCCTGACAATTCCTCTCGTGCTGGTGGAAATCAAAGTAATTTCACCATCGTTATTTTCGCTGTGTGTTTCACTTGCAGAACCCTTCTTCCTTTCCCTCTTACGCAGTCTTTTCTCCTTGTCCTGTATTAAACAAGATATGATTTTAAAATTTCGTGCATATGAAACCATAATTTATTGAAAGAAACCTATTACTTCATACATGTGTGCGGAAGTTTTTAAAAAAAATTTACCTTCAGTCTCTGTTCTTCTTCCTTCTGGGCACGCAATTCAGCCCTTAGTTGGGCCTTTTCTGCATTGCGTTTTTTCCTTTCTAATGCCTCCTTAGCCTTTGCGATCTCCTCCAGCCGTCGTTGCTCTTTCAACCTGGCTGCTTCCTCACGCTTTCTCAGTTCCTCCTCCTTTCTAGCAGCCTCCAACTCCTGAGCAGTTTGCAGATGCTCGGTTTCTTTTGGCTCATCAACCGTAATCCTCTCTCTTGGAGTTGATTTGCGAGCCTCTTTCGTTTTCTCAACCTGATTCATTCCTTCTGCTGCTTGCGGAACAATATTGTCATCCTTAAGTTTATCCTTGAGAACTACTACTTGCTTTTCCTGATGAGGGACCGGAGCTTGTAACACACTGTTAACTTTATCTACACTAGTTACCAGCCTATTAACTCTTTCCACCACCCGGTAACTGGGAAGAACAGTTGGCTGCTCATCAGGACCAAGTGTACGACCATCCAAGGTCCCAAATCTCCTTACCGTACTCCTCGTATTACACCTGATGTAATCCTTTCTGAACTCATCATTATTGTTCCAAAGTTCCATGTACCTTTCAACCTGAGAGAGTAACAATTAGACACAGGTGAGCCTGGAAAATCTCTGGAAGACATGTAAGAATTAAGTTGCTAACTAACCTGATTCACACATAGATGATTAAGAGCTACCATTTCTCCCTTTCGTGCATGATCATTAGCCAAAGTCGCGTCGTCCTTGTATGTACGGAAATGAACATTCTGCATTTTCAGGCATTATGAGATACGGTAGAATTTTCTCAGTCATCTTTAGCTGAACAACAATTACCAGCCTCTAAGACTTGTACTAACCAACAAAATTGAACATAAAAGAATGAAAGAAATTCAAAAGTCCACCAGCTTCAAGCAATAGTAAGTATAGTCTAACCCAGTGTACAAATAATTTGGGAAGGGAAAATATTTGTGGCTGCATCGACTATCGTGAAGTAAGAACTGTATAAAAGAGTTTCTTTATCAACAGAGGGCAAGAGAAGAGAGTATGAAGATCCTAAAAAAGAGAAGAGAACATAAGAATTTAAGGTTCAATACTTCGATGTGATTACAAACCTTCTCATACAGTCCCTTCTTTAAATTCCGCAATTCTTCATATGCTTCTTGGCGAATATCATCCGCAGCTTTAAACTGTGCTTGCAATTCTTTGAGCTTTCGACTCTCGTCTTCAAATTTACGGCTAGCTGTCATCACAATTGTTTCAGCTTTTGAGACCTTGACTTTGAGGTTATCAAGCTCTTTCTTCAAGACCTGCACACATTTGGCTCCCAGGTTAAGGCAAATTAAAAGGGAAAGAAAATCATAACACGAAGTACCAAAAAGTAACAGCGTGTTTGAATAAGTGCTGCTGGCGAGCATTCAAAACCATTATTGAATGACAATGTTAATGGCACCACTTGATAACAATCAATTATATTGATGATAAGCAGTAGAAAACTGTACTCAGAGGAACATTAAAGCATCTTAGTGGCCCACCCTCAAGCGCTCTTCATTTACTTCTCTCTCATCCAGAGACTTCTGCACTTCATCCTGGCTACCAGTGTTAGAGGAAAGCTGTCCACGAAGCTGCTTCAGTTGCTTGATTTCACGAATTAGAAGCTTTTCCTCCTTTAGAGGTACAGTTTCATGTCCAATAATGTGTTCCATATTAGAAATCTGCAAGTCATAGATCAGGCAACATTAAAAAAACAATTCAAAGAACAAAACAATACACTCCAGTTGCTGATTAGAACTTTTTACTGGAAGAGAAGCGAGATATTGTCACAAAAGCATACCCTATTATCAATCTCACCAATGGCAACTGCATTCTTTGCTTTATCAATTATGTCTTGAAGTGTGGAGATATCTGCACGCTTAGTCCTGACTTGCTTTCTAGCATCTCTCTCTTGAGCTTTTGCAGCTTCAAATTCAGCACCATGGGTTTGGCAATTGGCCTGCTCATTAAAAAAACATTTCGTACCAAGGTTTATGAAGAAAGCCAATTATGAGATTAAAATAATAAAATATACTGAATCTAGGAGACATACCCTTTTGTTTCTGATTTTTTGTCTAAAGGCATCCCTATGCTGTGTCTTCTCATCAACATTTAGCTCAGCAACTTTGATGTGTTCTCGGATTTTCTCATCATCAAATCTTGGCATCCTGATCAGGAAGTAAAATCCCTTTGCTGCAATACCATTCATATCCCTTGCAGCAGCAACATCCACAGAGGAACATTCAGCCGAAGTGGCCAATGCTTCGTTAGTATTAGAAATTTCAGCATCCCCACTTTGTTCACAAACTAGTTTGTCATCATTACTCCAGTCTGAACCACCTGTCATTTCTTCACTGCCAGTGATCTCTATGTTCATGTTGGCTGGCTCTGGATCAATCTCGATTGGGCAAGTCAATGTCTCATTTTCAGATATCACAGCATCATGGCTAGAAACATCTCTACTGCTTGAAGTGTTTCCCCCTTCAGTTAACTCCAAATCAGCCAAAGTAGCCTGATCGTCGCATATTTCATTGTCGCAAGACATCCTACAACGGTAAGAGCATATGAAATTTTCTAACATCAATAATCACATGATAAACAATCCATCAGTTCAGAAGACCACACATATTAAAAGAAATATAAGTAAACAAGCAGATAAAAATAAAACTAACTAATGCAATTCAAAACACTACAAATTGAGAAGAAATTGACCATCATCACGGAAAATTAAGAGGTAAGGCGGCAGCCAAAACTACATTGCTGGTCTACCTCAATTTGCTGCTGCATAATTAATGC
This sequence comes from Capsicum annuum, assembly GCF_002878395.1. Classification (NCBI taxonomy): domain Eukaryota; kingdom Viridiplantae; phylum Streptophyta; class Magnoliopsida; order Solanales; family Solanaceae; genus Capsicum; species Capsicum annuum. Next base: position 1,591,164 of record NC_061121.1, read on the forward strand.
ACTGAAATCATGACTGACATTGCAGCCATGACCACTTGATATGTGCTCAGAAAATCAACTATTTCAACCCAAACTCAAAACTTATACCAAACATGGACTTAAGTTTCTTGTTTGATAAATAATCAAGATAACCTTTTTCCTGGTGGAGATGGACGACAGAAAGGGGATCAACTGACAAAAAAACAGTTTAATTTTTCGAAATAGTTTCATCAGAAAACAGGATTAAATTAGCTTTCTCGGGGAAATAAATGATTCATCAAACTGTGCATGTTTTTAGAACAAGAACAATGTATTTGGTAATCCAATTAACCTAAACTTCTATTCCACCTGGATATAAGTAAGATTAAGTTTCTTAACTGACAAAGTCACGAAAAATGAATGGTTCTGCGAAACCAAAAACTATTTTTGCGCAAACAGCGATTATTTTTTCTTTCTGAGGGAAATATTCTTCTTAGTGTTCAGATTGTCGGGTGCTTTTACCTTTCATCAATATTTATGCTCGGTGGTTCTTCCGCATCCCCACTTTCGCGTATGAATTTGTCATCGCTGGTTTGGTCTGCAACACTAGATTCGCCTTCTTTGTCATCACTGGTTTGGTCTGCAACACTAGATTCACCTTCTTTCTTAATGTCAATGAAATCTATAGCCATATTGGGCACCATTTTGCATTCATGAATGGGCTCATTCAAAGTATTTCCACAAACAGCATCATGGCACTCATCTTTAATGCTTGAAGCCGAAGAATTTCCATCTTCGCACAATTTCAAATCAGCTAAAACAGACTGGTCAATGGAAAATTCAGCATCACGATGCGCCCTAGAAGACAAGAAAAATGAACAGCTTATTTGATCTTGTCCATTAAATATACAGCAAGGGAAATACTGATATACTAATAAATGAGAAAAATACAAGAAAAAGCAACAGGATAACATGATAAACTAACAAATCATTGTATTCCTGGATAACAAATTCAACAACTCATTAGCATCAACCACCAAATCATAAAAGTTAAATCAGGACGGAAGAAGATCATAAGACTTAAAGAAAACTTCCACAATTGCCTGTGTAACCACCCATAATTTTTTAAAAGAATAAAAGAAGAATAAAAAGCGTACAATGAATAAATATCTTCTTCCAACAGAAGCATTCATGAAATAAAGTATGAATGATACTTGGCTTGAATAACTGGAAAACAAAGATTTATATCTAAATCATGAAGATTCCAGCAAACATATAGTCATGTCACCTCATTAATATTCAAAACTAATGCAGGGAAACTCGAGTGAATGGATATGTTCTAAAATAATCAATTTTATCTTTTTAAAATATAAATTGATAGGTATTTTTTAAAAACCAATATTTCTTTAAAAGAAATAAAAGACATAGGAGATACTCATACAGGTTTCATAATTATACTAATCAGTTATAGAACTGATAGGGGACTTAATGGAGCCCTTTTACAAATAATAGCTCATGGATTTATAGGTGCTGCACTTTTTTCTTGAGAGTAACAACTAATGATAGGATCCCCCTTATTTATCTTGCCAGAATAGTAAGTCCAATGCCAAAAGTATTCACGATGGTCAATGGATTTTGGGAGTTGGTAAGTGGAGTGTGGTAAAAACCAATTTATCTTTGAGTAAGTAAAATCAGAAGTGGAACTTGAGTGCAATGAAAGTTTAAATATTCAGGAGAGACCAAGAGACCAACTAAGTAATCCACAATGATTGAGGCTATTAAAAGTTAGGATGAATGATACACAAGAAACAAGTGTTCCATTTGAAACTTTCTTATTCAAATCAGAGGAACAAATTAGGCAGCAAAAAACGGAATAACAATATTACCCAGAAAGGTACAGATTACTAGGATAGCCTCTTCTAGCTTGCATAGATAAATATTTTTAATTGCTTAAACAGAAAAGCTTTAGATAGTTCAAAACGTACCCCGCATTATCTGAACCGTTATGCGGATTTTCAGGATCCTCACATTTTTTGTGAGGTATTCCATTGTTAATACTTTCGTCACCACCATTTAATTCATCTTCCAAATTTTCAAATCCACTACCTTCTCTGACCAAGTTAGCTCCCAGCAGTTGGGAGTCATCAGTAGAGCTATTCAAAGTTTCATTTTCGGCCCCAACATCATCGTTGCTAGACACGTCTTTAGAACTTGAAGCACAATAATTACCCACTTCAGAAATTTTTGAACCAACGGAAGTAGATAGGCCTTGGGAAAACTCAGCATTACAAGACATCCTACATCACAAGAGCAAATAGTCAAAGACTGCGTTTTTTTTTAACTCTAACCAACTATTTGAAAATGAAGATCATTTTTAAACTAGCAAGAAAGGACTTCTTCCAAGAGCATTAACTAAACCATAATACATTTATCCATCAATTACACCCGGAATAAGGTGAGAATTCAGAGATTGGATTGCAACCCAAAAATTTGTTTCTTTTCTTGCTAAACTAGGATGATGGGAATTTTGGTTATCTCAGAGCATTGGACTATAGTCTATGTGAATTACTCATCATAGAGGAGGGACAGCCCCGAGCTTTATGGTTTGACAGAGTAATAGTACATGCCCTTATCCCATTTACCTATCTATACATACACACAGGAACAAATGAACTCACCCCTGATTGTGTCCTTCCGCGCAGAAACCATCAAATTCATCAACCACGACGAGACAAGAAGATTATTTCTCCTCTCTTTTGGTTTTGGGCTGTCATTCTTTTTAACTTGCCTTTTTCCACTTCAATCATCTCTAGTTTGACATGTAACAGCTATTACTGAGTATAGTTATTCACCATTCTGAACCTAATTACTAAGTTGCACATCAATCATATATACATACCATATTTATACTTGCATTAAAGACTTCAAGTTGGATGAGATAAACAACAGACATCATTTGTTAATTAATACTTCTCTAACTGGATGGGACGGACTGTTCCGAGAGGAAAAAGGAGGAGAGAATCACCTTACTAACTTATATACTTTAAGTCACCATCAATCCAGAAAGCTTTATTCTATAAAGAAAGATGTGTCTGTATTTGGCGAGTCTCTATCCTCAACCACACAGTACACATGAAGTAAACAAAGTCTATCTTTTGGAATCCATATACTCACCCTTCCACAGCTTGACTACTGCTGTTGAAACTTTTGCCATCCTCAAAGTTTTTATGCATCAATTTGTCATCGCTACTTCCGTCCACATCATTAGATTCACCTCCTACTGCTGTACCAATGCTCTCTTGAATCATATCAGCTGAACTTTGACCATGAGAAATACAGCAATTACAAGCTTCACTTCCCAATGCAATAGCTTCATTGCTAGAAATATCCAAGCTGATTGAAGTAGAAGAATTCTCTACTCCAGATAACCTTGCATCAGCCAAAACAGAGGGGCCATGTGACAGTTCAGCATCACTGGACATCCTACAGTCATAAATCATAAAATAAACAGATCTTCAGATAGCTGTACAGAAATCTACCATAGGTGAAGCATAGATGATCACAAGATAGTATAAACAGCAAGATAACATACTCCTAATTTCATAACCATTAAACTGCAGCAACCAAAATTAATCAGCAGTCACACGACGCAACTCTTGGACGGAGTGGGTAGAGCGCAGATTTAGAAATACAACAAGACTAACAAGGAACCAGATTGAAGACACTTTTTGCCTCCTCCAAGATTTGAGACTGGTTTCCAATGATCTATTCTAGGTTCATGGTAACACCCTTGGGTATGTGTCACACTGAATTCTAGAAGAATTTCGCTTCAGGGAGGGAGGAAAATTACTTCAGGGAAGAAAACTGATTGGAATAATCAATTTAAATTGTTGAGTTTTCTCATTAACTGCTAACCATAAAATCTATATCTACTTGACTCAGTCTAGGTCTCACTTTAAGTTAACTTGAATTTCAATGTCTATGTCTAATAACTAGCAGCTGATGTAAATATTTAATCCAAAGGGTTTCCTTCCATCCAAATGCAATTGAGAAGTTTTCGGGTTAATCTTCTCATCCTTAACAAGGGTACAGTGGAACTTCAGAAGTTAGGAACTCACCCTTCACTAGCTAGACCATCAGAGTGCAATCTTTCAGAATCCTCATTTCTTTGGTGCATTGCTTTGTCATCTATATCTTTGTCACCATCAAATTTACTTCCAGTTTCTTCATTGCATTTAGTGTCGAAGACTGTGTTGCGCACGCTTTGAACATTATCATTCAAGCAATTCACGCTCTCCTTTCCAGATGCGACAGCATCAATGCTGCAAAGGATTTCACTGCTTGACGCAAAATTTAAGTCAGCAAATAGATGAGCCATGGGAAAATTCAGCATCACAGTGTTTTCCTTTTCTTTGAGACAGAGTTAACTGTATATTCACAAAAAACTCATCTTCCAAAGAATGATGACGTGGGATCTTACAACCCACAGGAGCAGAATACATCCTTGATAATGTTTAGAGACTTTACACTTCCATATGAAATTAACTAAAGCTTCACTATGTTTTCCGAGTAAATAGAATAGTTCTACAACAGCTTAACAAATTAACATGAAGCCCTTCAAGTTGGTTAATCAGTTTAAAATCTGAACTCACTTTGAAAAAGGTAAAAAAAAAAAACAATGCACTCGAATTATCAAGCTGCTAAACAAACATCAAGTTTATAGTTCAAATGGTACTAATCCATAAACATTTCTGTAAAGATAGCAATGCCGTCACTAATTGCAAGATGAGATATAAGTCATATACATCCAATAGCATATGATCAACATAAATGGGAAAGTCACATCTTCATCCTGCCTCCCGTCACCGATAGTCTCTTACTACAAAATGTGATTGAGGACAGAACAATAATTATCTGTCTGTAGACTATGAAACCTTTCACTAGGAAATCAGAAATGAATCGGACAAATATTGAGTTCATGACGGAGAAGAAAGAACATCTGAATCCTTCATAAAATTATAAATGAGGACGTAGGTAACTGTTGCAATGTAAAGTTCACTGCCACCTGAATATAAGTAGCATATCAACTAAAATTGTGGCAGAGAAAAAAACTAAAGATGTTGACTTGATTAGTATTCTTTTAATTTGACGACACGTCGCTCTTTAGCGAAAAAAGGAACAGATATTTTCATGCTCATCTAAACCTGTTCACAACCATACTTTTATCAACTACATTAAGTCTAATGAAATCACCTACCACAAAAAATTAAGTCTAAGGAAATATTTTTAATCCTTTTGTGTGTGTGAGTTATTTGGGAGGGTGGGTGTATGCGTGTGCGTGGTGGTGGTGGTGGGCTGGGGGGGGAGGGGGGGGGAGACAAGACTGGAGACTGCTTTCACTAAGGCATGCGAAAAGAAGGATAAACCGATAAAGGAGAAATAATAACAGTAGATGGTTAGGAACACACCCTTTATGAACTTGCGTGCTACCATCTGCTACTTCACCATCCTTCATATCTTCAGATGTTGAGTTTCCATCAGTCCTTCTGTTTGTGGCATCAGACTCACCTTCTATGTCTTCCATTCCTTTGATTTCACTTACGACATTGGAAACCTTGTGGCCTTGGCTGTCTGCTTTTTCAATGTTTGTGCTCTCTTGGTGTACTAATTTATCATTACTTACTTCCTCCGCGTCATTAGACTCAACGACTATTCCAGAGATCTCAGGAATAATGTTAATTTTCTCTACACCAGTAGACTGGCCGTTAATTTTCTCTACACCATTAGACTGGCCTTCTAATCCACTGATCTCAGAAATAATGTCGGTAGCCACTGAATTGTTGCTACCAGACTTTTCAGCATCCTCACTCTCATTAATTTTACTTGAACCATTACATTCAGACCTAATTTCTTCAATCTTTGTAACAGTGCTAGGTTCCCTTTGGCCATTGATCTCTACCTTCACAGTTTCTGCACTTCCTTCACATAGTTTGACATCGCAGTTAGTATCACCTCCTGTTTCATTGCTGCCGTCGATTTTTGTGATCATGTTGGGTGCTGAGTGACTGTTACTGTCTTCACTTCCAGGGTTGATAGCCATTGAACTATTGATATCCCCCTTTTCATCATCCACACTCTTATCATTTTTACTCAAACCATTAGATTCACCAATAATTTCTTCAACAGCTTTAATTTTTGTAACAGTGCTAGGTTCTCTTTGGCCATCGATCTCTACCTTTTCAGTATCTGCACTTTCTGCACTTAATCTCCTGTCATCGTTATTTCTGTGAGGACCACTAGATTTGCCTCTCATTTCTTCCGTGCTTGCTGTCTCAGTAACAGGGTTAACAGCCATCGAACTGTTGATATCCCCATTTTCAGCATCCACACTCTTATCGTCCTTCCTTGAACCATTAGATTTACCCATAATTTCTTCAACGGTTTTAATCTCTATGATAGGTGCCTTTTGACCATTGCTCTCTACCTTTTCAGCATCTGCACTTTCTTCACATACTAAATTGACATCACAACTAAACTCATTGACACCTTTGATTTCGGCAACCATGCTCAGTGTCCCTTGACCACCATCAGTGTCTGCGATTTCAGTCTTCTCAATTTGGTCAGATTGTAACTTGTCTCCACAGTTGCCTGCAATTGCAGGTTCTGCACTTCCGTGGCTTAATTTTTCATCATCATTACCTTTGTCCAAACCACCGGCTTCACCACTCACTTCTTCAATGCCTGTTATCTCTGAGGCTGTATCATGTTCCATTTGACCCTTATCAGAAGGGCAGCTCGAAGTTTCTTTTGTTAACACAACAGCGCCGCAGCTAGATGCATTTTCACATGCAACAGCTGAATTCCCCACTTCAGACAATTTTTCGTCAGTTAAGATGAATGGACCATTAGAAAACTCAGCATCAACAGACATCCTACAACCACAGCAATGATGTTAAGCTTAAATCATTTTAACCCCCAAATGTAAATCATCATCAAAGTTTAAAATGCAAAAGAGAAAATGAAAGGTCAAACATAAAAGTAAGTGAGAAAGACTGAACGAGCTAAATGACCCGTGCATTCCTAGGTACCACTCTAGAAATGCCCAGATTCATTGACAAAGGTTTCCCATTTGGCTTCTATGGCAGTCTCAATAGATTTTTCCTAGTGAAGGATCGATCCCCCACCAGAATAGTTTCATAAAGATTTCTAAATGATTTGGGACAGAGAATTGCTATGAACGTGATACTTGCTTCTCTTTAATTCTCATCACGTGAATAAGATATAACTTCTTATCATAAAAATATTGAAGTAGAAATCATATTTTTATTGTTTGACAGTTTGAGGATTCCGACCTTGAATTAGAGGTTCTGTTGCAAACCCGAAAAGAGACATTGTGATGATGGAGACTTAAGAATATCGTATAAATCATATAGAAGGCTGAATTTACGCAACAGTCGGAAGAAAATTGTTCCGTCAAACATAATTGAAACAACCATCGAGATGCTAAACAAGTCCACCAAATATTTGTCGTGTTCTCTTTATTATATCGAATGAAAACACTAATATGCGACAAATCTACTCAAATATTATTATATGGTAAAATACAAAGGCATTAAATCTATCACATTTTTGGAAAATCCCTAGAATATAATCCAGCCAGAATAAAAAAAGAAACCAGAAGAACCACATCAGACTAAAGTCTTATTTCAGGATAACTACTAAGATTGCCTTTAACTGGATTTACCGAAAAAAACAGATCTGAGATCACACAAAAAACAAAAAATACTACACCGAGTAACCGACAACAAGGCATTTACCAAAATTCAGCATCAAAAAAACATGACTTTTAATACACTCACATTCACTTAAACTAAATTCACTGTAGATCGATGTAACCTCAACAAAATCACACAAAATATTACACCAACAACAATTCATATACCAAAATTCAGCATCAAAAATCACGATTTCTAATACATTCACATTCACTTAAACTGAATTAACCTTAGATCACCATAATGGAAGCAAAATCACATACAAAATCAGTTAAATTCACTTTTTTCAACCTTGACAGAACGACTTTGCTCCGCTGTGTTGTTCCGCTGGAAGCGGCAATGCATATACCAAAATTCAACATCAAAAGAAACGCGATTTCTAATACAGTCACATTCACTCAAATATTAAACTTCCCCATCAACTTCAAAACTTATAGATCATACATAAACACACACGGATCACCTTCGCCACTAATACAAACACAAAAAAACTACACCGACAACAATGCATATACCAAAATTCAGCATAAAAAAAAAACAATTTCCAATACATTCACATTCACTTAAACTCAATTAACCTTAGATTGACGTAACCGAAGCAAAATCAAAAACAAAAATCAGTTAAATTCTCATTTTTTCTTCACCTTAAGAGCGGACTGTGCGGCACGAATTAACTTCACTGGATCATACGTGAACACACACGGATCACCATACGCAAACAAAAAACTACACCGACAGCAATGCATATACCAAAATTCACCATAAAAAACGTGATTTTTAATACATTCACTTAAACTGAATTAACCTTAGATTGACGTAAACTCAGCGAAATCACACAAAAAAATCAGTTAAAATTCACTTTTTTCAACCTTCAAAGAAGGACTGTGCTCCGCCGTGTTGTTCAGCCGGAAGTGACAATGCGTATACCAAAATTCAACATCAAAAAACGTGATTTTTAATATATTCACATTCACTCAAATATTAAACTCTCGCATCAACTTCAAAACTCACAGATCATACACTAAAACACACGGTTCACCTTCGCCACCAATTCAACCACAAAATACTACAACGAGTAACCGACAACAATGCCTTTACCAAAATTCAGCATCAAAAAAACGTGATTCGCTTAAACTAAATTCATCTTAGATCGACGTAACCTCAGCAAAATCACACACAAAAATCAGTTAAATTCTTATTTTTTCTTCACCTTAAGAGAACGACTGTGCTCCACCGTGTTCCGCCGCAAGCGGCACGAATTAAACTTCACCGGATCATACGCAAAAAATAAAAAAAAATAAAAAAACTACACCGACAGCAATGTGTATACCAAAATTCACCATCAAAAAAACGCGAATTTTAATACATTCACTTAAACTGAATTAACCTTAGATCGATTTAACATATCAATAACCTCAACAAATTCACACCGAAAAAAAAAAAACAGTTACATTCACTTTTTTCAACCTTGACAGAACGTTTTGCTCCGCCGTGATGTTCCGCCGGGATGTTCCGGCAATGTAGTTGGGAAGCGAGTGTGTGCTCCGCCGTAAGCGCGTGATCCGATCTGAAGAGTTACGGTGCGTTGTAGTAATTGTGATGCATGAATTTTGAACAAGGAAAAGGGAATTTGGAGAATGTATAGTGTGGGTAAATGTGTGTATTCACTCTCCTTGAGGTTTAACCGTAAAAATAACTCCAACTTATATCGAAAATTTAGAAATGCAATTTCTCTCTAAGATCTAAATAAGAGTATAAGAGGTGTTAGGGGTATTTTTGACTTTTTGTATAATACTCCCTCCCTTTTATTTTATTTTTCTCAATTTGGCATTGCACATTAATTAAGAAAAAACAACTAATAACATAGACATTTTATCATAATACCCTTATTAAATGATATTTACATTTTAATTTGAAGAAAAAATAATTAATACTAATGATAAAAAGGGAAAAAAATAGTCTTGTCCTGATGAATGAAAAATCAAATTAGGAAATTTGGAACGAGTAAAATAGGACAGAGGGAGTATCTACTACTAAACTATTTTAAGAAAATAAATAAAAATTTTAAATTTTATAATTTTAAATTAAAGTTATGTTAAATATATTAAAATATCTTTTAATTTTATGACCTCAAATATGTCACGTAGAAATTTGAAATTAAAATATTACTAAAGAAGAAAGGGGTTATTCTTTTTTAATAAGTTATGTCAAATATACCAAAATATTTTTTAATTTTGTGGTTTTAAATACGTCACATGGAAAATTGAAATTAAAATATTATTAAAAGAAAAGTTATTCTTTTTTAAACGGACTAAAAAGGAGAGTAGACAATTCCTTTTGAAACAGAGAGAGTATGATAATTTATCTACTTTTGTCTAGGCGGGTAGATGTGAGGATAGTTTCGATTTCTTTGAGCAAAATTAGTAAATTATTAATCTATAACTATAAGAGGTCGTTTGGTCTTATCCATATTTGATTTGAATAAAATGTATAGGATAAATTAGTTTAGAATTAGTTATTTTGGAATAGTAGTATTATTTTTATTCCTTCTTGAAGGTGGAATAGCTAATTCTGATATAATTAAATTAAATAATTAATCACGGGATAACTTGTTTCTCAATCAAATGATTTATAAAAGTTTACATATCGTATTTGTTACTCGTATTGGATTCATTTAAGTTTGAATTTACTCGTTAACGTGGATCTAAATAGGAGCATAGGGATAGGGTATTTTTGACTTTTTGTATAAGTTCGAGTTTACGTATCTTTCTTTTTTGGTTTAGGCGGGTAGATGTGAGGATATTTTGATTTCTTTAAGTGAAATACGTGAATTGATTTGTAACTATAAAAGTTTATATATCGTATTCATTACTCGGATTGGATTCAATTAAGTTCGAATTTACCCGCTCATAAAAATGTCTTCATATTTAAATTTGAAACCTAAGATTTTATGATAAAGGATGAATGCGCATTTATCATTTTATTATAAGTCCACAATCTTTATTGTGCATCGCTGAATAGTTAAATAAATTAATAATATTCAATAAGATCGATCAATTCAATTTTCTTTAAAAAGAATTAATACAACATTATAAGGCTCCTAATATGCTACCCGCAAAAAGGATAGAGTTAACAACTGCGATATCGAGTTAATTGCTATTTTTGTCATGTTAATAATATGTTTATTATAGAAATGTATTTATATTTTAATCTTTTCGTTCTATTTTAATCGGCATGTTTTATTTTTTGAGAGTTAGTTTGATTAATTTTTAAAGTTATGTTGCATTAAATTAATTTAATATTTTTAAAATCAAATTGAAATATTCATAAACAATATAAAAAATACTAGTATAAGATATTTTTTTCTTTTCTCAATTTGATTAAAGCTACATCTTAAATATGGGACTTGCTTGCGCAAATAATTTGTACATGATCAACACGCAAACTCTTGATTTTTTCTTTTTAAAGTAATAAAATCAATAATAATTGATCAAGTGGGACATATAGGGGTATTATTGACATTTGGTAATTGAAATTGGATTTAAAATCTGATTAAACTTTCTTTAATTATGCTTTATCCCATATTTATTAGGAAATATTATCAGTAATTAGTCATTATTACTGTCTTTGACTAGGTTCATGTTGGGGGTATTTTTGACTTTTCAATAAAAATCTAGAAGGTGATCTAGAAAGATAGATGCAAAGTACTTTTTGACTTTGTTTTAAAAATACAATTAATTTGAAAAAGTAGATGTGGATATTTTCTTACTTTTTTGAGTAAAATTATATAGTACTAGTAGATTTAGTAGGATATTCTTTATTCTTTTAGGTATAGAAGGAAAATGCTTTATTTTCAAAGTTGAACGACTATGCGTGAAAAGGCTGAGACATATTTAAATTTTATTTCTCTGGACTAATTAAAATCATATTTTTGATAACTTTAGTGCCTACATGGCACACACGTATGCCTATGTGAACCCTTCAATGTGTTGTTCCATGTATGTGCCACGTAAACACTAAGGTTGTCAAAAATACAATTTTAATTAGTTTAGAAGTAATAGGATCCTCTTAAAGTTCGAGTGTGTCTCAGTCTTTTCGCGTATAGTTCAAAGTGGAAATAGAGCATTTTTTCAGGTATAGAAAATAATTTTATGTTACTCTATTGGTAAATTTTAATTTTTTTTTCTAGTAATAGTATCTTTTATTAAAAGAAGTCTCGATGCGATCCATAGCAAAAATTAATGCGTGAAAATATCAAATTTTACCTATAACGAAAATTTAATACACTATATTATCCTTCATTGGATAATCTGATTAAGCATTTTGATTCTTCAATTAATTGAATTGATGCACTTATAATTCTTCTATTAGTGACTCTTCATAATTTCATTGTGTTATTAAGCACATTACTTAATTATCTATATACATAATAGTATTGAATTTATATTATTACTCAATGTCTGTGGAATTTAATCTATATTTTCAGTATAAGATGATCAAAGATATATAGTTTCATTGATTAAAGATAAGTAATACTACTAAGTCATGTATTATAAGGACTAGTATTTTTAGACTTTATCTAATTTTAATTATGCATTAATCCAAGTTTATTACCAAAAAAAAGTACATATTCATTACTATTATTAATTTGATTTCAAGCTGAATAAGTAATTTCTTTTTTCCTTTTCCAATTTCCAATTATGGAAAACGTGGTGAGATATTTTGATATCCGTTATTAACATCAATCAACATCATTTTATTTATAGTATTTTTAACTATTTTTTATATGTCCCCGATTTGGGATAAATAACAGTATAGTAAACATAAAAACAAATAACAAAATAAATTTTATAGTATTTTTATTTAAATGAGAGAGAAATTTTGATACTACTAGTAGAGGATTTAAAATCAAGTTCACGTGAATTTAATAATTTTTATTCATATTTTCGTGTATATAACAATAAAATATTTAGTAGGGCCTAGAGTAGATGGGGCGTATGCAACCTTATCCTATCTTATGAAGACAAAAAGGTTGTTTTTTTATATACCCACTACTTTATAAGACATGATAAAATCACCTATATATAAAAAAAAAAAAAAATTAAGCTAAGAAAACAACATGTCATATTAAAATCAGAGAATAAAATAGTTGAGTAGTAATAACGCTATTTATATATTAGATTAGATATTGCTCGTCTGCGTACTAATCTTTTATCTAATTCCGAACTTTATATCTTTCAATTTAATCCCCGATTATGTTCTTTTAGGGTCATTTCTTTCTAATAAAGGAAAGATTTTCTTTAAACAAACTAAAAAAAAAAAATAACAAATAAATTGAAACGACAAAAATATGACATATACTTTATATTATTACTGTTGTACATTATATTTAATAAATTTCTTCTACCTAACATAAAGCATCCTGGCAAAACCAGCTCATTGATTTGAAGTGTGATGGAAAATAAGTTTTTCATAATTGAAATATCTAACTTCAAATCATCACATGCAATATATATTAAAAGTTACTATCATTCTAAATTACATTTGAGATATTTTTGAATATATAATCTTGTAATACTTGTATCAACTTATTTTCAAAAAGAATTGTTAGATTATCATCATATTATCTTATTGAATATTACATTTATACTTTTAAATATGATAATTTTTCATAGATTATCAATAAATAATGTAATTGAATAATATATCACAAGTCAAATGTTAATGATGAGGATATTTTATATTTCTATTTGATTGATCTCTGAGTTCTCTTTGTTGCAAATGTTATTGTTAGTGTTATTTTATCGAAACATCAGGAGTTTAATATCAAAACTTTAAATTGTCTAGATATATATATATATACACTTCGTGAAATATATATTACACTTCGTGAAATCGACAAAGTCCCCAGGGAGGTGCTTTGGAGATGCTTGGAGGTGAGTGGAGTACCGCAGGCATATAGCAGAGTAATTAAGGATATGTATGAGGGAGCGAAAACCCAGGTGAGGACGGCGGGAGGAGACTCAGAGCATTTCACTGTCCTGACAGGATTGCATCAGGGATCTACTCTTAGTCCCTTTTTGTTTGCGCTAGTAATGGATGTGTTAACGCGGCGTATCCAAGGGGAGGTGCCGTGGTGTATGCTTTTTGCAGACGATGTAGTCCTGATAGATGAGACGCGAGGGGGTGTGAACGACAAATTAGAGCTGTGGAGGCAAACTCTGGAGTCTAAAGGGTTCAGGGTGAGCAGAACCAAGACAGAGTATGTGGAATGTAAGTTTAATGACGTAAGGCGAGAGAATGAGGTAGTGGTGAGGCTTGAAGCGCAGGAGGTAAAGAAAAGGGATAAGTTCAAGTACCTCGGGTCCGTGATCCAGAGTAACGGTGAGATTGACGAGGATGTCTCGCACCGTATCGGGGCGGGATGGATGAAGTGGAAACTTGCATCGGGGGTGCTGTGTGATAAGAAGGTGCCGCCCAAGCTTAAAGGTAAATTCTATAGGGTGGTAGTCCGTCCGGCCTTGCTGTATGGAGCGGAGTGTTGGCCAGTTAAGAACTCCCACACCCAAAGAATGAAGGTGGCAGAAATGCGGATGTTGCGCTGGATGTGTGGACTGACCCGAAGGGATAGAGCTCGGAATGAGACTATCCGGGAGAAGGTTGGGGTGACTTCAGTGGAGTGTAAGATGCGGGAAGCACGATTGAGATGGTTCGGACACGTGAAGAGGAGGGGCATGGATGCCCCGGTCCGTAGGTGTGAGAGGCTAGCGTTGGATGGTTTTAGACGGGGTAGGGGTAGACCGAAGAAGTACTGGGGTGAGGTGATTAGGCGGGACATGGAACAGTTACAGCTTACCGAGGACATGACCCTAGATAGGAAGGTCTGGAAGACGCGAATTACGGCAGAGGATTAGGGCCTGTTCGGGTCGCTAATGTAGGGAGGTAATTGGTGGGGGTGTATTCCTGGTATGATTCCGTATTCAATGTTCTGTTCCGTGTTCCGTGTTCTATGTTTGTTACGAATCTGTGTGCTTTCCTCTGCTTTATATTCCTGCATTCCTGCTTTACTCTGTTTTATATTCCTTATGGCTGCAGTATCTATGTTATGTCATCTGCTTCTGTGCTGTACTATGTGTTTGTTTGATATCTCGTAACTTGAGCCGGGGGTCTTTCGGAAACAGCCTTTCTACTTCATCAGAGGTAGAGGTATGGACTGCGTACATCTTACCCCCCCCAGACCCCACAAAGTGGGAATACACTGGGTTTGTTGTTGTTGTTGTTGTACACTTCGTGAAATAGTTGACGTATGTTTGTTTTTTTTGGGATGGATTAAAGTCCCACGTCAGTTTAAGAATATATTGATGATTTGCTTATATGGAAACAATATTCCACTGATGAAGTGACTTTTGATGTCGAGTTAGACACGTATGTCATATCTTTACATGTTATCGGAGTTAAGTCCATCCATATTGGACTCCTAGTTCAGAGTCGATCCATCTACATTCGGACTCCTAATTCACGCTCGGGTTGAGCCTAATTGGTGATTTGTTTCTAAGCCTGTCAAGTGAGTCGGGCTGACCCGGCCATACCCGACCCACTTAAAGGACCCAACCCGGTTTGACCCGACCTGGTAAGCCCTAGGGCTTTAGGGTTCCGGGTCCCGGGCCGAATATTTTTTAAATTTGGGTTCAGTTAACCCGGCCCGGACTTAGCCCGGTCGAGGCCCACCGATTAATCGACCCGGCCCGAATTTAATTTTTTTTTTTTTTTTTAAAATGAGTTTTGGGCCAAACTAGCCGTTGGCCTAATGACTATATAGCCGTTTTTGGGTCCAAACGGCTAGTTTGGGCTCATTTCTTGAAAAGAAATTTTTTTTTACTTTAAAAATTATTTTTTAATCCAAAAAAATATATATATAAATACCCTACACCTTCAAATCATTTTTCACACAAATTTTTACTCTCTCAAATTTCAATTCTCAAATATTCAATATATTTAATTTCTTAAAGTGTTCACTTTAATTTTATAATTTTGCGTTTACAAAGTACGAGCGAAAGTTTCTAAAGTCGCAATCTTCGAATACTTCCAAAATTTGGTATTGTCGTTCCATCTCTTACGTTTAATTTTTATTTATTGTGTTAATTGTTTAATATTTAATTTTATTATATTTGTGTATTTTTATTTTTTTTTAGTTTAATTTAATTTATACTATGGATAAATTAAGAAACCTCGCTACTAAAGGTATTAAAAAAAATTATCCCGGAAGTGGTAGTGATAGTTAAAAACGAATTACTAGCGGTAGAGGTAGTTCAAGTAGTAGATATACCCGTGTGCCTTCGCCTCCGGTAACGCTTGGTACACCTTTTGAGGAAGAAATAGGTGTAGGTGCTCACGATATGGATTATGTAGAAGCTCAGGAAAATTATGGTGTAGAAGAAGAAAATGAAGTAAATGTGGTTAATTTAGATGAAGATAATGAAAATATTGCTGAGACACCCGCAGTAGGAGATGCTAACGTTAGATCTGAATCGGTTAATCTCCCTTCCCGTCCTCCCAGTGCCCTAAGACCTTGTAAAAAAACTAGTGTTGCATGACAATATTTTGAATGTATATCAGATATTGAGGTGCAATGCAATATTTGTCAACAAATATATAAGCATAGAAGTGGAGGCAAGCAAGGGGGTACGGGTACGTTAATGAGACATATAGCTAAAAATCACAAAAGAGAGTTAAATATTGCACAAGGTGGCGGGGATGTTGGTGGGCCAACGCAAACTAGAATTAGGGGTGTACAAATCAAACCGTTAAGTCAAATCGAACCGATGAATCAAACCAAACCGAGGAAAAAAAAACGACTTATGGTTTGGTTTGATTGGTTTGGTGTTCAAAAAAAAAAAAACGATCATTCTTGGTTTGGTTTTGTATTAACAAAAATAAAATCAAACCGAACCTAAACCGAACCGACATAATACATATATAATTTTAATTTTTTATACGTAAAAAAATATTACTTATAATCTACTTTCTAATTACTTTTATAACTTTTTTATATTCAGAAAATAGATATATATATTCTTGGGTCTTTAGTTATAATATTTAGGGAAAAGGACATGAACTGACCATTTTAAAAAGAAATGGCCCACACTATGAAAATATGGACAATTGGAGCCAGTCGGCCTAATTTATTTCCCCTTTTTAGCCACTTGGCCAAAAACCACTCTCCTTACACAATTAAGGAAATTAAATGCTCTTTATAGTTGTTACTCTTAAATCACTTTTCTTTTCTAAATATACTTTCTCAAATCTTCTTTTTTTTCTCCTCTATTATGCATCGATCAATCTACTGTATTTTATGATCAATATCAAAAATTGATTTGTTGCTTCTTGCATTGGAGCATTGAAAACTATGGACATGGAGCAAAAAATAGGAAAGTTAAAATTAATGGGTAAAGCGGTCAATTTTGACCTCAAATTTGTTGTTAATGATGATTATTTTACAGAATCATTACATACAGGTTTGTACTTGAAGCAATGTCATAGTTCTTTAAACTTGAAGAAGAGGAAAAATAAAATAATGAGGTCTCAAGGTAAGAGAAAAGTCATGTCTTAGTCCATGTTCTTCTCAGAGGCTGATTCAATCACGGTGAGTCGGAGATGTTCTTCTTAGAGGCTGACTCAATCATGGTGAGTCGGATATGTTTTGATGCATGTAAAAATAAAAAAAATATATATATGTCAATAGATATTCTTTTACCAGATTGATACACATTTCTTAAAATAGAGAAGGGGAACCTTTGCATGCATATAAAGTCTCTATACCCAATTGATACTATTTTATACCAGTTTGATACACTTTTATACCACATTGATACATTTTTTAAAAAAAAAAGAGAAGGGGAACCTATGGATACATATACAATCTTTATACCCATTTAATACATTTTTATGTCACATTGATACACTTTTATACTACATTGATATACTTTTTAAAAAAGGGAGAGGGAATTCTTTGCATGCACATGCAATCCCTATACTCAGTTGATACTCTTTTATACCACATTGATACATTTAAATTCAACATCAGACATCCACTGACCTCCGTATTTTATCATTATTGAAACTAAAACTGAAGTTGAAGCCATTATTTTGTATCAACTTTGAGCAAATTTACAATGGGAAAGAATTATAAGAAGCTGATTGAATGCAGGTTTTTTGATATTTTATACAAAATTTATGGAATAAGAAAGATTAATTGAAGTATCTAAAAAAGGTAAAAGAATGGAGGTTTGAGAGTTTGAATGGAAAGAAAATTGTGAATGAAAAGGAAAGAAAGAAAGAGAAAGTTACTTTAACGACATTTTCGATTATGTTTAAGCGTATGACAGTGAAGGTTAGCTGGTGAAATTAGTTTGTGGCTATTTATAGGGTATTTAATTTTGAGTGCTATTTTTATGATATTATTTTAGTTTTAGGTGTTATTGTTGTCCTTTTTCCTAATATTTATCCATTAGTAACAGATTGATACAAAACCCAATATTAATACAAAAACCTATAACTCTTCAATTGCTTCACTTTACATTTTACTTTTCAAGTTTTCAGAGAGTTCTCATTATTTCCTTATCTTACTTTCATCTTACTTTTTCCATTCTCCTCATTCGTCAAGTTTTGATTTAGGTTTGTTTCTCTTCTTTCTCTTTTTTCTTGTGGAATTACGTTATAGTTAATTATTTTATAGAGTTAAATTTTTAATAAGTTGTCTCCAATTTTTCATTCTTCTTTATGCTCACATTTTATGTGAAGAAAACTTTCCGATAAGCTATTGTGACTAGTGACTTACAAATTGAACCACTGAGTATCCACGTAATATTACTTTGAGAGATATTAGTTTAAACGTCTTAGTAATTTGCCAACTTAATTTTAATTGGAACTACTCTATGACCATTTTTTTTTTAATATTTTTATTGAAAACATTTAATTTTTTCTTCAATCACATAATAATTGTAAAAAAATCGAGAAAAAAAATCGAAAAACCAAAAAAATCGATTAAAACCGAAATATAAAAACCAATTGTATATTGATTTGATTTGGTTTATAGATTTAGAAAACCGACATTGTTGGTTTGGTTGTATTTTAATGAAAAACCGAACCAACCTGACCTATGTACACCCCTAACTAGAATAGACCCAGCAACCGGTCACGTAGCGAAGAAGTATAATAAATTGAGGGACCGGGAAGAAATAGCTAAAATGGTAGCTGTGGGTTGTTTGCCTTTTAGTTTTCCTTCTTCTGATGCGTTTATTCGTTATATACAAGCAATTTATAATCCTATGTTTAACGGTATTCCTAGAACTACTTGTCGGTCTGATTTTTTAGACTTCATTCACAATATTATTTTTATTTATCAACATTATTAAAAAATATTCAATGTAGATTGTCCTTAACTTCTGATCTTGGTCGTGCTGTAAATAAAAATGATTATTTAACCGTTACTTGTCACTAGATGGATAGTAATTTTGTGATGCAAAAATGCATTCTATCTTTTTTATATGATGAAGATCGTAAACATACTGGAGATTTTATTATTGATTCTATTGTTAAAGTCGCCGGATATTATGGTATCGAAAATAAAATTTTATGTATTGTTTTTTATAATATTTCTAACAACAAGATTGCTATAAAAAAAATAACATCTACGCTATCTCCGCCGTTGCCTGAAATTTTTCATATGAAGTGTGCATGTCATATATATAACTTAATTGTAAAAGATGGTCTTGAGTTTTTTGAGCTTTATATTGAAAAAATTCGTCTTGCTGTTGGTTTTATTTAAGGAAATAATCGTAGATCGAGAATTAGAGAATTTAAAGTTAAATGTCAAAAAAATGGACTTGCACCGATACTGATGCCTGAGGAAATTGATATTAGATGGAATTCTACGTATGATTTTTTAAAAACTTGTTATAAATATAGAATTCCTATTACACTAGTTTTTAACGAGCATTGCGGTATTCTGCTGATTGCATGCTACATGATTCTGATTGAGTTGTGATTAAGGATCTTAACCAGAAAAATTTTATGTTGCTACGGTTAGATGGTGCGTATATTTGTGTAATTGTGTATATGTGTATATATTTTTTAAATTCCAATGTAGTATATACTATATATATAGTGTATATATATTGTTTAAAGTATTTAAAATATATATAGGTGGGTATATATAATGTATATTGATTTTTTTTTTAATATTTTTGATCGGGTTGGGTTAAGTGGGTCGGGTTAGTGTTGTTTTTAATTTTTTTACTGTTGAGCCCGACCCGACCCACTTAGACCCCAACCCGGCCCGGTCCATAAACTGGTTAAATGACACGGGCTGGTTTGGGTTGGCCCGGCCCGGCCCGGCCCACATAACAGTCTTAGCTTCTATGAACACGATATTTCACTATAAGCTGACTTTAGAGGTCGAGTTAGATACATATGTCCTATCTTTACATGTTATCCAGAGTTAGGTCCATCCACGTTCGGACTTCTAGTTCACACTCGAGTTGAGCCTAATTGGTGGCTTATATGGGCACAATATTCCACCGACAAGCTGATTTTTGAGGTCGAGTTAAACATATACGTCATATCTTTATATATTATCAAAGTTAGGTCCATCCACATTTAGACTCCTATTTCACGCTCGAGTTAAGCCTAATTGGTGATTTGCGGACACAATATTCCACTAGCGAGCTAGCTTTTTGAGGTTGAATTAGGCACCCACGTCACATCTTTACATGTTATCAGAGTTAGGTCCATCCACGTTCGAACTCCTAGTTCACACTCGGCTTGAGTCTAAACGTGAAAGGAATGTTAGGGTGACCTCGATTAGACTCCTTGTCCATACTCTAGTTGAGCCTAAACACGATCAAGGTATTGGAGCATCACAGAGTCTCACGTTAATTGAAAAAAACTGGTGAATCCCAGTTTGGTTGCTTGCAAGCCTCGTAATCTTAAGTTCATGAGTTCAAATTGAAAACCCAAATAATTTTTTGATAATATATTTATCGATGCATAATTTATTCAAATTTAATTCAACTCGTCGAATAATAAATAAAGAAAAATATTAGCCCACCACACGGGGCCACGACAGAAGCCAGAAAGTTCTTAATCTGGTCTTTAATGTACTTTTGAAGATTTTAATAGTAATTAAAAAATAAACCAAAACAAAAAAAAGGACCAAAAAAGAAAAAAAAAGGAATCCCAAAAATAAAAATAAAAAATTGATTCAGTTTCTGGAAATTTTTTATGATCAAATCAAATTGAAATATTGAGTGTTCTGACAAATATGGTTATTTTTGTTACTTGGATTAACCAATATGGTTCTTGATTAACAATTTTGTAATTTTTTTTATTGAATCAAGAAAATTGTGGGTGGATTTTTTTTTTTTTTTTAAATATGATGGAGAGAAGAAGCCCAAATAAAAATGGTAATTTTCTTGAAAATAATATTCAAGAAAATGTACCATTTAATTGTGAAGATTCAATTTTTAGCTCAAATATGTTCTTGGATGGTGATGGAGAAGTTATTGTTACTCAAAATTGTGCTAAATTGTCTTGGAAATCTGTTGAATCTGTACTTAATGTAAGTTTTATTATGTTTTTCTTTTTTTGCTATAATTGGCATATATTGTGTATTTTGGTCTTTGTTCTAACTTATGATTTTGTATGATTATTTTATGAGATTTTTATTGTTCTAAATAATGTGTTGGATTTGTTAGTTAATGGACTTTTAGGAATATATATGTATGCCATTTTATTGTTTGGTTGAACGTGAAAGAGTTTGGAGGTTGGAGCTTTGGGAGCTCAAAGATTCTTTTTTTTTAACTACATACCATGTAGAATTTCGGAGTAACTGGTAAAATTGTCGTCATGTGACTAGGAGTTCACGGGTTCAAGCCTTGGAAACAGCTTCTGGCAGAAATGTAAGGTAAGGTTGCGTACAATACACCCTTGTGTATGGGGCCCTTCCCCGGACCCGGTGCGTAGCGGGAGCTTTAATGCACCGGTTAGCCCTTTTACCCCGTATAATTCCGGAGAGCAGGATATACATAGGCATTACGGACCTTTGTGAGGTAGAGAGGTTGTTTCTAATAGACCCTCAGCAATAACACTCTTTTTTTACAACAAAAATACAAGGACATACCTAGTTTAATCCCACACTCTACCTTTGTGAGGTAGAGAGACTGTTTCCGATAGACCATGGTACAACGATTCTATTTTTACAACAACATACCCAACGTAATTTCGGAGAGTAGGATATACATAGATGTTATGGACCTTTGTGAGGTAGAGAGGCTGTTTCTGATAGACCCTCGGCAACAACACTCTTTTTTTTTTACAACAACATACCTAGTTTTGTCCCACAAGTGGGTTTTAGGGAGTGTAGGATGTCGGCGAACCTTATCCCGACCTTTGTGAGGTAGAGAGATTGTTTCCGATAGACCCTCGACAATAACACTCTTTTTTTCTTACAACGAAGTTACAACAACGTACGCAGTTTAATCCCACGAGTGGATTTTGGGGAGTGTAGGATGTAGGTGAACCTTATCCCGACCATTGTGAGGTAGAGAGACTGTTTCCGATAGGCCTATGGCACAAAGATTCGATTTTTACAAGAAGATACCCAGTGTAAGATATATGCAGACCTTACTCCTACGTTTGTGAGGTGGAGAGGTTGTTTCTGGTAGATGCTCAACGCAAAGATTCTTTTTGACAACATAAGCATACCAGTGTAATCCCACAAGTGGGTTTTGGGGTGGATGTACGTAGATCTTACCCTACCTTTGTGCGGGGGAGAAGTTGTTTCCGAAAACTCTCGGCACAAAGATTCTCTTTTTACAACAAAAATATTACATACTAGTATAATCCCACAAGTGGAGTATGGGGAAGGTAAGATGTAGAGAGGCTGTTTCCGAAGGACCCTTGGCTCAAGAGAAGCAAATCAAAGTTGTTATGAATAGGAAAAACGATAGTGAAGAAAGCATAGCAACTAATACGGAGAGCAGTGATCGTGTTATCATACAAGATAGCGGAGATAAAAGCTAAGTTATTGTGCGTGGAACCTTCTAGAAAAGCCCACGCCACCTGCCTGTTGGCCGGGCAAATCAAAGTTATCTTCCGGTCAACTGTCCACCCTCTCAAGTGCAAAAAAACACAGCAGAATCACTCAACACACGCTGCTCAGAGCATCCAGAAAGGGAAGAATAAAAACAACAGAATAGTGCTATAACCGAAACACAATAACTATAGATGTCTTGTTTTTGTTAAATTAGATACCTTGTTTTATAAAAAATCGTTGGTACAATGTTTTCATGCTATTAGTCTCTGGTAACTCGAGGCTGCCAATGTCCAAATCTCCGTAGCTCACACTGTCAATGACCTGTAAGTTTTCGTGGAAAGTTACAAACGTTACCTTATAATGTTTCAGATGAAGCTAATATGACTCCCTATTTATGCTTTACGAATTTCAATCGTTCAATTAATTTTTGGCTGTAACAAAGTGTTTTTTTTCACTTTCCTTAATCGTTACTTCCTTCGATATGTTGATAACTTGGTGTTGATCGTTCGATCTATGGCAGGGGCAGGATCCGTCATCTTGTTTCAGCGTATCTAAAAGTGAAACCACATTGTATTTTAGTGATATATACTCTGCAGAGTTCGTTGATTGGGGGTTGGTACGCGAAGCTGCCTTCTTGGGCCAATCATTTGAGGTTATAATAATTATTTAACAATAGTTAACGGTCTAAATATGTCTACTTTGATCAAGAGGTAACAATATGTATATGTGGATACAGATGTACCGCTTTACAGTACGTGGAGTCCAGAAATCAAAGACGCAACCTTCTGTTTTGGTTCCATCTTCTTACACTTTTGGACATAAGGATTCACAAACATGTCAGATGTGGGTTAATCGGATTAACGATCTTCTAAAGATGGACGCTGAGCGGCCAAAAAACCTTCTGGTACGTTTAGTAAGTTTCAGTTACCAGTTAACATGTCTATTAGTTGCTAAAGCTTTGGTAGTGCCGGTACTCTCTAAATGATGACAGAAATTAAATTCAGATTGAAGTTTAAGTTTCGTCGGACTTTTTCCTCTGTGATTAGTAGGTTCTTGTTAACCCAAAGAGTGGGAAAGGACTTGGATGTAAAGTTTGGGAAACAGTGGCTCTGACATTTTCTCAAGCGAAAGTGAAAACTAAGGTGAGCTTTTCTGGTAGCTCCTGTTTCACTATTCTAGACAGTCTATGAAAACGATGATCTGCTGCTTGTCCCTAATTTATTTCGTTCTTGTTTCAGTTTTCAATCCTCGACCAATTAAAGGTCTCAGGAAAAAGTGAAATGTGTATAAAGTTTGCTACTCTACGAGCATTAACCAATCAAGATTAATAATTTTTGTTTTTATTTTTTCCCAAAAATACTATTTGGACCGTTATTAACGTTTGCGTTCTTCCTAACAGTAAAAAAACTAGCGCAGTAGAGGATATAAAAAAGCCTGAATTATTTTAGGTTCTATCTTCATTTAAATTTTATTTAAAATTACTGCTTAAAATGACGCCTCGTTTCTGCAGGTTTACGTATCTCAAACATGCTTCACGTGCTGCAACTTAGCAAAATTCCTTTCCTTAGGAGAAGCATAATATTGCTATGTACTGAAAACCTGAAACTCGTTCAAACTTTCTTCTTTTTATCTGCAAAATAGTCAGTCAGGTCAACTAAAACTCGTTGTTTCAATGCCCCCCGGATTTATTTCGAGTGGCAAAAGTTGAGGGATTTGTAGCTTAGTCTTAGGTTCGTTCCTTATGCCATGCAAACTATGCGTGGTATTTAAGCAGAGAAGGCTAGAGGGGTAGACTGTTATCCTCGAGTTTTAAAGGCTGCAGTTGGTCCTAAGAGTTGTCCCTAGATGGATTTCGCGGTCATCAAAACAGAAAAGAATCGTTGTTTCATTATGTTAGTTTGAGGACGATTGTTCTTCGACTTCGATATATTGTGGCTGTGATATGTCAGTAAATAGTCAACATGTGAGGACCTTTTTCTCAAAGCCTTTTTGTGGTTTCCTAAAGGAAAGCTATGAATTCTATCAAGCTTTATCTTGCTTCTTGAGTTTTATACGAGCTTGGAATGACCAAATTTTGTAGATTTTTTCACGGGTAGTGTGTATTGATGGGACAAATTGTCCACGGAGACGCAAACAGTTTCGTGGGAGTTACTCTTCAATCTTGTAGTAATAGGATTTAATCTCCTAACTTTTCTACCTGATATCTGCAAACTAAACTTGGATAATTCTGCTTTGAAAGTGGATATGTTTATTGTTTATATATTCCAGTTTGTACTCTTTTTAAGTTCACTTTATTCTTTTCGTCAGGTTACTGTGACCGAAAGGGCAGGACAAGCTCTTGATATAATGTCTTCCATTACAAGTAGAGAGCTCCGTTCATACGATGGCGTGGTAGCAGTTGTAAGTACTAAGTAGTGAGAGATAGATATGCTTTTCTTTTGAAGCTTGTCTTTTCGATCGTGAAGTACTCTTATTTGGTGCCGAACATTTATAAATACCAGTAAAAAGATCCTTGAGGATTTGTAGCTTTTGACTCTAATTTACTATATGGGATGCGTAACGACGACAAGGTTCTATGGTATTATGCACTTTATCTACCCAATAACTCGATGCATTGCAAGGTTCCTATTGTGTTTCAAAATTCATGTTCAGGAGAGTCCACGAAAATGCAATCGTACTGTTATCCCATTTCAGCCATTTCATTTTGATGCATTTGTTCTAAAGTATCTTTACTTTAAACTTTTCTTTTTTGATGCATTCATTCTTTGTTTTACCAATTTGATGGAGTTGCAAGGGATTTCACAGCGTTTGTTAGTTCTTTCTTTTCTTTACGCGGTGATTGGAAATCTTGTGTCGTTCCCTTCAAACAATAAAGGGGAAGGGGCAAAGTTGCTTGGGCTTCTTAGATCATTTACTATCTGACGTCATTTCAGGGCGGTGATGGATTTTTCAATGAAATACTGAACGGTCTTCTCTTGTCGAGGCACAAATGTTCATATCCACCGAGCCCTACTGAACTTAACCATCCCGTTGAGAATAATGGCAGCGGGCTTGTTCTTGAGACCAATGTGGATATCAGGGACCCATCTGATAGCGGTGAGGATGATTCTCCTCTTCTGAAGCAATCAACAAATCTCAGTATGTAAACACGTAAATTCTCTCCTCCTCTTCTTTGCATGATCAATATTCGTGAAGTGTGCTTATGAACAGTGTATCCGGAATTACAGGAACCGGAGAAGATTCCTGCCAAACAGGTTAGTTAATTGTATAATCACGATCAATAATCTTAAGAATTTGTATCTTATGCGTTGCAAGCCTAAAATAGATCTATAACGACGCCGATCCTCTAAAAGTTCTACACGTTTAGATCAATTGGTTCACGCATTCGATATGATACTACCGTAATAGCTTCGGTAGGGTTCTAAGTTCCAGTGTATCACCACGCACAACAAAATATTTCCACGTGCTTGACCCAAGTAAAAGAATCAGGCCTGCGAGTGAGGGGGAATGTTGCTATATAAATGAAAACATGTCGTATCTGATATTTAAACATTTTGTTAAGCGTCCGTTGGCACGTTGATTTGTTGCATGATTTTGTTCTTTGAGGTTGGAGGTTCAAACCTCAATTAAGCATATTTTACGTAGAAAAAAAAAGTTCTAGCATTTTGACAAGGCGATAAACTCAATTCAGCAATATTATAAAGCATTGTTTGGATGAATATAACCAGAATGATAGGAAGGTAAGGAGACAGATATTATTGACGACATTGTATTTGAACACATAATCAGTTTTTCCGTTCTTTCCGTTCTTCTTCTTCCCCTTTGAAACTCTGTGTTATGCAACGTCTTTGATTTACCCTTTTTCCATCTCAGCAGCGGAAGATCTTAAGTTTTCTTTCCCAAATGAAAAATTCCGATTTGGACTCATTCCGGCAGGATCAACAGATGCCATTGTAATTTGGTAAGGTCCTATATTGATCCTTGTCAGTATAGCTGAATGGTTAACTTCGTCCGTACTCTGTCGATGATCTCGTTGCATTCATTTTTATGAATGGTGTCTTTCGTATCTAATCTGGGTGTTGGACGTTCAGAATTTATATGATACATACGAGACGACGAGTGGTTTTCCTTGTTATAACTGTCGAAGTGTGGTATATTTTACTAGCTATGAATATTGTAGACCTCGTTGGTATTTACGATAACTTATTATGCATGTGGATTTCAAAATTCTATGTTATTCTTAGCACTTTGCAATTTTTTATACGTTGCTAGCTCAACAACAACAACAAACTCTGTGTAATCCCATAAGTAGGGTCAATGGAGGGTAGTGTGTACGCAGATCTTACGCCTATTTTGAGAAGGTAGAGATGCTGTTACTGATAGACCCTCAGCTCAAAACAAATGAAAAAGACACAATGGCAACTAGCAGGAACAAGAAGAAGAAAATACAATAATTTAGGCTAAAGAATCAACCAATAGAAATAGAAATCTAAGAATACGAAAATACAAGACTAATACTAATACTCCCGGATTGGGATATATGTTACTAGCTGCATTATTTTGTTGAAAGCTAATTGAATTGAATTTTTGCAGTACGACAGGGGCTAGGGATGCGATGACTTCTGCATTGCAGATCGTCCTTGGTAAATCGGTGTGCCTTGATATAGCTCAAGTTGTAAGATGGAAAAAGACGTCTATATCTAAGGATGAACCCTCTGTACGTTATGCCGCTTCTTTTGCTGGGTAATTTTCATCTATTATTGGTTAACTCCTATGCTGTTTCAAACCAGCAGCTTTTGTAACGTCTTTGTTTTAACCGATACTCACTGTCATGTGGATGCACTCTTCTGCATTTCTTTCGAATCCAAAATATCTAGTCGCCAACGTACTTTCTTTTAATCTGTTGGCAAATATGCGGCATTTAGTTGAAAAGTGACCGATACATTATCAAATTTGTAGGCTTTATTCTGCTAAAATTCTTTTTTTGTTTTTGTTTGGTTTGCTATTCCTATAATAATCTATGGTTTTACGTCGTGGATTTGAACCCTACTGCACACAAAAGCATGAGTTTTAAATGGAGAAGGGTAGAAGGCCGGACCGATTTTGCACTGAATTCCGAACACAGTAAAAACAAGATAGTCTATGGTATTGCTTTATTTACCCGCTCAATGTTTTCACTATGTGGGACATATTCCGCTTAGGTTTTTACTTGTGAACATGTTATTTAAGTGGTCACGGTTGCGGTGAGCCTCTGCAAAGTGCACCTGGTGTCAGTTCTCTTTTACTAAAAAAGTGTGTTACGATACCGTATGCTTCTTTGTGAACTTAAGATTAAATTCCTCTCCTCCTTCGTAATCATTCGCTTTCTTATCAGGTACGGGTTTTATGGAGATGTAATCACCGAGAG